>NC_089843.1:42595126-42905126 GCF_035609145.1 Eleutherodactylus coqui | reverse complement strand
GTACAAATGAGAATAGGGCTGATCCCTCTGCACTGTGACAGCCCTTCAGATATTTGTAGACAGCTATTAAGTCTCCTCTCAGCCTTCTTCTCCAGGGTTCTACTGGTTCAGTTCACTCTACATTATTCAGAATGATAGCATTAAGATGGACAATTATTAACTTAATTGCTCTCTAGCACTCTTATTCATAATACTTAAACCCTAATAATACTTCCTTCTACCGATTCCTCCTTCTAGAGCCTGCCAACTTCTGAAGCTTTTCTTCCGGCCCCATTAATTACCACCCTTTTTTATAACTTGTGCCTACACCCCATTCAATGCTGCCTTGTTGGTCATCTACTCCACTTACTCTTTTTCCTGCTTCTAGTTCCTCACAAAAGTCACCTCCACAGCATCCTATTGACTGTCGCAACACGAAGATCAAACATCTCAGCAAGAATATGATTGGAAAAAGCAACCAAATTAATTTACTGGGCCACTTTGTTGTTGTAGACGTAGAGCAGCGGTGACACCAAGGTAGGAACCCACTCAACATCACTTGTCCTACTCCCTCAAAAGAAAACTTAACCTTTTCCAATCCACTGGCTGACAGCTGAAGACATTCTGATTGAAGGCTGTACAGCTCCAATGTCGGAAGACGTCCGGCAGGGTATTTTTACTGTATATTTCTGTCCCGCTCTGTTGTCAGGGGCCTCTCCAGCATGTCCCATACTGCAGTACTGGCTCTAGCCAGCAGATGGCACCATTGTATAATGGCAGAAAGAGAAAGCCCGCTAGGAAACCTTGAATCCAAAATTGGATTGCAAAGGGTTAAAAAACTGTTTTTTGTCAGATGGTCAGTACTTAGAATAACTTATAGATCTCTGGAAATGCCATAGTTATACTGATGCCTTTTTAAAAACATTTTCAAAGCTTCAGCCCAGATAGTGTCAGAGACCCTTTTCAAAGACAAGCTCTGAACTCCAAACTCCATCATAACCCTGGAGAGAAGAAATCTGTCTTTGATTATAACTGTTTTACTACAGGGTATTTCACTTGAAACACAACTATGATTTCAACTTGCAATTTGCATAGAACTGTACTCATTTTCATGAGTCTAGTGTGTATTGATGGCTCATGTCCTGTTTCTCACAGGCTGTATTGTTCGTCTGCGGGCAGCATCTACTGGCATGCATGAATGGGTCAGGTATGGTGGCACTAGGCTCCCAATATGATGCAGCAGATGGGGTAAACAAAGCATAAAATATTTGAAAACACAGAAATAAAAGTAAACAATTGGAGTAACAAATAAGCAATTGAATTGTAATATTTGATCTAGATATGACCTATTATTAAAGGGGTTGTCCCGCGAAAGCAAGTGGGGTTATACACTTCTGTATGGCCATATTAATGCACTTTGTAATATACATCGTGCATTAAATATGAGCCATACAGAAGTTATTCACTTACCTGCTCCGTTGCTAGCGTCCTCGTCTCCATGGTGCCGTCTAATTTCAGCGTCTAATCTCCCGATTAGACGCGCTTGCGCAGTCCGGTCTTCTCCCTTCTGAATGGGGCCGCTCGTGCCGGAGAGCTGGTCCTCGTAGCTCCGCCCCGTCACGTGTGCCGATTCCAGCCAATCAGGATGCTGGAATCGGCAATGGAACACACAGAGCCCACGGTGCACCATGGGAGAAGACCTGCGGTCCACCGTGGGTGAAGATCCCGGCGGCCATCTTCGCAAGGTAAGTAAGAAGTCACCGGAGCGCGGGGATTCAGGTAAGTACTATCTGTTTTTTTTTTAAACCCCTGCATCGGGTTTGTCTCGCGCTGAACGGGGGGGGCTATAGAAAAAAAAAAAAACGTTTCGGCGCGGGACAACCCCTTTAACTACAACAGAGTAATTCCACCTGGGCAATATCAATAACACTTTGCTTATACCAATACAGTCCCATAGAAATACAAATTATAGAACAATAACTCATAGTTTCTCTTTTATCTAAGACTCATGTATCTCTAGAGACGCCTTTTTATTTTTTCCCTGTGGAATGTTTCAGTTCTGAAATTGGGAGTTTCCTCATTGACAAATTTGCCGACAACTCTCAAGAGCTCACAGTCTTATTTTTTTAAGATAGTTAGGGGATGCTGCAGCAGGCCTGCTGACTAGTCGTTGACTCTCTTTTTATGTTCACATGTATACTCTTGCCAACCTCACAGTCCCTTGCGCTGGGTGTCTCCACTTCTCCTGGCTGAAATGGGTTCACAGCTTGATCTAGAACAGTGCTGGTGAACCTATGGCATGCGTGCCAGAGGCGGCAGGCACAGCCCTCCCTACTGCCAAATGCCGCCATCGGCCCCTCACCACTTGTGAAAACTGGCAGGGGCCACAGCTCCCCTGCCAGCATTCACTCAGCTGCTCTGCTAGCAGCGCTGGGTACTGGTGTATGGTACTGGCGTAGTATGTCGCCACCAGGAGTTAGGGGTGGTGACATAATACAACAGTATTGACATTGAGTCACACCCCCAGCTTCTAATTGGCTGGTGGCGTGTCTCACCTCCCAAGTGCTGTCTGGCAGTCAGATGGAACTACAGCGGTGGGGAGCACAGCAGCCCAGCCAGGTCTCGATCAGAAAGCACAGCGGCCTGCCTAGATCTCGTTCGGGGAGCACAGTGGCAGCACTGTTAGTGGGACCAGACATCGGCTCTGCACAGCGCACCGCTAAACACAGTGAGCAGGGGACGCAGCTGTCAGCGCACACAGTGGCATACAGAGCCGGCGGCAAAGATGGAGCAGAAAATCAGCTAGGGTGGTACGTAGAGCTTGGGCAGTGTGGAGGGATCTGTTGGGCTGGGGACATGGGCACAGGGGGATTGCCATTGCTGCGAAACTATTACACTGTATTATCGTCACCGGAAGTTAGGGGTGGCAACATAATAAACCAGTATTGACACTTGTTAATGCCCCCAGCTTCTGATTGGCTGGGGGCATGTTTGTTTCCACAACTCCTGTCCTGGTCGGGGAGTACAGCGGGAGCAGCGGAAGGGCCAATTTCAGTGACGTCTTTCTCCTGGAGGAGAGGCCAAACCTCTGCAGCGGCAACTGCATGGGCATGAGCGGCAGAGGTAGCGGCGGCCCCCATTGCAGATCCGTCCTGGGAGCGTAAGCGACGGCGGCAGGGCCTCTTCGAGTGCCACCCTATCGGCAGTGACAGCGCTGATGCAAGTCGGACCCTCAAGGCCAGGTGAAAGGAATAGGGGCCCGCAGCAGGCGTCCCCCTTCCATGTGGGCCGTTGTGGGTTGTCGCTGTTACACTGGGGGGCCGCTATGGGATGTTGCTGTTACACTGGGGGGGGGGGGGGCGAAACTGTGGGGAGTGGGGGGGAGAGACTATTACTGCTGGGGTATGTTTACCTGTGGCAGAAATGGGCAGGGCTGTTTCAAAACAGATAGCGTGCACATTTTGACTGCGATTTGGAAGCGGAAATGCTGCAGAATTTTCCATGGAAATTTCCGCTGAGTACGTTGTGCAGCATTTCCGCATTCAAAAAGCAATCAAAATCTGTATGCTGTCTATTTTGAAGCGACCCTGTTCTTTTTAGAACGACGGGGTAAAATTATACGTCGTGATAAGCCCCGCCTCCTGACATGTTGGCACTTTGCGACTAATAAGTGGGTTTTGGGTTGCAGTTTGGGCACTTGGTCTCTAAAAGGTTCGCCATCACTGATCTAGAATCTGAAATCCGGAGTGCCATTCTCTCTGCCTCCTTATATTGACATAGCGCCCTCACCAGCTCAAGGGCTGCTGCTTTCCTGCTCCTTCGTGGTCTTAGGGAACACAACCACCAACATCTTAACTCCCAGTCTTGCACTAGTTCAGCTCTCTACACAGCAAAAAATGGCACTTTTTATATCAGAACATCAACCAATCAACAAGTATCAAGTGAGCATGCTCAGTTCAGTTGCCCCACATTTTGACGCATGCTATGATTTTTTTATACCTCTCTGGTCACAGTATACATTATTGTGTGTCCTTACATGCAGGCAGCATTTCCGGAGAAGGTGGAGCTCATTTATCAAAGCTGTCTAACAGTAAGACTGTCCTTGTTGCCTTGTTCGGTGGCCACTTTCGACATCTGACATTCATCTTAGCAAGAACCACAGTAAGTGTCATTATTCAGTCTTCTGAGATATCTCCCTTTATTTTACCCTATTTTAGCTTTATCAATTCTCATTTGCTCTAGGGTGACATAATAGAATGCTCCTGAATAATTCCCCCAGCTACAAAGCAAAATTGGCCTCTGTTTCCTATCCTCCTCCCTACTAAAGATAAGGTTTGGTGCAAAAAGAGTAGAAATAGTGGGATATTTTGAATAAAAAAGTTTTTAGGCATAGAAGGCAAAGCGGGAAAAAACAGGACCCAATAGAAACCAGCAAAAAATGGTAGTGAGAAAAGCTATACTATTACTGTTAATGGCAAAATACATAAAGGGGTCTGTCTGGGACTAGAACACAGGGTCTACTGTTTTTACAGAATCAGCGCTACTTCTGTTCAAAAATTGAAAAAAAATTGGACCACAACTACAGAATAAAGTCCCCCCCCCCCCCCCCAATTTTTTTTTTGCAACTTTACTCTCAGTGTGCGCTGCCCAAATATTTGGATTTTTGATCTTAGGTTGAAGTCATTGATGATGTAACTTCTGGACATTGCTCCATGCTCACAACCAAGTGGGGAAGGACTCTCTACTTTGTGTCCATTTGTTGGGTTTGATATTGCAGTTCAGAATCTTTCACTTGAATAGAGGTGATGTGCAAAGAATCAAAAGAAGACAGCTGTGTTTTTTTTTCAAATGATTCCAATTAAAAAATGTAATGTTTAGTCAAACTAACCAACATATTTGAAGGGGTTGTACCAGAATTGAATTATCTGTTATATATATATATATATATATATATATATATATATATATATATATATATATATATATATATCAGACCATCCTCCCTAAATTTCCTCATACTTAGGCTAATTTCACGAGGGTGAGTGCAATATCAACTGTGAATCTCAGCCCGATATCATGCTCAGGAATGTGCAATATCTCTGCAGATGCAAAGCATTTTTGTGGCAAATACGCCTCCAATGACTTTAGGAAAGTAGCAATCGGCAAGTGTATCACATTGTTTTCAATGGGAAACCTCACGTCGCACTCGTGTGCACCTCGACACTGTGCAATGTTTTTTCAGGCCCCATTGAAACATTTGACAAGGCGTTCCGAGGGAATGCCCAAAAGATAGAACATGCCGCGATCTATATGACCCTATTCAAAAGAACTGGGTTCATATCAGTGTGAGATTGGTGCGCCTCGCAATGCACAAATCTTGCACGATTTTCTCACCCGTGGGAAAACAGCCTTAGCCAAACAGCCTCTTTTTTTGATAAAACCTCCTTTCCAAAGATATAGCGTTTCTTATCTTTGCAACCAAATATCTTACTGCCAGGGGGAGGGGCAGACTGCATTCAATGGACGTAATCAGCTTTACACCTGATACAATGCTCTGAATTCCCAAAAAAGTATGCACCTCAAGCCCATCAACAATACTCAATATGCAAGTTCTAGGATTAAAACCTACATATATATATATATATATATATATATATATATATATATATATATATATATATTAGAGATGAGCGAACGTGTTCGGCTCCGCCCCTTTTCGCCCGAACACCGAACTTTGCGAGCAATTCCGTGCTCGGGCGAAAAAAGTTCGGGGGTCGCCGTGGCAGCGCGGGGGGGGGGTGCGGCGGGGAGTGGGGGGGAGAGGGAGAGAGAGAGGGCTCCCCCCTGTTCCCCGCTGCTGCCGCCCGCGCTGCCACGGCGACCCCCGCCCCCCGGCGGCCCCCGAACATTTACGCCCGAACACTGAAGTGTTCGGGAAAGCCGGTGTCCGGGTGCGTAAGTGTCCGTAACGGACACGTTCGATCATCTCTAATATATATATATATATATATATATATATATATATATATATATATATATATATATTGTGCCTTGTGTTTGACATGTGTGACCTAGACTGTAGGCCCGGTTTCATTCTGTGTTCTCCTCCCTGACCTTGTTGAACTGTTCTTCCTGCACTAGTGTGTAAAGTTCCAGTCACTGCCTGTTCCCAGTGATTGAGATTTCCTAATTTAAATGTGTGTGGACTCTCTTATTTGCGCGTCGAACACCCAGTGGAGTATAGGAATGGTGGCATCACCTGTGACAATTCTTCAGGTCCACCACACCACTTATTTAAGTAACCGCTGTCATAGCGTTGTCTGGAAGAGGCCTAGCAGTGCCTTGGCTGAGGTTATCCGCGTTCCTTAGGACAGGAGTTGGTAGAGCCACCGTGACAAGTGCCATCTCTACCCCACCATCCTTTTAGCGTGTGCCTCATGCCCCGGCTGCTGCAGGACATTGCATATATATAAAATAATCTATTGTGTCCCATTCTAAAGTTCACGTGATTTCACACAATCCCAGACCATGGGCATTAAATATGCACATCTATGTAACATTTTGAACAGTCTTTAATGGAGTATGATAAACTCCATGCACTAAATACAATTGTGATACTTGCTGACCTTCAGTTAGAGATATCATCGAAACCATACATAACACTGCGGCCTATTTATCTTCACTAATATGGCCCAAATCTTTTTCCCATTTTTCCTTTACCCTTATTGGGAATTGCAGTAAAAGGTAAGAAGGCATCTGTCTATATAAATCGGATACTACAGCCTTCGTAGCTCCGGAACACTCAAGAAAATTAATCAACGGATGTTTTTATTTCCTGTTTTATTTTGTTTCTGTGTTCCCATTGTTACATTAATATGTATAACATTATGTTCCGTTCTGCTTTAGTGATCCACCTGGTGTCTATTATTCATAAACAGAGACATATATTATCTATTCCTCACAAGCAAATGTAACTAAGCATAACTCTTGACCACTCAAAACTAACAAACCTTTTTTGAAATTTCCCTACACACTAGAGATGAGCGAACGTACTCGTCCGAGCTTGATACTCGTTCTAGTATTAGCGTGTTCGAGATGCTCGTTACTCGTGACGAGTACCACGCGATGTTCGAGTTACTTTCATTTTCTTCCCTGAGAAATTTGCGCGCTTTTCTGGCCAATAGAAAGACAGGGAAGGCATTACAACTTCCCCCTGCGACGTTCAAGCCCTATACCACCCCCCCTGCAGTGAGTGGCTGGGGAGATCAGGTGTCACCCGAGTATAAAAATCGGCCCCTCCCGCTGCTCGCCACAGATGCGTTGTGACATAGCTGAGGGACAGTGCTGTTGGTGCCGGAGCTGCTATAGGGAGAGTGTTAGGAGTTAGTGTAGGCTTCAAGAACCCCAACGGTCCTTCTTAGGGCCACATCTAACCGTGTGCAGTACTGTGGAGTCTGCTTTTAGCAGTGTTGCACATTTTTTTTTTTGGTATATCGGCCGTGCAGAGCATTGCGCCCTGCAGTAATACTCCAGGGACAGAATTGTGTAGGCAGGGCCAGAAGACATATTATAGATTGAATATACGCAGTGGTCCTTTTCAAAAAAATATTGGAAAAAAATTTATTTGGCCTGCCTGTCACTGTGCTCAGTGTTCTGGGTCCATGTCTGCTGGGGGTAGTAGTTCTCCAAATAAATACGCAGCCAGCTAAGTGTTACAGCAGGCTTGCGCCAAATTATTTCCTGGCTCTGAAATCACCGCTCTGTTGCAGTTAATAACAGTGCAACACTGCAGTTCCGTGACACACACATCAGGGACAGAATTGTGTAGGCAGGGCCAGAAGACATATATTATAGATTGAATATACGCAGTGGTCCTTTTCAAAAAAATATTGGAAAAAAATTTATTTGGACTGCCTGTCACTGTGCTCAGTGTTCTGAATCCGTGTCTGCTGGGGGTAGTAGTTCTCCAAATAAATACGCAGCCAGCTAAGTGTTACAGCAGGCATGCGCCAAATTATTTCCTGGGGTTCTGTAAACAAAGTCAGCCTCCAACCACAGGCCAATAAGCGGCACATTTAATTACAGCGTTCTGTTTCTGCACTACTGCTAATACACCATGCTGAGGGGTAGGGGTAGGCCTATAGGACGTGGACGCGGGCGAGGACGCGGAGGCCCAAGTCAGGGTCTGGGCACAGGCCGAGCCAGTGCGGTGGCCAGGGGTAGAGGCAGGGTGAGACCGAATAATCCACCAACTGGTTCCCAAAGCGCCCCCTCGCGCCATGCCACCCTGCAGAGGTCAAGGTGCTCTACGGTGTGGCAGTTTTTCACAGAGACGCCTGACGACCGACGAACAGTGGTGTGCAACCTTTGTCGCGCCAAGATCAGCTGGGGAGGCACCACCACCAGCATGCGCAGGCATATGATGGCCAAGCACCCCACAAGGTGGGACGATGCCCTTCACCGCCTCCGGTTTGCACCACTGCCGCTCCCCCTGTGCCCCAACCTGCCACTGAGATCCAACCCCCTCTGAGGACACAGGCACTACCGTCTCCTGGCCTGCACCCACACCCTCACCTCCGCTGTCCTCGGCCCCATCCAGCAATGTCTCTCAGCGTAGCGTCCAGACGTCGCTAGCGCCACAGTTTGAGCGCAAGCGCAAGTACGACGCCACGCACCCGCACGCTCAAGCGTTAAACGTGCACATTGCCAAATTTATCAGCCTAGAGATGCTGCCGTATAGGCTTGTGGAAACGGAGGCTTTCAAAAGCATGATGGCGGCGGCGGCCCCGCGCTACTCGGTTCCCAGTCGCCACTACTTTTCCCGATGTGCCGCCCCAGGCCTGCACGACCACGTCTCCCGCAACATTGTACGCGCCCTCACCAACGCGGTTACTGCCAAGGTCCACTTAACAACAGACACGTGGACAAGCACAGGCGGGCAGGGCCACTATATCTCCCTGACGGCACATTGGGTGAATTTAGTGGAGGCTGGGACAGAGTCTGAGCCTGGGACCGCTCACGTCCTACCCACCCCCCGAATTGCGTGCCCCAGCTCGGTGGTGGTATCTGCGGGGGTGTATGCTTCCTCCACTAAACCACCCTCCTCCTCCTCCTACGCAACCTCTGTCTCGCAATCAGGATGTGTCAGCAGCAGCAGCACGTCGCCAGCAGTCGGTGTCACGCGGCGTGGCAGCACAGCGGTGGGCAAGCGTCAGCAGGCCGTGCTGAAACTACTCAGCTTAGGAGAGAAGAGCCACATGGCCCACGAACTGCTGCAGGGTCTGACAGAGCAGACCGACTGCTGGCTTGCGCCGCTGAGCCTCCAACCGGGCATGGTCGTGTGTGACAACGGCCGTAACCTGGTGGCGGCTCTGCAGCTCGGCAGCCTCACGCACGTGCCATGCCTGGCCCATGTCTTTAATTTGGTGGTTCAGCGCTTTCTGAAAAGCTACCCCCACTTGTCATACCTGCTCGGAAAGGTGCGCCAGCTCTGCGCACATTTCCGCAAATCCCACACGCACGCTGCCACCCTGCGGACACTGCAACATCGGTTTAATCTGCCAGTGCACCGACTGCTGTGCGACGTGCCCACACAGTGGAACTCTACGCTCCACATGTTGGCCAGACTCTATGAGCAGCGTAGAGCTATAGTGGAATACCAACTCCAACTTGCGCGGCGCAGTGGGAGTCAGCCTCCTCAATTATTTACAGAAGAGTGGGCCTGGTTGGCAGCCATCTGCCAGGTCCTTGGAAACTTTGAGGAGTCTACCCAGATGGTGAGCGGGGATGCTGCAATCATTAGCGTCACAATTCCTCTGCTATGCCTCTTGAGAAGTTCCCTGCAAAGCATAAAGGCAGACGCTTTGGAATCAGAAACAGAGGCGGGGGAAGACAGTATGTCGCTGTATAGTCAGAACAACCTCATGTCTATATCTCAGCGCGTTGAGGAGGAGGGGGAGGAGCATGAGGAGGAGGGGGAAGAGACAGCTTGGCCCACTGCTGAGGGGACAGATGCTGCTTGCCTGTCATCCTTTCAGCGTGTATGGCCAGAGGAGGAGGAGGAGGAGGAGGAGGAGGGGGAGGAGCATGAGGAGGAGGGGGAAGAGACAGCCTGGCCCACTGCTGAGGGTACAGATGCAGCTTGCCTGTCATCCTTTCAGCGTGTATGGCCAGAGGAGGAGAAGGAGGAGGAGCCTGAAAGTGATCTTCCTAGTGAGGACAGCCATGTGTTGCGTACAGGTACCCTGGCACACATGGCTGACTTCATGTTAGGATGCCTTTCTCATGACCCTCGCGTTACACGCATTCTGGCCACTACGGATTACTGGGTGTACACACTGCTCGATCCGCGGTATAAGGAGAGCCTTTCCACTCTCATTCCCGAAGAGGAAAGGGGTTCGAGAATCATGCTATACCACAGGGCGCTGGTGGACAAACTGATGGTAAACTTCCCATCCGACAGCGCTAGTGGCCGAAGGCGCATTTCCGCGGCCCAGGTAGCAGGGGAGGCGCAGAGATCAGGCAGCATGTACAGCGCAGGCAGGGGAACACTCTCTAAGACCTTTGACAGCTTTATTGCTCCCCAGCAAGACTGTGTCACCGGTCCCCAGTCAAGGCTGAGTTGGCGGGAGCACTGTAAAAGGATGGTGAGGGAGTACATAGCCGATTGCACGACCGTCCTCGGTGACGCCTCTGCCCCCTACAACTACTGGGTTTTGAAACTGGACACGTGGCCTGAACTCGCGCTGTATACCCTGGAGGTGCTTGCTTGTCCTGCGGCTAGCGTCTTGTCAGAGAGTGTGTTTAGTGTCGCTGGGGGAATCATCACGGATAAGCGTACCCACCTGTCAACCGACAGTGCCGACAGGCTTACACTCATCAAGATGAACAAAGCCTGGATTTCCCCAGACTTCTCTTCTCCACCAGCGGACAGCAGCGATACCTAAGCAATACGTAGGCTGCACCCGCAGATGGAAGCATCGTTCTCTATCACCATCCAAAACGGGGACCTTCTTGCTTCATCAATCTGTGTATAATATTCATCCTCCTCCTCCTGCTCCTCCTCCTGAAACCTGACGTAATCACGCCGAACGGGCGATTTTTCTTAGGCCCACAAGGCTCAGTCATATAATTTTTGTAAACAAATTTTATACGTTTCAATGCTCATTAAAGCGTTGAAACTTTCACCTCAACCAATTTTTATTTTAACTGGGCTGCCTCCAGGCCTAGTTACCAATTAAGCCACATTAACCAAAGCCATTAATGGGTTTCACCTGCCCTCTCGGTTGGGCAAGGGCAATTTTTCTCAGGTACATTAGTACTGTTGGTACACCAATTTTTGTGGGCCCTCGCCTACAGTGTAATCCAATTAATTTTTTGCCCACCTGCATTACAGCTGACGTAACATCAGCTGTGATGGGCAATGCAATGGGATATTTTTATGTACCGCCGGTGGCTTCCTGGCACCCACCCATGCTGTGGGTCCACAGGGAGTTGTAAATGCATCTGTGTCCACTTCTAAAGAACCCCAGTCTGACTGGGGCATGCAGTGTGGGCCGAAGCCCACCTGCATTAAGCACGACGTTACCTCAGCTGTGATGGGCAATGCAATGGGATATATTTATGTACCGCTGGTGGCTTCCTGGCACCCACCCATGCTGTGGGTCTACAGGGAGTTGTAAATGCATCTGTGTCCACTTCTAAAGAACCCCAGTCTGACTGGGGCATGCAGTGTGGGCCAAAGCCCACCTGCATTTCATCTGACGATAGCTCTGCTGTCCAGGGCACTGCAACGGGATACATTTATGTACAGTGGGTGGGTTCCAGGGAGCCACCCATGCTGTGGGTGCACACGGAATTCCCATTGCGGAGTTGTACGTGCCTGTGACTATTTATAAAAAACCGCGGTCTGACTGGGGCATGCAGACACCTTGACAGAATGAATAGTGTGTGGCACATGGGTTCCCCATTGCTATGCCCACGTGTGCAGCTCCTGATGGCGGTGGCACAGGATTATATTTCTCATTGCTTCTGTACAGCATTGTGGGCTATCGCCACGCCCCTTTTAAAGAGGGTCGCTGCCTAGCCGTGCCAACCCTCTGCAGTGTGTGCCTGCGGTTCCTCTGGCAGACGCACTTATAAATAGACATGAGGGTGGCGTGGCATGAGGGCAGCTGAAGGCTGCGCAGGGACAATTTGGTGTGCGCTGTGGACACTGGGTCGTGCAGGGGGGGTTGGGCAGCATGTAACCCAGGAGAAGTGGCAGCGGAGTGTCATGCAGGCAGTGATTGTGCTTTGTTGGAGGTAGTGTGTTGCTTAGCTAAGGTATGCATTGCTAATGAGGGCTTTTCAGAAGTAAAAGTTGTTGGGGGGGGGGCACTCTTGCCGCTATTGTGGCTTAATAGTGGGACCTGTGAACTTGAGATGCAGCCCAACATGTAGCCCCTCGCCTGACCTATCCGTTGCTGTGTCGTTCCCATCACTTTCTTGAATTGCCCAGATTTTCACAAATGAAAACCTTAGCGAGCATCGGCGATATACAAAAATGCTCGGGTCGCCCATTGACTTCAATGGGGTTCGTTATTCGAAACGAACCCTCAAGCATCGCGAAAAGTTCGTCTCGAGTAACGAGCACCCGAGCATTTTGGTGCTCGCTCATCTCTACTACACATATAATCTCTTTGCTGTGTGTTCCCATCTAGATTAACGGATGACGCAGTTCTTTTTGTACATTTCATATCTATTAACCCCTATGGACATGGACCCCCCTTTTTATCCTCCCCAATTTTAAAAAATCATAACTCTAATTTTTTTGCCAACGTAGCTGTCGGAGGGCTTCTTTTTTGTGGGACGTGTTGTATTTTTTAGTCGTCTACTTAATGTACCATATGATGTACTGACATTTTGTAAAAAACATTTCTAAGTGGCATGAAATGATATAAAAAACCAGCAATTCCACCATCTTTGTGAAGGCCTTGTTTTTACGGCGTACAGTCTGTAGCAAAAATGACATAATAACTTTATTCTGTGTGCCAGTATGATTACAATGATGATTAATAAAGGTTTCTTTTGCTCTATTCCTTGAAGGGTTCTTTCACACTGGTGGATTTTTCCTGGTTTTGGCTCACAAAATGCTGCTAAAAAATCCCCCCGTGTGAAAGAGCCTTTACATAATAAAATATCTTTGAAAAAAAAAACATTTCCAACGCTATTTATTTTTCTATCAATGCAGCCGTTTGAGGGTATATTTTTGGCGGGACATGTTGTAGTTTCTACTGGTACCATCTTTGAATGCATATTTCTTTTTTTAAATCGATTTTCATTCAATTTCTTCTTGGTGATGGGGTGAGCAGAAAAGCGTGATTCTGGCGCTGTGTATTTTCTTCTGATGGCGTTCACTGTGTGTGCTAAATACTGCATTACTTTGATCAGACTTGTATGGACCCAGAGATATCAAATAGGTTTTTTTTTATAGATACGAGGCAAGTGGGGTTGATAAACTTTTATCATTCTTTGTTTTTTACAGTATATATAAAAAAACACTTATTTAAGTGATTGTATTTTTCAGTGATACCATTCAACTTACCAAACAAGGTATTGGAATACTTTGTAATTTAAGAAATTCCTAATTGGGAAAAAGTGGAGAAAATAAAATTGTGCCTTTTTTGAAGGGGGGGTTATGGCACTCATAGTGCAGTAATAATAACATTATCTTTATTCTATGGGTCAGTATGATTGCATCCATACCAAACTTGTATAGTTTAAAAAAAAAAAAAAAAATATATATATATATATATATATATATATATATATATAATTGTGATAAAAAATTGCACATCCCTTGACCGCCATAATTTTTTTTTTTAATTTACTGTCGGTGGTGCTGTGTGAGGGCTGTTTTTTTTAGCAAGGTAACCTCTAGCTTTTATTGGTACCATTTTGAGATGCATGCAACTTTTTGATTGCTTTTTATTCAACATTTTCTTGGGGATGGTGACCAATTCTGGCATAGTGTTTTTTTTTTTTTACTTCTCTCTCAATGCAGGATTAATAATGTGATATTGAAATAACGTCAACTTTTGTGGACACAATAATACTATTTTTTAACTTTTTTTATTTTTTGATGCAATGACTTGGAAAATTTCGGTTTTTTAGACTTTTATTTATTTCTAGTAATTAAAACATCTTTATTTTATTTAATTTACCTTTTTTTTTAGCTCACATAAGGGACTTAAACTTGTGATTGTTTATACAGTGTAAAGTATGTGCTTCAACCCAAAAAGTATGTGACTGTAGAAAAGAAAGCTTTGATGATGTAAAAGTTCAAGGCAAAGTACTTCCCAATTCTGGGATAGTTACAAAAAACAGGGTGGCAAATTTATTACTAGTATCAGAATTCTGGCATAAGTCACACCTTTTTTTTTTGCAAACTAACTTAAACAAATTTAATACCGATTTGTTACAAAAAGAACAGATATTACTTATTTTTTTTATAAAGCTATTTAACCTCTTAGGGCTCAGTCACACGGGCGTGATTTTTTTGTGAGCCAAACGCATACGTACAAAAATTTGCGTGACCGAAGCGTGTGTTACGGCGAAAAAAATGCACCTAGCAGCACATGATCCAACTGCCACGGAAGTGCTCCCTGTGGAGGGAGGAAGTACTCTGCGTAGAGTCCCTGACTTGGATAGCAGAGCATGCTGACCTACCATACTGTTTAGGCTCCTCCAAAACTTCTCCCCCAAAAGCAGTGGGTAAAACATCCACAGTATTCAAAACAGTATCATGTTGCCGGCACAAATTATGTAGAACCACACAGGCACAAATTACCGCAGACACGTTGTCAGGACCAAGCTGAATGGCACTTAGTAACACTCGCCAACGATTAGCGAGAATACCAAACGCACACTCTACATAACGTTGGGCACGTGTGAGGTGGTAATTAAACACCTGCCTCCTGGTGTCAATGTTCCTGCACGCAAAGGGACCCATAACATGATTAGACAGGCCAAATGCCTCATCCGCCACAAAGACAAATGGGGCTTCTGGACCTGACGAGCCAGGAAGGGTCTGGGGCGCAGGAATAGAAAGCTGCTCGTTCCTCAGCTGCCTACCCATTCTGGAAGCTCTGAAAATGCGAGCATCCCCAGCGCTCCAAAGGACCCAATATCAACCAGCAGGAATCTATAGTTGCTGTCAGCAGCAGCAGGGAGGACCACCGAAAAGAACTGCCTGTAGTTGAAATACTGAAACTCTGAGTTAGGTGGCTTTCAGACACGAATATGCTTCCCGTCCAGCACCCCAATGCAGTTTGGAAACTGCACAGCGCGCATAATACCCTCAGCGACGTCCATCCAATCTTGAAGAGAGGGCGGAGCCATCACCAAAGATACAAGACGCTACCATAGGTCATCACAGGTCTCCCTGATGATTCCACCAATGGTAGAGCGGCCAATCCAGAAAGACAAATGCTGCAAAGCAAAGGAATTCCCAGTAGAAAGAAATCTAGAGAAAGAGGAGCTAAAGAAGAGATCTTACAATGAAGGTACAAACCTTGCAGCTTCAACTGATACTTTAAACATGGGTAAGCATCTATAACAACCATATACATACACTACAACTATCCACTGGCGAATGAAACACATTGCACATTGGGCTACACGATTTTCAAAAAAAATATCATTTGGCCGCTGATTTGGTGTGCATACTTCACCGCCTCGAGTCAGTTCACAGGGCATAATTGCGAAATAAATACTTTGGACCTACATGAAGTGTTTCGCCCCCCCCCCCCCCAAAAAAAAAAGAACAAACTAACTAGGTCTAGCGCCCCCATTAACAGAGGCTGCATTGGGGAGGAAGGGGAGGCAGTGCTGACAAAGGGCCTTCGCAAACAAAGTGTGGTTTATTATTAGGCATTAATGCCTGTAAAAAGGGAATCTTAACAGCTACACATTTATGCTTTTTTAATTAAGGAAAAGCCAAACCATATGTGCCGTGGCCATGGAGCCAGTGATGGGGTTTCAGGTATAGGTGTGAGGTTGCTAATGTGCAGGGAAATCCGGGACACAGCCTAATAACCAAATATGTCTCGTCAAAGATACAAAGCCTACACAGGGAAGGGATAAAACATAATTACATACATGATGTGACCTAGAGACAGATGTGAACTTACCGCAGAGTGACCAGGAGTCTTTGCTCAGCACAGACACACTCACCCATGGTGGTATCTCTGTCGGTAATCCTTGCACGCACCACCTCCAGAAGTTCATCGAACATCGTGATTGACAAACGGCAAAAGGTGATGAACTTGTCTGGGTGACGCCTCGGGTCAGCGTACAGGGAGTAAAACAGCCCAATACATTCACGCTGCGACACCATCGGATGCACCCAGTACCTCCTAGTCCTCCTCCTGACTGGCCTTGGACTACTGCTAGAACTAGGTTGGTGCCTAGCAAGGTAGCCAAACACATCTTCTGGCATGCAACATGAAAGCCTAGATACACGCACCATAAACTAGCCAAAGAAAATATCATCTCGCAACGACATGTCCAGTAACGTCTTGCACATCCAGGTCAAACCAGAAGCAGAAGCCTCATTACACGCAATTTATAACACCTTGTAGTGGGCTGGACCACGAATAGATGCACAAGGATCAAGCTCCGGACGCTCAAAGATTCACACACATTTTGCAGTGTATTGCGAATTTATGCAGTGGATATACGCTGCTGGGTTCTTTTTCTTCGGTGTGACGCACGCTTCGGTCACGCAAATTTTGGAACACATGCGTTTTGCGCACAAAATTTTGTGCATTAAATTGCCTGTGTGACTGAGCCCTTAGGGCTTAAGTCCATGGGCACGTATGCTATGTGGTGAATCGAGCCAATGAAAGTCAATGGACTTTCATTCTTCAATGCACACCGGCGAGTGGGTACTGCCCATACAGGAGAAATAAATATCGATATGCAGGAGAAATAAATAGCAGCATGCACTAAATTTCTCTACATATCATACGCAGTCCTTTTACAGGCTGTGTATGATATGCTGTTCATATGCAATATATTGTTCAGAATGGGGAATTTAAAGAAAAAAAAAATCACACTGCACATGTCCGTGATGTGTGGTTTCCAGACATGCGCAGTGCCATACTCAGTCCATACGCGGTCTCTGCCGGGAGCATGTATGGACTGTAATGTGTAAAAGACCGCCAAAGACTCACAACGTTTTAGGCATATGCCCGTGGACATGAGCCCTTAACACCACAGGATATACAGGTTCGGGGTTTGTATAAAGCAGGATCAAGCGTCGATCCCGCTCCATACAATGCAGCTGCCAGCTGTCTTTGATAGCTGACACTGGCCCGCAACAGCTGCTATCTGGGTGAATGTTGTAACAGCAGCATTTAAATGGCACAGTAGGTATCTCAGGTTCTTGAGCGCACCCCCAAGGTGAGACTATGATATGCTGTTTTGTTGCCATTGCAATCTGAGACCTTCTGATGGCCTCTAGGGCTGCTATAGCTGATTGTCTATCATTACATTACATTTATATTGCATTACACTGCCCATCAGAATGCAGTGTAATGCAATACTATGGCAATTCATTCTACTGTATGAGTGATCAAGTGATTGCAAGTTCAAGCCCCTATGGAGACTAAAAAAAATTACAAAAAATAGTGTTATTAATTATGAGAAAAAAAAGGATTTTAAGTAAAAGGAAAATCACTTAATCCAAATTTAAAAGCAACATATTTGGAATTTCTGCATCTGTAAAAGTCTGATCTCTGAAAGTAACGCATTATTTATACGGCGCGCTGTAGCTCGTCAGAAAAAAAAAATTACACAACATCAGAATTGCACTTTTTAGTCTTCCTATCTCCAAGGAAAATTTTAATTAAAAACTGCTTAAAAAAGTTGTATGTACTCTGAAATTGTACCAATAGAAACAACATGAAATCTCTCAAAAAATGAGCCCTCAAACAACTATGTTAACAGAAAAATAAATGATGGCGGAAGTGAATAATTTAATTTTTTTCCAAAGATATTTAGTTGAAAAAACAAAACAATATAAGCTTGGTATCATAATAATACTAAGCCGTAGAATAAAGTTATGTATATTTTGCTTCAATATGTACCTTGTAAAGACAAGACAGTCCCCCAAAATGGCAAAACATTTTTTTCCATTTCACTCAACTTAGAAATTCTTAGAAGTTTTGCAGTACATTATAAAGTACATTAAATAGTTCCACTAAAAAATACAACTGGGCCCACAAATAACAACCGCTATTGTGGCTTAATAGTGGGACCTGGGAACCCGAGATGCAGCCCAACATGTAGCCCCTCGCCTTCCCTATCTGTTTCTGTGTCGTTTACATCACATTCTTGGGTTTTCCAGAGTTTCACAAATGAAAACCTTAGCGGAGCATGGGTCATATACAAAAATGCTCGAGTCGCCCACTGACTTCAATGGGGTTCGTTACTCGAAACGAACCCTCGAGCATTGCGGAAAGTTCGACTCGAGCAACGAGCACCCGAGCATTTTGGTGCTCGCTCATCTCTAATAACAAGCCCTCAGACAGCTATGTCGATGGATAAGTATAAGAGCTATAATTTTTTGAAAGCGGGGAGGAAAAACTGAAAATGAAAGCAAAAATGGGCTGCATCTTTAAGGGGTTAAAAAAAAAAAAACCTATAAAAACGGTCCGGCAACACTGGGACGGGGTCTATATCTCTACCCCTGAAATAACTGTCATCCTACGAACATTACCACATTTTAATGTTTCATGAAAATTGAATAAAATCTAAACTGACCGACAAGAGTATTCTGGAGCCAGTTGTATTTCTTTGCTTTATTGCTAGCATGTATATATTGCAGCTGACAGTAGGTCACGTTTTATATTGTCATTTTTGGTGAAAGCGTATAACATTGTTGCTATAAACATATCCGGAGTCTGTCATCATTATTACAGTACACACAGCATGTCAGCGATCAAGCAGCCAGACAACATCTGCTTTAAGAAGATAAATGGAGGAATGCCATCTTGTTCGTACCATTTGGTATGCTACACAAAACATGTCTTCACCCCGTTATATTTCACACTGACATTACGATCATAGAAATTGATATATCTTGTGGGTGAGAAAGAGCGTTTTCTTTTAATCTTTGTAGATGCTGCTTTTGATTACAGTAAAGAATGATTGATCTCTGCTTTGACAGCGTTTACTATTAAAGGTCACAAAGTCATTCCCCGACCCTTGCGGTAACTTCGGTGGCTTCTCGTGATTGCTGATTTCATGGGAATTAGAAACCTGCCACACAACTCACTAATAAATGGTGCATCGCCCCCGTTAAACAGGTGTCATACTGTTATATATGGCTCTTGGAAAATTGGGCTATCTATCCTGTGCAAAACAGATTGCATATTTTTATGGCCAATTTTCCGATCCAATTATGCTCAGGTATTGGCATTTTCACATGACTGGATATTTAGTATACCATGCATCTATTATAGGGGGATGTGTTATAGGGAGGACAGGATACTTGTAATGCTACAAGTTCTAATTAAGGTTAAAGAAGATAATCCAAAGGAAACGATTTATAGGAACAGACTGTCATAGTTTTCTTTAAAGCGAAACATCGGGCAAAAGGAGGCAAAAATCAGCCATTGCTAGCCATATCAACTCCCCGATACGTTAGTGACCTGAATGCTGAAATTTCAGAGATGAATGATTGCCTTTTACTAGGCTTGTGTAATGGATTAGGAGTGTGAACCCACTGGACCAATCAACCAACCTGGCCTAGACCAGGCCTGGGGTGGCTGGCAACTGACTCCTACAGTAAGAGCGACTGTTACCAGGAAATGAAAAATGGGAATTTAGACCCTTGACTGCAAAGGGAATGAGAAGACCCTTACCTACAAGCAAGACGATTGCCCTGATAAGGACGACCCTGCACTGGAACCTTGGGTCTGACAATCTCTGATGGGGTACCGAACACAGGGACTGGCAGCAGACAGAGGAGCACGCAGATACGGGAAAGAAGAAGAGCAAACCATAAAACAGGAATGAGAGCCGACGGAAAACAAATGTACACACGCAAAGAAATACGAGACCAGAAATTAATGTGATTTATGCATTTAAATATTTGCCACCTATGATTGTGCTTCGATTTCTATGCCCTTGGGACCCTAGCTCTCGGGAACACTGTGCAGCTAGACACCCTTGTCCCATGATCCCAACTACCGGGGATTCTAGTGCCCTAAGAGATTTGGCATAAGTCTAGTATAGCCGCTGAACAAAAAGATAAGCTTGGCTGTGGCATTCAGGATGGATTGGAGGGAGGAGAGTTTAGTGAGGGGAAGACCAATCAGTAGCGAGTTGTAGTAATCAAGCTAAGAGTGGATAAGGGTGACAATAAAAGTTTTTGATGTCTCCACAGTGAAGAAAGGGCAGATTCGGTAGATGTTTTTGAGGTATAGGTGACATGAGCAAGTAAGTGATTGAATACAGATAGTAAAGGAAAGGTCTGAATCAAATATGACCCCGAGACAGCAGGAGTGCTGCCAAAGAGTTATGATGGTATCACAGACTGAAATTGAGATATCACGTTTAAGTCAGTTAGTAGAGGTTCATGTGAATGGCCAAAAGTTATAAAATATCACTTTCAGAAGCAAGTTCCACTACTGATACAATTTATGTCGAGTTTATGAAAAATTTGGAAAAGGGTTTTTAAGCCTAAATATGTGATTGTATTCAAAAAATCTATACCACATGTCCACCTTTGATTAGGGGAAATTTAAATGTCTATTTGTCACCTCTGAACCAAGGGCCTTGAGATTTGTTGAGTAGATTTGTATCACGGGTGGTATGACCATTCTAATGTTAGGGCAGGACTCGATGCCTCACAAGAGAGAGACCATGACTCTTTGGTTGGAGCTTGAATGGAGCAGCAGTCGTACATGTGCAGTTCCTCTTCATTCATCTTCTATGGGACTGCTTGAGATAGCTGAGTGTTTGTACTTGGCTATTTCCATCAACCACATTGACATAAATGAAGCAGTAGCACACATACTCAGCTGCTGCTCTATTCCATCTTCATGTCATTGTGGGGGTTCTGTCAGCCTACAGTGAGCAGAAGATGAGGACATAGGACACCTATTCTCTGTATTTATGAGGGTCTTGATGGTGAGACCCCCCTGATCATATTTCCATCACCTATTCTATGGACAGGTGATAAAAGTCAATCTTGGATATATGCCTTTAATGTTTAATTGGTGGAGGTCTAACTGCCATAGGATAATAAAGGGGTACATTCAATGTTTACAGAAACGCTCATTAGTATTGTGCATTGCACTGCATTTTGCCCCATTCATTGCCTTGATTCATGGAGGTTTCAGAGGTTAAACCAACCTCTGTAGTGGGGTACCCCCACAGCTCCCCTCAATAACAATGTTTTATTGTTTATATTTGTAACAAAGTAATCAGCCAGGCACCTAATTGCCACGTAATGTAACTGGACTTGTTTTATCTACTTCTAGTGTTTATGTATTTTTTAAAAATGCTGATTGGTTAAAAGTTATGTGAGGAGGAAGTGGAGTCGTGCGACTGTATGTGAGGTATAAAAACACACATGAATGCCAGGAAGTGCACACTCAACGGAAACTCTTCATGTATGAGACAAGGCTCTGTATTGGATCCCTTTGCACAGGCCCATGTTACCACCCAGTTACTGGTGATAGCGTCTGATGGTAATTCCTACAAGTGTTTCCGAAGACGAGTCAAGTTGTTAGCATTCGAATCAGTGACTAGCCAACTGAAGTTCCGGCAGCATCTGTTGTACCTCAGCTGCATGCTCTCCACTTCCTCCTCAACACCTGTCTGCTTCATCCAACCTGTTTTATAAGGTTCAAGCATGGAGAAAGTGTGGTTCACAGATTGCTTACTTACATTACAAATATGCTGAGAGTCCTGATAGGGCCATAATACAAGGAGTATAATTGGCTCCCTCGGCAAGGAGGAGCCAGTTTATATCTCATGAGATATGTCAACCAACCCAGCCTACCTATCATCTAAACAACAGCAGGGAGATGTTTAACCATTAATGACCAGGACTGACTGAAACGTGTATGCAGGCCTGATCTGGAGTTGACGTGGTGGCGTTACCCCAGACCCAATCTTGACTCATAGAAGAAACTGGTGCCAGTGATGCTGTCACAGATGCTTTAATAAATTATTACCTTACAGTAGTGTTTCCCAACGCCAGTCCTCAGGGCACCCAAACAGATCATCCTATAGTAAAAAGACCTGTGGCAATGTGTGGGGTACTGACAATAATTACATAACCTGTGAAATACTGAGGAAATCCTGAAAGCATGACCTGTCGGGGTGTCCTGAAGACTGGAGATGGGAAACACTGCCTTACAATCTATGTCTGAGGCGCTGAGTACTCTCTTCTATAATTACTTTACTTTTGGTAGCTTAGAAATCCTATTCTGTTTTTTAATGGTGACTGCGAGGCTGAAGTCGCTTAATTTGATTGTAATGTGACAGAATGTCAACCTCAAAGTGAAAAAATGTCACAAATCCAATATTTAGCATATCTATATTCACAGCTGACATGGGTAATTGCCTCTTCTCTTACATATAAATCAACGAATAATCCAATAACAACAGTCATTTCATGTTTTGCCAGGGCTGTTAGTGCCGTATCACAGACTGTATTTAATCCCATTATAATAGCTATGGATTACTTTTGTGCAGTAACTATACTATATTTTTTCTGTTTTTTGTTTGCTTTTCTTATGCTCTTTGAGTACGTCTTACGTGTTTAACCATATGGCAACAATGAAAATAGTTTTAAAGCCTAAAGCTATTAACATACCGTGAGATAAATGCTGCCAGAATGTCCTGATTTCAGTGGAATCAGCTGACGACAGGGTTGCTACCCAGCCAATTACTCACCGACGGTGCCAGAATTGACTTTTAACCACCATATTAAAGGGGTTGTCCCACGCCGAAACAGGTTTTTTTTTAATTCAATAGGCCCCCTGTTCGGCGCGAGACAAACCCAATGCATGTGTTAAAAAAAAAACATTTAGTACTTACCCGAATCCCCGCGCTGCAGCGACTTCTTCCTTACCTTAGCAAGATGGCCACCGGGATCTTCACCCACGATGCACCGAGGGTCTTCTCCCATGGTGCACCATGGGCTCTGTGCAGTCCATTGCCGATTCCAGCCTCCTGATTGGCTGGAATCGGCACACGTGACGGGGCGGAGCTACGTGATGACGCGTAGAAGGGGGCGGAGCCAGAACTCCGCTCGTGCCGAGACCCAAGAGAAGGGAGAAGACCCTTCTGCGCAAGCGCATCTAATCGGGAGATTAGACGCTGAAATTAGACGGCACCATGGAGACGGGGATGCCAGCAACGGAGCAGGTAAGTGAATAACTTCTGTATGGCTCATATTTAATGCACGATGTATATTACAAAGTGCATTAATATGGCCATACAGAAGTGCTGAACCCCACTTGCTTTCTCGGGACAACCCCTTTAATAGCCAGTAAAAAATAATTGTCAGCTGAAATCAGGGCCGGGCAGCAACCCCCTAGCATTTAGTATTTCACTCACCCTCTCTCTTCAGCTCCCATCCAGCTGAGACCCCTGACCTCTCCTCCTGGTGTCTGCATCCTGCATGTCGTGTATGCATCGCAAACGCGGAGGGTAAAAGTCAGGGGTCACAACTTTGATTACGGCAGCCAAACAGGAGCAAAAGAGAGAGAGAAAGAGGGTGAGTGAAATACTAGATTCTGTGTGGTTGTTACACGGCTGAAGGTTCAGGGCGTGGAGGGCACAGAGGGGGCCCTATTACTATTGAGGCCACTAATGGAGTCAAAATTACTACTGGGATTACAACTGGGGGCATTATTTCTACTGGAGAGCACTATTATTAGTGGCGCCACTACTGGTGAATTATTACTATTGTGTCCACTATTGAGGGTACTATCACTATATTTGGGTCACTGCTGAACCTCAAAAAGGGGTCAAAAAGTGAACCTATAGGTCAGTAAGTCTAACTTCTACAGCAGGTAAAATATTTGAGGGGTTTCTGAAAGATGCTATCCTGGAGTGCCTAAATGAAAATAGTTGTATAACTCTATATCAACTTGGGTTTATGAAGGATGACTACTGTCAAGCCAATCTGATAAGCTTCCATGAGGAGGTAAGTTCAAGACTAGACCGGGGAGAGTCATTGGATCTTGTGTATCTGGGCTTTTCCAAAGCATTTGATATTATGCCGCAAAAAAGGTTGGTATATAAAATGAGAATGCTTGGTCTGGGTAAGAATGTGTGTAAGTGGGTAAGTAGCTGGCTCAGTGATCGGACGCAGACGGTGGTTATTAATAGTATATACTCTGATTGGGTCATCGTTACTATTGGGGTATCACAGGGTTTAGTATTTGGCCCTATTCTTTTTAATCTTTTTATTCTTTTTAGGCTTAACTGGAGAAACCAGTGTCAGTCAGCTGCTGCCAAGGCAAATACAATCATAGGGTGCATCAAAAGAGGTCTAGGGGTGCATGACGAGAACATTGTTCTTCCTCTTTACAAGTCATTGGTGAGACCACAGATGGAATATTCTGTACAGTTTTTGGCACCTCTACTCAAAAAGGACATATCAGAGCTTGACTGGGTACAAAGGTGGGTAACTAAATTAATAAATGGACTACAATACCCAGAGAGGTTATCAAAATTGGGGTTATTCTCTTAAGAAAAAAGATGCCTAAGGGGCGACCTAATGACTATGTATAAATATATCAGGGGACAATACATAGATCTCTCCCATCATCTATTTAGACCCAGGACTGTGACTGTAACAAGGGGGCATCCTCTATGTCTAGAGGAGATAAGCTTTCTTCACCAACATGGAAGGGGGTTCTTTACTGTAAGAGCAGAGAGACTTTGGAACTCTTTACCTGAGAACATTGTGATGTAGAACTCACTAAAAGTGTATAAGAGGGACCTTTCTTGAGTGTAACAATATTACATGTTATAGTCACAGAATATTTCAGAAGGGTCAGTGATCCGGGAATTATTCTGATTGTCAGATTGGAGTCCTGAAGAACTTTTTTCCCTAAAATGAGGTAAATTGGTTTCTATCTCATTGCGATTTTTTGCCTTACTCTATCAACACGGGGTGGGGTTATAGGCTAAACTCGATGGACATAAGTCTTCTTTCAGCCTAAAATACTAAAATATTATGTTACTATTGTAGTGGCCCAGAGGGTCTTCTATAATAGCCACACATTCATTGTCCTGTCACACTTTGCTATGTGCTTCCAGGAGACATAGCAAGTGCCATACATTGGAGAAACCCTGTTTCCCCTCCCTTCTCAAGGTTAAAGCTTGGCAACAGCTGGCTGCTTATTGGCTGTATGTCATGCCATCACTGATTGGTAGAGGGGAATAGTAAGAGTTCTGAGCGGGAAACTCCAGGGTGAGCCAGTATGCTGAGGGGGAGGAGTAGAGAAAAAGTGTCGTAAGAAGACAGGAAGTGAAGGGGGGTTAGTAGTCAGTCTGCATAGAGAGTCATTATCGGAGGTCGTGTAGGAAGAGTTCAGAGTGAGCAGCAACAACTTGTTATCCAATAGGGAAGCAAGGATTCACCAGCTCCGTAGTCTACTAGCAGTGAGGAGGAGAGAAGCTGGGTACTCCAATAACTGCAAAATCAACTTCCAGTAAGCCCAACAGATAACTAAGCCTGTGGGAATTTCTGCTGTGCACCCTCTAAATACAATAGGGAGAGGGTTGAAGAGAAAACTGTGTGTCATCCAAATTCAACTGTATTACAAAGTGTTGCACTACTGCATAACCATTTGCTCCGCCAAGCGTCTACAAGACTGCTATTGTTTTGTTGTACTGCAAAATTTAAATTTAAGTAAATCTGTGCACTTCCAATTTACTAAACCAAAAGTTACCAGGACAAGTGCCAAATTATTTCTGCCATTGACCCTTGAAGTCCCGGATGAAGTGCTGGCATCACGTGACAAACCACTGTATATCATAAGAGTATATATATATATATGTATATATATATATATCTTTTGTGCCAGTGTGCCACGACCGAGTAGGGCACCTTTGCCGCAATTGTCGGGAGAGATTGCACAGCCACCTGTGACATCCAACTTGCAATCCCCGTGGTCTCCCCTACTTTGGCACGCCTCATTTGAACGCTGCACTATGTTACCATTAAGGCCACTGAGGGGTGCACAATTACTACTGGAACCACTACTGAGAGCACTATTATTATTGGGGCTACTACAGGGTACATAATGTGGCGTACCTGCTGGAACCCCAGCAGCTATAGGCTAGTGGCACACAGCCAGAACTACAAGCTGTGTGCACGGGATTAGTCTTGTGTCCTTGTCTTGTCCAAAATAGAGACAATGCACATTCATATTCATTGCATATGCTATATCTTGTTTGTGAAATGGACAGGAATAGGACATGTAATGAGTTTTTTCATGCGGCCCATGGGGTGCTGTGAAAAAACGTCCATGTGTACAGTATAGCCTTATGAGTAGGTTTGCTTTCCCTTTTTCAGTTTTTATTTTATTGTTGCTTTGTCATTTTTATGTATGCTTTGTGTGTACTATCCCTTTAAAATGTTGTCCATTATTGCTTCATGGTGGCTGGTGATGGCATGTGGCATAGTGTGAGTTGCTGTTAGATGACTGGAAGGCTTGACTCAAGATATCTTCCAGCGAGTGAGTCAAAGGGGAATCAGACTTGGAGGGATCAGAGAGCAATGCCAGAAAATGATACTGCTTGTGTCACAGATATGACTTAAGCTAAGAAAAGTACTTCAGTAGCTGACATCTTGGTCCTCATGGCCACAAGATGTTATGCAAAGAATAACCAAAATTCTTCCAGACTAGTGATTATTAGGGCTGTGTCACATGCCAACACCAGGCATGAATGATCATTGTCATAAAGATAATAGACTATAGACATGCTGCTGTGTTATCTATCGGCTTATTCGCAAGTAGTATAGTACTGAGTGAACACTATGTGGTCCTGTGGATCCATGTTGCTGTTGTATTGACTGATATCCTGGCTGGAATACTTGTGAATGCCAGTTCTTTTGTATTATACCATGTTCTCGTGGTTTATCCTAAAGACTCCATACTGGCCCATACAATGAGCCCTCAAGTTTGTTACACTATAATAGGACCATGTGCTTTTTGTAGAATTACACAACAGCACACAACACTAAAATGCACTCATGTGTCACAAGCCATAGTGAAGCATCACATTTCACCAAGCAGAAATCCAATGGTGGCCCTCAATGGTAGTCTTCAGAAAAAGAGTGGTTCTTTGCCCTGGCTCTGCCATAATGAGCATGTAAGGACTCTCATCGATGTGTAGCGTTACTATATAGATGTATTTAGAAGGATGCACCATAAACTGCACCAAAATCATAGTGTGCACCAAAATTTGAAACAATAGAACTGAGCATGCTCATTAGATGCCTACTGGTTGGTTGATGCTCTAATAAAAAGAGGACAGATTTTAACTGCATAGTTAGCTGAGCAATGCAGTACTGAAGATTAAGAAGCGGATGTGTGCTGTCTGGGACCACAAAAGATCAGTACATCAGTGGCCTCCAGGTGGTGGGGGCACAACACTAACAGCAGGAGATGGAGAGAGTAGTGCTCCGGAATCAAGCAGTGGACCCACTCAGGCCAGGAGGATATGCAGCTAACTGTAAGTGAGGCCAGCCTCTGACAAAAACTATATATGTGCACACAACAAGAGAGTGAGATCGCTAGTTTACATTCAACAAGCCTGCTGCAACATTCCTCGATTTAGTTAGGAAGATCAGACTGTAAAAAAAAAAATCTTGTTATGTTTATAGTGCATTCAATTAATTAATTTATTATCCCCGCACCAAGCTGAGTACTTGTTGTACCAACTTGGGAAGTATGGAAGGCTGAGTTGATGTTGAACCAGCTACCTGAACCACGCAGGGCTTGAACTCACAAACCTTCAGGAGCAAAAGTTTAGGATTGCATTTCTGCTGCTTTAGCACTCTACGCCACTGTAAGAGACACTGATCCTGTCACACGATCCCCTTGTATACAAACGGAGATATTAGATGAAGAGGAAAATAGAAAAAAAGGTTCTAGAGATGTCTGACCCATGGGAAAAAGAGAAACTATTTGTCAAACGTCATAATCTAGATCTCTATTAAATTGCATTGGTTGTAGTTATATCTTGTTGCTATTGTTCAAAAAGGTATCACTGAGCTCTAGCAAACTGTAAGTAGGGTCTAGAACGTCAAATGAAGAACATCTAATTGTTTGCTCATTGCTATCCAACTGTTGACTTATGGTTTTTTTTGTGTTCTCAAATAAATACTTCATTCTTCGGTTACTCTACTGTGTCTGCATTGTACACTGAGCCTTGTGCTGCAGTCTCCTAATATGTGACAAGGACACCCTTCCATTGCCTTCATATACTCAAATGGGACAAACAGGTTTTTTTTTTAAAGTTGACCCCTTTAGCAATACTCGTATACTGCTAGTGGCTCCAGAATAGACAATGTCCATGAAGACTTCTTAAGGCTCCAGCCCATGAATTTCTTGGGATTGCTGCCGAGCAACGGAAATCCAATTTTTTCAGTCATTAGTGAAAACTTTCTGTATCTAGAAATCGTAGACAAAGTATTTCTCCAGCGGTAAAATCCATTGGCAGAATAAACACATTTGACAGCAGAATAACTTATTATGGAAATAATCCTGAAAATCTATATGTATCGACTCACACCGAACAGACAGCAAAACTTGGCCTGGCCTTTAAATGTAGTGTTTTAAGCAATCAAAGGAAGATGAATCTGCTTGTAGCGGAGGCATCCGCGATACTTTATTTTGTAATTGATTTGCTGGCATGGCTAAGTGCGAGTCTATCAGGGTTAAGGATTTGACTTATCTGAGACAAATTGGGAAATGTCACTAGAATAGTGACTGATGATCCGGCAGGAACATACATCCAGCCCCACGTAATGACATTACCTGCTTGTGTTATAATTGTAATGTATGTCCTCAGCAATATGGAATATTACAGTCAGAAGCCATCGATAGATGCATCCAATCGAATGTCCTGTCAGGGGGAGATAAACTGACGGCCAACAGCTTCTGTGATTGAATTGTGTAATTTATTGCTGGAGGTACTGTTCGCATTTTACAAGCTTTACATTTGTAGTAAACTCATAGACAGCATCGGGCCATAGCCAAGAGCAATTACACTAGACTACAGATATACACATATAAACTTGAAGGCATGTTCACATGGGCTTTCTTTGGTCAGAACCACGGCAGATTTTTCTGTTGTGGATCTGACTAGCGATGAGAGAACTGAAACAGTCAAACCCCGTTTCGAGTCGAATGTTGCTAAAATTCTGTTTGGGGTGAACCCACTAAAATCTTCTTCATTGTAGTTTCATGGTTAGCACTGTTACTCCATAGTGCTGGGATCCTAGCCTCCTAGGATCAAATCCAACCAAGGAGAAGATTGGTTAGGTTAGATTTGAACCTTGTTCCCCTAGTGCAAAACCAAAGCTTGGGAGTTTGTTTTGACTAAACCCACTGAAATGGCTTCTTTCTCTTCCTCTTCCTTTTCCTCTTATTTTTCGTCTTTGTGTTCTTCTTCCTCTCCTTTTTATTCTTCTTCTACTTTATTACCTTTGTCTTAAAACAGGTCAAAAACACTAAGATATATCCCTAAGCAGCTTTAGGGCGCCTACCCACTTGCGATTTTTTTTCCTTTGCGTTTTGCGTTTTTTCTGAAGAGCAATTAGGATAGAATGTGTTCTTGTCCATTTGCGTTTTTTTTTTCGGTCCGTTGCAATTTTTCACATAGGAACTGTCAGTTGCATATGTGTCCTTATTTTTCTCTTAATGCACCCATGAATGTCAATGGAAATTAACGGAAAAGGCGCAAAAAAGGCATGAAAAACAAGCGGAAAACGCACCAAAAATGCACAGAAAACGCTGCGTTTTTCACGCACGAAAATCGCAAACGCAAGTGGGTAGGCACCCTTAGAGTGTTCTATGGCTCTTAGGTTACCTTCACACGTGAGCAGGATTGCTTGGGCAAATCGCGAAGAATAGAACCCATTGATTTCAATGAGTTCCCTCACATTCAGCATTTTGGCGCTATATTTTTTTTCTACTCAAAAATATATGCAACATGCTCTATTTTTCTGGGCACCCAAGGCACCATAGGAGTCTGAGGGGATGCGACCCCATCCACACAAAATCGTACATGCAACTGTGTGATTTTACGGTGTCAATCGATAAAACTGGGAACTAAATAGGCTCTACAGCTTTTTATATCACGGTGCAGGCATGTCCCGCGCTGATGTGAACAATCCCCAGCGGCATAGAAAGTACAATAAGCGGCACAGATACACCCGCAATAGTGTGACCTTCACAGCACAAAAAGTTGCGCTATCATGAGTGTTTTTGAGCTTACGCTTGTTTGAAGGAGCCATCATATGGGCGCATCTGTCTTGTACTTAAAATACGCAATTCGCAGCAAATAAGTATCCTTTTCTGCCCTGCTGGCTCTGTTCACATCAGCATGGGACACAATTCATGTTTGAATTGGTGGGCAGTCTAATGAGTAGACGGGCCAGCTTCATTAGTTGCCAGTGTTAGTAATTAACACCATGAAATTGTGCACATAAAGCATATGTGCGCTAAACACAGAAAATAGAACCCATTGATTTTAATGGGTTCATTCTTATTGGCGTGTTTGGCGCAAGCATTTCGCAGTTAAATAGGACCTTAATTAGTCAATGGGCTTAAACACATGGACGTGATTATCACGACTGCATAATGAGAGAAAACGAAACCACTAGAGATGAGCGAGTATTCTCGGTAAAGGCAATTGCTCGAGCGAGCATTGCCTTTATCGAGTACCTGCCCGCTCGAGATGAAACGTTCGGGTGCTGGCGCAGGGGAGCGGTGAGTAGCGGCTGTCAGCAGGAGGGAGCGGAGGGGGGGGAGAGGGAGAGAGAGATCTCCCCTCTGTTCCGCTCCGCTCTCCCCCACAGCTCCCTGCCCGCCGCCGGCACCTGAACCTTTCATCTCGAGCGGGCAGGTACTCGATAAAGGCAATGCTCGCTCGAGCAATTGCCTTTACCGAGTATACTCGCTCATCTCTAGAAACCACTGATTTCAATTGTTTCACTATTAGGATTCTCGACCATTAATTGTACGCACTGGAAAGATAGGGCAGGACTTATCTTTTCGCAGTTTTTTTTCCAAACTCCTGCACTATGGTGAACAGCCTGAGAAAAAAAAATAACCCAGTTTGTTTTTGCCCTAAAATGCGGGTAACATATGTCCGAGTGAGAGAGCCCTTAAGTCTACGGAGGAATAAAAAAACCATAATGAACACGCGTTACTGTCTGTATTTACTGCTAGGTCTTTTTGTGTACCCTATTTTCTATGGTTGTGACAAAATTGACATCACTTGGACTATCTTGCAGTATTTTTTGTACACACGCCAATAACAGATGACACACGGATGCAACATGGACAAAAAGAAACTGACATACACGGCCAAGAAATCCCAGCAGTGAAAGCGAAACCACTGAACACCTATTGAGATCAGTGGTTTCGTTGTGTCCCCTTACATGGCCGTATAAGGGGAGAAAAACACGTTCATGTGTTTAAGCCCTTTGAGAAAGTGGCATATACGCCTGCGGGTGCAATAAGGGCTCCTTCACACGGGCGTATTTTTTATTAGTATTTTGTGAGCCCAAACAGCAGCGGGTCCAAAATACAGAAGCCATGTAAGTCCTTCCATTATACTTTCTCTCTATATTTCACACGAACATACTTGCGGAGGGATTTCCACACGTGAAAATATCACCAATATAACACCAGCAAGCGATACCTTCGATATCAATAGATTCATTCAGATAAAAACGTGTTTTTTTGCCCAAAATATTAGTCAGCGATCTATCTAGTCTTGATCTATCTTTGTTAGAGATGAGCGAGCACGCTCGTTTAAGGCTGCTATTTGATTGGGTAGCAGTCTTATCGAGTAACTGTGTACTCGCCCGAGCAGCATGCAGGGGTGCAGCGGATGGGGGGAGAAATCTCTCTCACTCTCCCCCTGCTCCCTCCCGCTCCCCCCTGCCCCCCCCCCCCCCCCGCATGCTGCTAAACGTTTCATACAGTATTATCGCATACGTTTGTGTAAATAAACCCTAATTGTGACCTTAGTAATCCAGAAAATTGGCATAGAGGGCATAATACATATGTCTAATTGGTATATCATCTGTACCAAACCATGCCACATAAAATGTAGACCTTTGGAGGTGATGAGGACTGCACACTATTGGATACACTGGTTATACCAATGCACACATCTGCCCATGTACAATGGTGCAAGCAGCATCATTATCAAACAGCTGAGCAATGGAAAAATGTTCTATGGAATGCCAAATCTGTCTACTCAATTTTCAAACGGAGATACCTGAATGGGGAGCATGCTGGGGAATGCCTTTTGCCTGAGTGTGTTGTGCCAACTGTTAAGTACGGTGGAGGTTCCGTTATGGGAATGTGTGATGTGGCACGGTCTCGGTCCATTGGTTATAGTGACAAGAACCATGAACATTGAGGTGTACCCTGACATTCTAGACTATAATGTACTGCTGAGGATGTGACAATACTCTGGGAATCATCGGCCATACGTCCAACAAGACAACGCGTCTTGTCACACATCCAATGCTGTTTTACGTTGGTTTGAAGATATGGATGTCCCACGGTTGGACTAGCTGCACAGAGCCCCCACCAGAACCTACTGAACATCTTTGGGATGATCTGAAACATCAGATCAGGAAATATGAACGTCTATCCTCTTTGGGAGAACGTACCAGATATTTGGAGGACGAATGGAGGAAAAAACAGCTAAAATGTATCAGACATTAGTGGAAAGTATGCCATGGAGAGCATCTAATGTTATTAGGGCCAAAGGAGCCTCACTAAGTATTAGCATATGGAAATAAATAGTACCTTTGATTCTTGCTCAGTTGTCCAATCACTCTTGATAGGATAATGTTTCCCCCAATGCACTGCTTCAGCCAACTTTAACTTGGCTTTTTCACTGGCTCTTCTTGTGTTGGGTGTCAATTAAAAGTTTTCTACAAGAGGACTTTCAATGTATCAATTCTCAAACTTGTTTTCTATATGTGTACATATATACGGTATAACATTTCTTCCTTCCTTATGATTCCCCCTTTCTCACCTCTGTTTCTCTGTTTTCAGTAATGTAACCAGACTGCAATATTTCCTGATATAACTGGTCCCCTATCTATCCATGTCAGCTTCCACTGTGGCTTAATACATTACACTGCAGAGACTTCTACCATTGAATCGAGCTACACACAGCTTTGAAAGAATATATTCAGTATCATTTTGTCGTATCTTTGCTTTTCCTTTCCAGCCTTTTATACATGTGGATTTTCTCCGCCAGTGGAAAAGATAACAGAAAAATTAGCATTTATCTAATGGGTTTTACTGTGTGCAGCATTTAATGGGGAGGGTTAGCCTCGCTGATTATTCTATATTGTGTTTGATGTAAACAAAAGAAAGAAAAAAAATGTCACCTCCGAGCAAAAGGTTGAAATCGAAGCCTTAATTATGAATGTTCATGTTAATGCTGATCTTTGAATTTTTTTCTTGATAAAGGTTAGCCTGCCAATGAGTTAACAAGAGAGACAGCTCTGCTGTGCAGCAGTTTGTGCGCTGATTCTAAATGGCTTAATTAAGCAATCAGAACGCTTATAGAGCACAGCTACCAGAGGAAACGATAAAATCCATAAGCCACTGGCTTCTAGGACTTTGCAAGACATCACATACTTATCTGCTGGGTAAACCAAACAGCTCTTGAAGAACTATTTCAATCTCCGAGGAAAAGAATGACATGCAGACACAATGTTGTCTGCGGGCGCTAATTATCGATGAGATGCTCAGAGCCAAATGTAAATAGAGTGGCAGCACCTAAACTGCATTTCCGTCATATAAACTGCACCCGCACTTATTCAAAAAGTGGTCAGGATCAGAGTTTAAGGCCTCATGTCCACGGGGAAAATCAGGCCCGCTCCGGATTCTCCATGGAGAATCTGCAGCGGGTCCCTCCTGCCCCGCGGACATGAGCGCTGAAAATAAGAATAAATCAGAATTAACTCGCCTCCCACACACTCCGGATACTTCCTTCGATGCGGCGTCATCTTCTCTGCGTCGCGGCCGGATCTTCTTTCTTCGGCCCGGCGGATGCGCAGGATGACGTCGGTGACGTGCCCCGCGCATGCGCCATCCCGAAGCAAAATGATCAGGCCGCGACTGAGAGAAGATGGCGCCGAGGCGAAGAGAAGAAACGGAGCGGGTGAGTAAAATCTGATTTTTGTCTCCCGCGGATCCGGATGGCTTCAATAGGCTTCAATAGAAGCCCGCGGGAGCCGTCCCCGTGGGAGACCCGCACGAAAATGGAGCATGGTCCAGATTTTTTCATGCTCCATTTTTTTAAAAATCACTTTTATTGACCATCCGCGGGTATTTATCTACCCGCGGGTGGTCAATGCATCCCTATGGGATGCGGATCCGCGTGCAGGAGAAGAGTTAAAATCCGCTGCGGATTTTAATTCTTCTTTTGCCCGTGGACATGAGCCCTAAGGGCGCGTTGCCGCGTGCAGCCTGTTACTTTTACCATAATCTATGCCAGGATCCAGGGAAGGCCCTACCATGAGGCAACCTGAGACTGCTGCCTCAGGCGGCAGTCTGCAGTACCCTAAAGAGGCATCGGGGTGCCACCCAGCCAGTAATTTTTAAAAAATTAAATTAAATGATTGCCAATAGGGATGAGCGAGTATACTCGCAAAGGCACTACTTGCTCGAGTAATGTGTCTTAGCCGAGTATCTCTCCGCTCGTCCCTAAAGATTCGGGGGCCGGCGCGGGGTGGGGAGCTGCGGGGGAGAGCGGGGAGGAACGGAGGGGAGATCTCTCTCTCCCTCTCTCCCGCCCGCTCTCCCCTGCTCCCCGCCACAACTCACCTGTCAGCTGCGGCGGCCCCCGAATCTTTAGGGACGAGCAGGGAGATACTCAGCTAAGGCACATTACTCGAGCGAGTAGTGCCTTAGCGAGTATACTCGCTCATCCCTAATTGCCAACTTGAAGATGGCTGGTCAGCAACTCAACAGGAACTTTACTTACTCAGTCTGCCGCCCCGGTTTTCTGGGAAAACTGCTGCTAAGTATGTAAGCCCTGACCTCTCCCCACCCTCAGAGTCACAGTCTCAGGAACAGCAGCCACCAGTGGGCCAGAGCTGTGTGCTTAATAAGTGAATGTTTCCCAGTCGAAGGTCCAGGAACGCCATTGCTACCATCAAAGAAGTGCTCATATTGGCATCCAACGTTGGAAGAACACTGAGTAAGCACTGGCATGGGGCACACACCATGACATCCCCCCGGTCCCAATTCGTCACAGCCTGTGAGCAGTGACAATATAGAGCTTAGAAGGAATTTTGAGTGTCAGTGTCACTAAGCTTCTATGTGTATTTGACTCTGTAACCCTGTATGCACTATATGTGATGCACCTGTACTATCACTTTGTGCCTGGGTATTCGAGGTAGAATATTCGAGCTCATCTCATTGTGATACTCACTGATTTTTGTCAGAAGGAAAAAAGATGTTTTGTCCTTAACCTCTGAATTGAAAGAAAGGAAAAAAAATCTGCATGCTACATTTGACATTTCTGGTAGCCATAATGAGTCTTCAAAATGCAAAGGTTTACCCTTCAGTGCTCACACATAAAACCTTCCAAAGAAACGATTCCTTTTTGTTTAGTCTCTACGGACACTTAGGTGTATCAGTTAATGAGCTCTTCTAAAGTTTAATACTCTGTGCTGTTATTTTCTTTATAAAACGGCAGAATAAAATGTATTCATCTTAAAAGGTTACTTACTTTGCAAGAACTTATGTCTAATTTTATTCTCGGATTGCATTTGTCCTACTTGTGTTGAAGAATTCATTTTGTCATTTCCACTTGCAAAGAAAGTTACTCTTATGCAAAAAAAAGTTTAATTTATTTAACTGCATCTTAACCCCTTTCATTTGTTGTAGCTTCTCTTGTCGGTGGTGTTTGTAATTAGGTGCTGCACAGGCTGAGGGCTTCTTCTTTACATGAGCGTGTTTTAGTCTTGTTTTGCGGCCGTGATAATCAGAGACGCATAAGGGTGGCTACCCACTAGCGATATTTTTTCTTGCGCTGCAAGAGCGAGTGCCTCGCAGTGCAGAGAAAACTCTGTGATATCGCACACTGTTTTCGATGGGGCTGGCAGCACCAGCTCCATTGAAAACATAGAGAATACATTGCGGACTTCTGCCACAGCTGTGACAGCTATAGCAGAGGATTCCTTTATCCCCGCAGGGACCGCAGGGCTGAAGGAATCCTCTGCAACAGCTATCACTGCTGTGCCACAAGTCCGTGATGCTATCCCATTGCTTTCAATGGGGTCATCACTGCTGCGGCCCCATTGAAAGCAGTGGGTTGCGGGCAACCGCCGCAGCGATGATTTTCGGGAAAAGTCTTGAAATATAAGCCCTTCCCTTAAAAATCAGCCTTAGCTGTAAAAAAAAAAGTTTAAAAAAGTATACTCACCTAGAAGAGCCGTCTGGCTCTTCTCTCCAGCATGATAGTCTTCTTTTGTCTTCTGGAGGTCGGGGATTTAAAATTCCACACCCCTAGAAAGTGCTGGTGTCACTTGCTGAGTGCTCAGCCAATCACAGGCGGCACTCAACCATTGAATGACAGCTGAATTCAATGAATGGCTGAGCGCTGTCTGTGATTGGCTAAGTGCTGTGACCACTCACAGGCAGCGCTGAACTGTGATTCAATGGCATATATCAGGTGGGTATACTTTTTTTTTTTACAGTTAGGGCTGATTTTCAGGGAAGTGCTTGAAATATAAAATATATATATTTATTTCAAGCCCTTCCCCGAAAAACATCGCTGCAGGGGTTGCCTGCAGCCCACTGCTTTCAATGGTGCCGCAGCAGTGCCGACCCCATTGAAAGCAATGGGATAGCATCACAGACATCTGCCACAGCTGGGACAGCCATGGCAGAGGATTCCTTCACCCCCGTGGGCCCCGGCAGAGATGAAGGAATCCTCTGCCATATCTGTCACAGCTGTGGCAGAAGTCCATGATGTATTCCCTATGTTTTCAACGGGACTTGCGCTGCTGCCGCCGCCGGCCCCATTGAAGGCATTGAGCGATATTGCTGATTTTTTCTCTGCGCTGCAAGACTTAGAAGTAAAAATCAAAAATGAGAATGGAACCATTGAAAATCATTGGTTTCATAATCATGTGTTTTCACTCGCTCTCGCATCGCAGGAAAAAATATTGCTAGTGGGTAGCCACCCTAACGGGATGAAACTACACCGTTGATTTCAATGGCTTTGTTTTCATTAGTGGTATTCTTGCCTCTTAATTGTAAGGATGATAAAACATAGGACTTGCCCCATCTTTCCCGCTGTTTTATTTAAACTTGTGTATTTTTGTGCAGAGTTTAAATACTCCAAGAAGAAAAAAGAAAAACATTCACCAATTCATATGCAACCTTGCTCTGCAGGGGAGAGCATAGTTGTGCATTCGGCCATGTGTTTTTGCCCTTATGCATATAACTAAGCCACATCCAAAGGAAAAAAAAATGTTGAGCCACATTCTATCAAGTGCTGTATTAGGGAAGAAAACTGCACATCTGTACATTCTGTATGCCTCTATATAGTGCCTTCATATGGCATGATCTTACAGACATATTTTGTAAGGGCTCCTTTACACGAGCGGGCTTTCACACTCTGTAAAGGCAACTTCTAGAAGGAGGGTTCCTGGCATGGCTGCGCTCTGGCTCTGAAAGCAATGTAACTGCAATATGTTATGTCAGCGCAGTTCTGTATCCTTTTGGTCTTGTCATCTTTTTCTAGGATATAAAGTTAAAGAGATGCATGGCGCTCATAATCTAAAGTCCGACGGGCCTGAGACTGCTTCGGGGTCTCTACTGCTCTAAGGGCAGCTTGTCTTTCAGCTTGTTGATGCCTTCTTGCCTCAGTGTGGTCATCAGATTCTTGGGTTCTAGTAATTTTTGCAGTTCAAGCTCTGTGACATCTTAAAAGAAGACCAAAAATGGATTCGAAATACGATTATCAAAAGGAAAGCATTTCTTATACTGCTGAGGTAAAATAAAAGCTGCACTGTGATTGGTTGCTATTGGTATACTGCTGAGGTAAAATAAAAGCTGCGCTGTGATTGGTTGCTATGGGTAACACAGATTATCTTTAAAATCTCAATCCATGCTAATGTGTCTTTTGTTCAAATTTTAATCCTGGGCAATGCCAGGTACCCCTGCTAGCTTAATAATTGCATACGTGCGGCAACGACGTCTGCCCTCACGTGTATGCCCATTTGTGTAGGCATAGTGTCAGGATGTGCTGCTGGGATCTGTTGTACTATGTACTCCTAGCAGCACAGCTACAGGTGGTTGAGGGTTAATTGAGCTGGCTGGGTGTGGTACTTCCTGCTAGCCAATCTCCTGGGTCTGTGCTCACATATAAACCCAGCTCCTGGTCAGTCTGGCTGGGTCCCAAGGTGAGCAGTCATGTTACTTCTGTAACTTATCAGTCATGTTCAGCTTGTTCCCACTCTGATCTGTGTTTGTAAGTAGGTATGTGTCTCTCTGCTTCCAGTGTGTCAGTTGGTGGATCCCTGACACAGTCCCCTATGTCAGCTCTGTGGCTGACTGTCTATCCCCCTGGTATGAGGACACATAGACTTGCTGTGATTACCATCTGTGTGCATGTCTGCTCTGGGTGGAGTCTGTCTGGGTTTCTATATGTTGCAGCTGGCTGTGTGTCCAGTGCTCTGTTCTGTCCTGTTGCAAGCGTTGCAGAGTGATCTGTGTCTTGCTGGTTCATGTCTGTTTGTTCGTTTATTTTCTGTCAGTTTTGTGTCAGCTTGCTGTGTGACCTGCTATCTGTATCCTGTCCTGTTGCATCTTTCTGTGTGAACTCTGTCCAATTCTGCTGGACTCCTGGTTAGTGTAGGGACTAGCGGTATAACCAGGAGCCGTGAAGTGGCCTGCTAGTTTCAACATATTGTACAACATGTCAACTAATACCTGGGATTTACATTCAGCTTATCCTCTGTTACTTGTGGTTGCATTTTGTATGCTGTGTATTCTGGCTCTGTGTTTCCTGTTCAGTCCCTGTCATTTGGCATGTGAATGCGTCCTGTTCATGTGGCGTGGCTCCTAGGATCAGCTAGGGCCCAGATCCGAAGACCGCCGGGCCGCCTTTTATTGGGGCGAATCCCCCGCTTAGGTAGGGCCATGCCATCCTCCTGCGTAGTACAGGATCAGTTGCCTGAAACCTGTGTGAATCCCGTGTGACCCTGGTGCTACCAGTGTGCGTCCATCCCATCCACTCTAACCTTTTTTGGGTACGATCGTGTGGGCTCCCATGCTTAGGTTGCCCACACGATCGTAACATAATGCCCCCCCACCTACAAAAGGGGATGCATTATGTTACGATTGTGTGGGCAACCTAAGCATGGGAGCCCACTGTCAGGATGTGCTGCTAGGAGTACATAGTACAACAGATCCCAGCAGCACATCCTGACACATAGCTTATGATGTTCATCGCCTTCCCCTCCACTCCACCACATTTAATCCCATATGTGTGGCAATGACATCTGCACTCCTGCGTCTGCCCATTTGTGTAGGCAAAGCTTATGATGTGCACCCCTTCCCCTCCGCATCGCAGCAGAGCACAGCCGGGCCCCAGGGCTCAGGGACAAGTGAGTGTATTGTCTTTTTTATTTTATCACCTAGCCGCTATAAATTTTTTCCTTATAATCAGACAACCCCTTTAATTAATGCACAATACATTCTGTAAGTACCACAAGTTCATAGATATTAACAAATATTTGCTGGTTCACTTGTAAATTCTATACCCACAATTTGGTGGTCAGTCACAGTACCTTTGGCGGAAGTCTAATTTTCAAGGGGCACCCAGGCAAATTGGGGGTGCAGAGAAGCAGCTTTACTCACAAAGTGCATCATCGGGCTCATTTCTAGAAGATTCCTCTGTTGATGTCTTCTGTATCTGAACTATTGTCACATGCCAGGTGGTTGAAGCCTCATAATGGAGAGGGCTCCATCCGCCCTAGTGATGTAGTAGTATGAAGATTCAGCCCCTATGATAGTGACATTGATTAGAACAGACCTAGGCGCCGCCTAAGCCCCACCTACCAAGATGCAGCCGGTGGTCCTTAATATAAAGTACAATGTTAAACATGTATACTATGATGAAGATGCTTAGAGAGCTCAAAGTACCTTTTCCCGTTGAGGTTGACCTCTGTGATGGATATGTGAGCTACATGTTGTGTGAAGTTTGATTAAATACGTGACGCTTACGGTACCTGTGCCTTCCTATGGAGCGTAACCAGTTAATTTTCATGTTCGTCAAGTAAAACCTATTTTTGTATCTCCATCTGTCACCGCCGCACCATAACCCCATTACCTGCTTCACAACGGGCAGCTCACTGCCTGCTAATACACAGTTGCAAAGTTAAAGCCCAGTCATGTGACCTCTCTGGAAGTTTTAGCAGCAACATATATAAAGTCCAGCAATGATATACGTAGATACATATGCAGGGGTACACCCTGATAGTTATTCCAATGTAGTTGGCACCTGTGCGCCGCCAGCACTTCCACTCCAGAGAGGACGATATTTGTGCTGTTGCCAAATTTTCTTTGTAACAATGTGTCATATTTTTATTTTCACGTTCTGATTTCGATGGGGGGGAGGGGAGGCCCAATAGGGGACTTGTCTCTCTGCCGGAAATCTTTTTAAGGAACAAAATGTCATTAGACAGCCTGGAAACTCTGCTGCTCATCATTTCCTTTGAATAATAGAAACGCAGAGGAACAGAGCACAAATGCGTGTATTGTGCTTCACCTGGTGGCACATTTTGTTTAAAATGTCCTGTTCCCCACTGACAAGTGTTTTTATGTAGAAGAGAAGGCATTCACACCGTGGTCGCTTTGTTTTCATTAATTTCAGCGTGTCAGCAGACAGACAGAGGTGGTTAATACTTTATTTCCCACCAGCAATATTTCATAAATTGTCGCGTTTCCAGACTGTCAAGTCGATGATGAAAAGGACATTAACAAAAAAATGGTTGACTCTAAAGAAACTTTATTTTACAACATCTAGGTCTCTGCAAAATATGTCAGCCCTGTGTTTCACCCTTAAAAAAAATCATATTGAAGTCCATATCCTTCATGTTTACTCAAAGGGGGTTTTCCCATAAATATAAATACCCTAAAGGGGTTGTCTGAGTCTTAAATTTTTTTTTTTTTTTTTTTAAATGGCCAGGCATGCTATAAATAGAGTCCCATCCCAAACTCTTGGCACCATGGCGGCCAGGATGTTGAGCGCTGTTGTCAGGAGGATGGGAGGCTACGCTGTGGCCTCTGACTGGCTGCAGTGGTCGCCTGAATTTCAGCCAACAGTATATTCCCTAAAGCCACTCTGCTTCTCTGGGGGAGAAAAGAGGTAAATATATCAGTACTTTTGCTACGTTATAGACATTTAAAAAAACTCTTTTTATGCTTGGACAACCCCTTTAAAAAGTCTTTAATGTAATAAATAAACACATTTCTAATTCACTTTTTCTAGAAATATTGCACGTTTTTTGAGACCAGCAATTACTTAAACTCCATGTGTCCAAACCAGGAGGAGTGTGGTTTGTGCGATATTCATCCTGCTGCTCTCTCTGGATTTCCTGGTCGAGCCTTCAAAGTAGTCCCCATTGTTTTCTCACCTGAGCGGCATACTCCACAACTTGGTGCATGCTTGGAACACAGATATCATCAGTCTGTTGCCGACATGGATATATTTGGGCTCCACTGACATCATAAGCAGTAGGACTTCTTTGCTTTACAGAGATGTTCTCTTACTGCACATGCTTGGCCTGATATTATATGGGTCCCACTAATGTCAGTGGAGCCCATAAACATCTATGGAAGGAGCTGAACATCTCTGCATATGCAAGTTCCAAGCATATGCTAAGGTTGGGAGAGCGCCACTCAGATGAGGAAAAAAAGTGGGGCCAATTACGTAGACTTAATCAGGTAATCCAGGGAGAGCAGCCAGGTGAATATTGCCCAGACTGGATTCTTTCTGGTTTGGATACATAGAGTTCAGGGAATTGGTGATCTCAAGAATATTTCTAAAATAGGTGAATTAGAAATGTGTTTAGTTATTAGATGACAGATTTTTTAAAGGGCATTTGTGTTTAGGGTAAAACCCCTTTAATTTCTTTCATTTAAAAAGCAAATGCATCATTTGGCCCCCATGCAACATACTTGCCAACTTTTGAAAAGGGACATCAGGTAAATTTTGAGAAGAAGTGCTTTTGGAAGTGGCGAGCGCACCACACATTTTTTGTCTTATTCTGTGCCTATTTGTACAGGACACACCACAATGCATGGCTTTTCAACCACTAATAGTGCATATTACTTCCTTCATTCCACCCTAAAACAAACTGCAGACTCCAGGCAAGTCAAGCAAACAGAGACTCCAAACCAGGACCACTAAACAAACACAGATCACTAATGTAGACACACAAAACTATTACAGATCCCAGACCAGACTTTCAAGACAAATATGGACCCTAGACCAGACCCCTAAATGAATATTGCTCATAGACCAGACCCTGGAATGAATGCAGACCCCAGATCAAGCCCCTCAATACAGCCCAGAGACCAGATCCCCAAACAAAAGACAGATCCAAGGACAGACCCTGTGAATAAATACAGCTAAGACCCACCTCAATGGAGGCTCAATACCAGGCCTTCTTTAATAAAAACTCTAAACAAGTTGAGCCCAAACTATTATGCCCTAGATCACAGTTTCCTGATGTTCAAAAATTCACTAAAATCAGTGTTTTTCTGGGGCCTCTTCACTTTTCAAAAAGTGGTTAGGGACTAACATTAGGTTGTCTGGTCCAACGTGACCCGTCACATTTAGTATAATGCATGCCAGAAACTCTGTTACATTATACTAGAAATTAACTTCAGCTTGTGGCTGGCTTAGGTTTCCATCAGTTAAATGGAGGTGCAGCCAGATGAGTCAAATGTCAAATCAAAGGTATTCTGGTGTCCTGAATGATCCCCCTGTGATGAGATCACGAGGTGCCGTTCAGGTACCATGTAGCTTTCTGAAGGCCTGCAATGCTGTCTATGGCATGCTTTGATAGATTGTGGTATAATGCAGCACTATGGTATTGCATAATACTCTTTGAGTATTCAAACAATCGCAAGTTCAAGTCTTCTTTGGAGACAAAAAAAATATGAAAATTAGTTTAACAGAGTTGTATTAATTAATAAAACAAAGAAAATGTATTGCAAGCTTTTTTTGTAAAGAAAAACCTTTCTCCATTTTTATTATAAAAAATTTTTTAACAAAAAATCCCCACAAAATATATTTGGTATCACTGCATCTGTAAAGTCCATTATATGAAAGTAAAAACATGACTCCACCCACAATTTCACACCACCTAGAAATTTTTAAAAGGTTTTTCATTACATTATAGGGTACATCATATAATACCATTGATAAATATAACTAGCAGCAGAAAAAACAAGCCTTCAGATTGAAAGTGGAGAGGACAAAACGATCGTGAAATAAAAGAGTTGTGTCCTTAAGGGTTTAAAGATGACAAATATTTATCAAATTTCACATGATGTTGATCAATTTGTCACATCTGTTCTTTTCCTTTTTTAGCAAAAATCTGCAACCGAGGTTTCTTTCTTTTTTTTATTTTAGCCCCCAGAGGTGACTTAAACTTAAAATTGTTTGATTGCAATTTTGCAGGCATCCTATCAAGACATGCCCCAGCCACATCTTAATAGGGAAACATTCATGGCAGCTCTGGGGGCCTTCAGAAGGCCCGAGGCAGCCGTGACACCTGAATGGAGATAAAGCCATTTAAATGCCATTGTTACATTTTAAATGGTTAACAGCCGCAATTAGAGTGAATTCCAATCACGGCTGTTGCGGCTGCATGTCCCATGGCCTACAAACCCTACCCACACATTGTAGCCTACATGGATGGCAGATGTCATCATAGAGGTAAAAAAATATGGAGTACATTGTATGTATCAAATATATTATGTGTTTTAAAAACTTTTCACACTTGCTTTCAAAGTTTTGAAAAGTGTCTAGAAGTGGAGGCATGGCTAAGAGAAGTGGTACCAGGCACTAGATTTATTAATGGCATGTACCATTTTTTGGAAAAAAAATGTTGGCGTAAAGGATGCCAGCAATGGGATGGCATAAACAAGAGACGGTTACTTACATGTCTAGTGAGTTGGCTCAAGTGTATACAGGGTAAAGCATTTCAAGGTTTTAACCCCTTAAAGAAATAGCCTTTTAATTGCATTTTTGGCTTTTTCTCTCCACTTTCAAAAAAATTATAACTCTTTTATTTATCCATCGACATAGCTATCTAAGAGCTTTTTTGGCATGACGAGTTGTATTTTTCAATGGCACTATTTAATGTACTGGAAAACTTTAAAACATTTCTAAGTGGAGTGAAATGAATTTTTGAAATGAAAAGAAAGAACTAAATTGCACCATCTTTGGGGGGTCTTGTTTCTATGGTGTACACATTGTGGCAACAAGAACATAACTTTATTCTGTGGGTCCGAACAATTATGGAGAAACCAATTTATATCGTTTTTTGGAACTTGCAATTGTATGATTGCTCACAGAGTAAAATGCAATACCATAGTATTGCATTATATTGCGTTCTGACTGGCAATCAGCCATGGCAGCCATTTTATCGCTGTTCGGGACCACAGGATACCGATTGGGTTCACAGCCATTAATGCTGATTGTAGCCATTGCAGGCGGGTGTAAACTGTTTAAGACAGTCAGCACTCATGTTGTATGGAGCAGGATCAGCATACAAATGCTGATCCCCCATGACGTAACTGTACGTTCTGCGTGGTTAAAACCTCTTTATCAAATAAAAAACGTAGGTCAACTCAACATTGGGTGCTCCATTGTGAAGATCACAGGAACTATGGAATAGGCAGTCTGTCTTACATAAGGCAATTTATTGCAAATAGTGTCCATAAAGACAAATGGAAGAAGACTAATCAGCCTATCTACATCAAGTCCTCTCCGAATTTGCCGTGAAGTGGTGATTCTCCCATTGAGAGACAATGGTAGGCCATGATGTTAGCCGCATCCTCCGTTACTTTTCAATTAAAACACAACAACTACAACAACAATTAACGCTCTCATTTATAATTCAGCGAGCATCGACTATCCACTTCTGATCAGCAGTAAGAGAAATATAAATGCAGAACAAATAAAGGCTTTTATTGGCCTCAACAAAACAACAGCTTTACTGGGGGATAGAGAAACGTCTGTATGGATGATTTAAGCATTTGGAGGTATGTTAATCTTCACAGGAGGCATTAAGAATGACACCCATGAGTATTGCGAGGCATATGGAAACCAAACACATTTTCTAACAACCACTAAGCAGAATGGAGATTTTTTCCATAAATTTAAAGAAAATCGCTAGAGTGAGAATTCATTCTATACGTGGCTTCTGTTTTCTACAGCTCGCTATTCCCGGCACCCTGTGTACAGTAATGGAAAAATAAATACTGTGTACAAAGATAGTAGTCAGCAAACAGACTTCCATAAAAACAAATGGAAGTACTTAAAGGACCACTTAACCCAAAATGTGTTATTTTCAGGAAAAAGCAACTGAAATGGGTTGCTGTTCGAAACAAAAAAAAAAACTATTAGAGATGTAGTCTTTTCGATTTGCTCTGTTATGTGTAAGCTACCATTTCTTCACATACATGTATGTTCCATTTATAACAGTAGTAATGATGCACTGTTGGATACAGATTCAAAAAGCATTGACTTACTAGGAAGTCCAAAAAATAAAACACAGAGCAGCACTCTTCAAATAGTCAATGGGGGTAAAGATGCACAGTCCCCACAAACCTAGTGTCCCCAGGTATCATTAGATCCACAAGAAAAGACTTTATGACAGCAGCTTGAGTATAAAAAGATCCTATCGTTATTCCTCCAAATGCATGTATACACATCCACCAATTCTGGGCTCCATTTTTGATCATCCAAAAGGGCTGTAGCAATTTTCTATCTAATGCCCACTGTGTACTGCTCTCTGATGCATTGTGGGGATTCGATAGTCTGAATATTGCATTGGCAATCTTTGATGGCAATGGTAGAAAAGTAGAGATGAGCGAGCATCAAAATGCTCGGGTGCTTGTTACTCGAGACGAACTTTTCGCGATGCTCGAGGGTTCGTTTCGAATAACGAACCCCATTGAAGTCAACGGGCGACCCGAGCATTTTTGTATATCGCCGATGCTCGCTAAGGTTTTCGTTTGTGAAAATCTGGGCAATTCAAGAAAGTGATCGGAACGACACAGCAACAGATAGGGCAGGCGAGGGGCTACATATTGGGCTGCATCTCAAGTTCCCAGGTCCCACTATTAAGCCACAATAGCGGCAAGAGTGGGCCCCCCCCTCCCAACAACTTTTACTTCTGAAAAGCCCTCATTAGCAATGCATACCTTAGCTAAGCACCACACTACCTCCAACAAAGCACAATCACTGCCAGCATGACACTCAGCTGCCACTTCTCCTGGGTTACATGCTGCCCAACCCCCCCCCCCCCCCACGACCCAGTGTCCACAGCGCACAGCAAACTGTCCCTGCCCAGCCTTCAGCTGCCCTCATGCCACGCCACCCTCATGTCTATTTATAAGTGCGTCTGCCAGAGGAAAAGCAGGCACACACTGCAGAGGGTTGGCACGGCTAGGCAGCGACCCTCTTTAAAAGGGGCGGGGCGATAGTCCACAATGCTGTGCAGAAGCGATGAGAAATCCAATCCTGTGCCACCTCCATCTGGAGCTGCACACGTGGGCATAGCAATGGGGAACCTATGTGCCACACACTATTCATTCTGTCAAGGTGTCTGCATGCCCCAGTCAGACCGCGTTTTTTTTTATAAATAGTCACAGGCAGGTACAACTCAGCAATGGGAATTCCGTGTGCACCCACAGCATGGGTGGCTCCCTGGAACCCACCGGCTGTACATAAATGTATCCCATTGCAGTGCCCTGGACAGCAGAGCTAACGTCAGATTAAATGCAGGTGGGCTTCGGCCCACACTGCATGCCCCAACCTGACCGGGCTTTTTAATTCATAGACACAGGCAGGTACAACTCCCTATTGTGAAGTCCCTGTGGACCGACAGCATGGGTGGGTGCCAGGAAGCCACCGGCGGTACATAAATATATCCCATTGCATTGCCCATCACAGCTGAGGTAATGTCATGTTTCATGCAGGTGGGCTTCAGCCCACACTGCATGCCCCAGTCAGACTGGGGTTTTTTAGAAGTGGACACATGCAGTTACAACTCCCTGTGGACCCACAGCATGGGTGGCTCCCTGGAACCCACCGGCGGTACATAAATATATCCCATTGCAGTGCCCAACACAGCTGATGTAACGTCAGCTTTAATGCAGGTGGGCTAAAAATTAATTTGATTACACTGTAGGCGAGGGCCCCCCAAAATTGGTGTACCAACAGTACTAATGTACCTGAGAAAAATTGCCCATGCCCAACCAAGAGGGCAGGTGAAACCCATTAATCGCTTTGGTTAATGTGGCTTAATTGGTAACTAGGCCTGGAGGCAGCCCAGTAAAAATAAAAATTGGTTCAGGTGAAAGTTCAACGCTTTAATGAGCATTAAAACGTATAAAAATTGTTTAGAAAAATTATATGACTAAGCCTTGTGGGCCTAAGAAAAATTGCCCGTTCGGCGTGATTATGTGAGGTTTCAGGAGGAGGAGCAGGAGGAGGAGGAGGAATATTATACACAGATTGATGAAGCAAAAAGGTCCCCGTTTTGGATAGTGATAGAGAACGATGCTTCCATCCGCGGGTGCAGCCTACGTATTGTTTAGGTATCGCTGCTGTCCGCTGGTGGAGAAGAGAAGTCTGGGGAAATCCAGGCTTTCTTCATCTTGATGAGTGTAAGCCTGTCGGCACTGTCGGTTGACAGGTGGGTATGCTTACCGTGATGATTCCCCCAGCCACACTAAACACACTCTCTGACAAGATGCTAGCCGCAGGACAAGCAAGCACCTCCAGGGCATACAGCGCGAGTTCAGGCCACGTGTCCAGCTTCGACACCCAGTAGTTGTAGGGGGCAGAGGCGTCATCGAGGACGGTCGTGCGATCGGCTACGTACTCCCTCACCATCCTTTTACAGTGCTCCCGCCAACTCAGCCGTGACTGGGGAGCGGTGACACAGTCTTGCTGGGGAGCCAGAAAGCTGTCAAAGGCCTTAGAGAGTGTTCCCCTGCCTGTGCTGTACATGCTGCCTGATCTCTGCGCCTCCCCTGCTACCTGGGCCGCGGAAATGCGCCTTCGGCCACTAGCGCTGTCGGATGGGAAGTTTACCATCAGTTTGTCCACCAGCGCCCTGTGGTATAGCATCATTCTCGAACCCCTTTCCTCTTCGGGAATGAGAGTGGAAAGGTTCTCCTTATACCGTGGGTCGAGCAGTGTGTACACCCAGTAATCCGTAGTGGCCAGAATGCGTGTAACGCGAGGGTCACGAGAAAGGCATCCTAACATGAAGTCAGCCATGTGTGCCAGGGTACCTGTACGCAACACATGGCTGTCCTCACTCGGAAGATCACTTTCAGGATCCTCCTCCTCCTCCTCCTCCTCCTCCTGCTCCTCTGGCCATACACGCTGAAAGGATGACAGGAAAGCAGCATGTGTACACTCTGCAGTGGGCCAAGCTGTCTCTTCCCCCTCCTCCTCATGCTCCTCCCCCTCCTCCTCCTCCTCAACGCGCTGAGATATAGACATGAGGGTGCTCTGACTATCCAGCGACATACTGTCTTCCCCCGCCTCCGTTTCCGAGTGCAAAGCGTCTGCCTTTATGCTTTGCAGGGAACTTCTCAAGAGGCATAGCAGAGGAATGGTGACGCTAATGATTGCAGCATCCCCGCTCAGCATCTGGGTAGACTCCTCAAAGTTTCCAAGGACCTGGCAGATGGCTGCCAACCAGGCCCACTCTTCTGTAAATAATTGAGGAGGCTGACTCCCACTACGCCGCCCATGTTGGAGTTGGTATTCCGCAATAGCTCTACGCTGCTCATAGAGCCTGGCCAACATGTGGAGCGTAGAGTTCCACTGTGTGGGCACGTCGCACAGCAATCGGTGCACTGGCAGATGAAACCGATGTTGCAGTGTCCGCAGGGTGGCAGCGTGTGTGTGGGACTTGCGGAAATGTGCGCAGAGCTGGCGCACCTTTCCGAGCAGGTATGACAAGTGTGGGTAGCTTTTCAGAAAGCGCTGAACCACCAAATTAAAGACATGGGCCAGGCATGGCACGTGCGTGAGGCTGCCGAGCTGCAGAGCTGCCACCAGGTTACGGCCGTTGTCACACACGACCATGCCCGGTTGGAGGCTCAGCGGCGCAAGCCAGCGGTCGGTCTGCTCTGTCAGAGTGGGCCGTCTGCCTCTTCTCTCCTAAGCTGAGTAGTTTCAGCACGGCCTGCTGACGCTTGCCCACCGCTGTGCTGCCATGCCGCGCGACACCGACTGCTGGCGACATGCTGCTGCTGACACATCTTGATTGCGAGACAGAGGTTGCGTAGGAGGAGGAGGAGGGTGGTTTAGTGGAGGAAGCATACACCACCGCAGATACCACCACCGAGCTGGGGCACGCAATTCGGGGGGTGGTAGGATGTGTGCGGTCCCAGGCTCTGACTCTGTCCCAGCCTGCACTAAATTCACCCAATGTGCCGTCAGGGAGATATAGTGGCCCTGCCCGCCTGTGCTTGTCCACATGTCTGTTGTTAAGTGGACCTTGGCAGTAACCGCGTTGGTGAGGGCACGTACAATGTTGCGGGAGACGTGGTCGTGCAGGCCTGGGACGGCACATCGGGAAAAGTAGTGGCGACTGGGAACCGAGTAGCGCGGGGCCGCCGCCGCCATCATGCTTTTGAAAGCCTCCGTTTCCACAAGCCTATACGGCAGCATCTCCAGGCTGATAAATTTGGCTACGTGCACGTTTAACGCTTGAGCGTGCGGGTGCGTGGCGGCGTACTTGCGCTCGCGCTCAAACAGTGGCGCTAGCGACGTCTGGACGCTGCGCTGAGAGACATTGCTGGATGGGGCCGAGGACATCGGAGGTGAGGGTGTGGGTGCAGGCCAGGAGACGGTAGTGCCTGTGTCCTCAGAGGGGGGTTGGATCTCAGTGGCAGGTTGGGGCACAGGGGGAGAGGCAGTGGTGCAAACCGGAGGCGGTGAACGGCCTTCGTCCCACCTTGTGGGGTGCTTGGCCATCATATGCCTGCGCATGCTGGTGGTGGTGCCTCCCCAGCTGATCTTGGCGCGACAAAGGTTGCACACCACTGTTCGTCGGTCGTCAGGCGTCTCTGTGAAAAACTGCCACACCGTAGAGCACCTTGACCTCTGCAGGTTGGCATGGCGCGAGGGGGCGCTTTGGGAAACAGTTAGTGGATTATTCGGTCTGGCCCTGCCTCCACCCCTGGCCACCGCACTGGCTCGGCTTGTGCCCACACCCTGACTTGGGCCTCCGCGTCCTCGCCCGCGTCCACGTCCTCTAGGCCTACCCCTATTCCTCAGCATGCTGTATTACCAGTAGTGCAGAAACAGAACGCTGTAATTAAATGTGCCGCTGATTGGCCTGTGGTTGGAGGCTGACTTCGCTTACGGAACGCCAGGAGATAATTTTGCGCAAGCCTGCTGTAACACTTAGCTGGCTACGTATGAATTTGGAGAACTACTACACCCAGCACAGACCCAGAACACTGAGGACAGTCACAGGCAGCCCAAATAGATTTTTTTCCCCAAATGTTTTTGCAAAGGCCCACTGCCTATATTCAATCAATATGTCTTCTGTCCCTGCCTAAGCGCTACTGGCCCTGGAGTATTACTGCAGGGCGCAATGCTCTGCACGGCCGATATAGCAAAAAAAAAAAAAGTGCAACACTGCAAAAAGCAGCCTCCACAGTACTGCACACGGTTAGATGTGGCCCTAAGAAGGACCGTTGGGGTTCTTGAAGCCTAAAATACTCCTAACACTCTCCCTATAGCAGCTCCACCAAGATACCTCTTTCCCTCCTCTATGTCAGAACGCATCTGTGGCGAGCCGCGGGAGGGGCCGATTTTTATACTCGGGTGACACCTGATCTCGCCAGCCACTCACTGCAGGGGGGTGGTGTAGGGCTTGAACGTCGCAGGGGGAAGTTGTAATGCCTTCCCTGTCTTTCAATTGGCCAGAAAAGCGCGCTAACGTCTCAGAGATGAAAGTGAAAGTAACTCGAACATCGCGTGGTACTCATTACGAGTAACGAGCATCTCGAACACGCTAATACTCGAACGAGTATCAAGCTCGGACGAGTACGTTCGCTCATCTCTATTCTAAACCCTACCATATCCCCAAATATAAGAGCGTAATCACACCTATGCAACCACATAATTTTATTTTAATTTTTCCACCTTAGATTATTTTGGTTTGTTTTTCAATGTAATTAATCTGAAATTATTCATCTTTGTTTCATTTTTAACATGACAAAAACTTGGCATATTAACAGACGTATGTAGACTTTTTATATCCACTCTATCTATCTATCTATCTATCTATCTATCTATCTATCTATCTATCTATCTATCTATCTATCTATCTCATATCTATCTATTTATCTATCTCATATCTATCTATCTCATATCTATCTATCTATCTATCTATCTATCTATCTCATATCTATCTATCTATCTATCTATCTATCTATCTATCTATCTATCTATCTATCTATCTATCTCATATCTCTCTATCTCATATCTATCTTATATCTATCTATCTATCTCATATCTATCTATCTGTCTATGTATCTATCTACCTATCTCATATCTATCTATCTATCTATCTATCTCAGATCTATCTATCTATCCATCTATCTCATATACATCTATCTATCTATCTATCTATCTATCTCAGATCTATCTATCTATCTATCTATCTATCTATCTATCTATCTATCTATCTATCTATCTATCTATCTCCTATCTATCTATATATCTATCTCTCTCATATCTATCTATCTATCTATCTATCTATCTATCTATCTATCTATCTATCTATCTATCTATCTATCTACCTATCTATATTATTCATATAGGACAATTTTCTGCACTGTATGGGGAATAACATACTTTGCTTAATATAAAAAATATGTCACTAGTTATAGTGTTCGGAGTAAAGTTGCACTTTACATAAACTTCAGCTCATTCAAGAGTCAAAGCATGTCTGAGGTTTTGTCAGATTGTTCCTGGTGTATGCTGACAGAATCCAGCCAGCATAGTTTAGTAGATTGATTCTGCCAGCCTGTACTATTTCAACAAATTGTGTTGCCCATCAAGAATTTTTTTTGATAAATATATACTTGAACTTACATTTACTTGAAATAAATGGCCAGAAGTCTTACCAAGTGCAGAACTCCTCAATATACGACTCTTCATTTTAAAAAAATAAGTCTTGGTAGCATTGGATAACACTATTCATAGATTTGCAGGATATTTCAGCTGAGTTGTTGAACTGTAAATAACGTGGAGATACAAATGTTACATGGATTCCTAATAAACAAGATTAATGTATTACATTTAATTATAACATATTGGAAATTCTATGCTTCATTAAAATTATAATAGTACTTCGAATGTATATGTGATTGTACTCAGCAAGAGAAACAAAGAAATCTTGTAGATATGATACATTTTAATGATTTATGTTACAACAAGCTTTCAGAGATACTTAGATATTTCATAAGGTTTATAATAGGATGGTAGGCAGCCTGATGAAGAAATTAAAGAAATTTCTAACGTTTGCTGTAGCGTCAACTGTCATGTCTGTGCAGGGTAAAACCGCAGTGCCCTGCATGGCCATTACCAAACAGGACAAGGACAAATTATAGAGACACAGCACTGGGACTTATTTCCCTAACAAAACCATGACTTGGTGGTCCCTGCCTGACAGCAGGGTGATCATCCTGACAAGGATGGCCCAACGCAACAAACCTATAGGGCAGAAGTGTGACTTGAAGCTTCTGGGCCCCAATGCAAAGCCTGTAACAGGGTACCCAACTATAATGGTTTATTCATAGTACTGGGCTCCCTATATGAAGAGGAGAGGCCTTATTTGCCCCCTAAGGCAACTGGGTGTGGGTGCAACTGCATCCCCTATAGTTACGCCAGTGCTATATGGCGTAGTCTGTCCCTAAATGGTGAATATAAACAGTAGAGTGATACAACAGGAGACCATGAGACACAGATATACAAGAGCAATATGGACAGAAGACAACAAACAGGACAAGACACAGGAGACCACCTACCAATGGACAGAGGGGAGCAAACCGAACAGAGCTTGGGTGTCTGCCCACCAATGGATGAGTAGGATAAACAGAATATAAACCCTGTGTCCGACAACCATTCAGACAGATGGATCAAGATTAAAGACTGAACACAAACATGGACGAACAGATAGACTAAGAAACCAACAGAGCTCACCACAGCATGCATGCAACACCAGCATAGCAGACAGAGCTGAATCCAGACAGATAGAGCTCTGGAACAGACAGACAGAATGGGAACCAGATAAGCAGAGCTCTGGAAAGCAAGCATGCACACAAAAGACATACGCAAAATGACCAGTGCCCACAGTGGGGCGCGGCCAGATTACATAGCATCACCTTATCAGTGATTTGGCACCCAGGGGAACTGCTGACCTGACAACCAATCAGAACATGTACTGCTGAGGATGATGCAGCAAGGAAGAGAAACAGGAAACCCTGAGGTATTCCCAACAGCTGGCAAGGACCCTCGAGATCAATTGGTACTCAAATGAATGGTGATTGGCTGGTAGGACTAAAACCAAACATAGACAAAACAGGCAGACAGAAAGGCCAAACTACCAGCCCAGTCACACAATGAAAATTACTTTGTTTCTCTTAGAGCTCAGTCAGACGGGCATTTTTTTTACGCATTTAGATGTGTGAAAAAACACAACTATAAAAATTGCGTGACCGAAGCGTCAGGCGCATTTTTAAATTTGCACTTGTTGTTGGTCACACAATGGCAAAATTTGCACATAAAGAGCGGTCCTATCGCTATCCCCTGCTGTGGCTGTGACAGCTGCAGCAGGGGATTCTTTGGATGTGAAACCCCTGGATGCTGTCACATCCAGGGGCTTCACCTTGTTGTCAATGGGGCCGACGGCAGCAGTGGCGGCCCTATTGACAGCATACAGAACAGATATGCTGTCACAGTGTTCAGTGACAAGGGGATTCCCTGCAGAGATGAAGAAATCCTCTGCAGAGCTGTCACAGCTGCAGCAGGGGATAGCGATGGGGCCGCACTTTATTTTAGTTGCGTTTTGCGATTCGATGTCCTATTTTTCACAGATGCAAATTTTTTCTGCATGTAAAAATCAGACATGTGACCGCTACCATTAAAAAGCATTGGTTCTAATAGATGTGAATCGCAAACGCAAAATCCTTGCGCAACAAAAAACGCCCGTTTGACCGAGCCCTAAATGAGAACAATCATATTTTGTCATATTAACTAACACAGTACAAACATTTTTTTTTTATACATAGAAATACTATTAATATCATTATATCAATGTGGTCAAATCTGCTGAATATGCATGTATATGGAGGGGAGGTGCTGTCAAAGGGTCTGTTCACGTTAGTTGCTATCCGGCAAGAGTATACATTTTAGCATTTAAAAAGTATTAAAACATATTGCCTGATGTACCCATTGACAATTAGGCCGGCTGTCCACGGGCGATGCGGTATCCCGTGGTGCCCATCGCTGAGGTATGCGTGGTACGCAAAAATCTGACTCTTTACATAGTCTCCTATAGACTTGTGTGATTTAATCGTTTGTTTAACAAATGTTCCTGCAAGACTAAAGGTGCATTTACACACACAGATGATTGCTTAAAATTTGTCAGAAACTGACAGTTCTGTGAGATCATTTTGCATAGGTACGAATGGGCTAAATCAACCCTTTAGTATTTCGTTGCATGTATTTAGAGAACAGTGGGCAGTCTGTTCTCTAAATACATAACTTCTGTTCTCAGCTGTTATCAGCGCTGCCTGCGGAGAACACAGCGTGCGGTCCGTCTTATCTTATCGTCCTGAGGGACAAAGATTTCATGCAGACCTGAAGTCAATAATGGGGAAAAAGTGCACGGTAAGTGCCCGATGGGTGCACATTTACACACAACGAAAGCCATCTTTTGAGCGATAATTGTAGTGTGTAAAAGGGCCTTTAGTTAGGTCAGTGGAGACTCTCAACCATCATCTGTGGAGCTGTTTATCCCTGGCCAGCGTAAACCACTTATCGACTGTGATAATTCTATATTGTGTGCACAATATTAAGGACACCCTATTTGTAGGCTAGGGACTGAGTTAGCTCATTAATCGAACATTAGTAAACTGTTTGCATTGCAACCAAATAATACTGCTGCATGTTACTGCCATATTATTCTTTATCAAATACTCAGTAATGCATTGTTTGTTCAACTGAACCGGTGAAAAGCCTTTCCATAGCTGGCGTCATATTCCGCACCTGCAACCCGTTACACGTCAATAATGTAGGGCAGTAGTCATAGGCGTAACTTGAAGCTCCTGGGCCCCAATGCAAAACTTGTAACAGGGCCCCCAACTATAGTGCAATATTCATAGTACTGGGCTCCCTACATGGAGAAGAGAGGCCTTATGGGCCCCCCAAGGCTCCTGGGCCCGGGTGCAACCGCGCCCCCTGCATCCCCTCTAGTTACACCGTTGGCAGTAGTACCACGCATTTAGGGATAGGATGGTAATTGGGGGTCATCTATTTTAAGCAGGTGCTCTGACTAGGTAGGGAAACACCAGAGGGACATTAAGACATTTTGCGGGTCATGTATCTTGTTTTTCTGTGAGCTGTCTGGCATTTTTATATAGCTTATTAATTAAAAACTACATTTTAGGTTTCATATAAGAGTTGGCATTCTGTGCTGTTAGATGGATTAAAGGGTAAACAAGTAGGCATATTGATAGCATTAGTATTAGAATTGTGCTTACTTTGGATTCTGCTCTCTCCCCTCCAGTATTGTGTATGATCTCTCGTTCTTATTTTTAGTCCGTGTCTGATGCATCTCCATAGATTACCTCAGGTAGTTCTTTGTCTAGACAAGCGCTGTGTTCTACGCTTCTATCATATTGCATGCATAAAGCTTTGTAACCTCAACACATGTTCCCAACATTGTCGCTTCAATTCAATATATTCTCTTTGTCAGGATTCATTGAAGCAAAGTACTGGTCCCGGCCTCGTATCACCTTCTACATCAACTCTATAAACTCCATCTGTGAGGTTTTAAACTGAGACTAGATAGAAGCAAGGTATGGCAGGAAGGGTAAATGCAATGTCAGGTATGCTGGGATCAAAGAGTTTTACAAGTTAATGTTTAAGACTATAATCAGTCCGAGAAACAAAACACAACAGCAACTGCAGTCGGAGAACAGAGTGCTCTCATCCGTGAAGGCAGATATTCCTTCAGCTCCGACAAGAAGGCTGCAGAGCTCTATCACAGCTCACACCTTCAGGGCACTGGCGTAACTATAGGGGATGCAGGGGATGTGGTTGTACCCGGGCCCAGGAGCCTTAGGGGGCCCATTACACCTCTCTTCTTTATATAGGGAGTCCAGTACTATAAATGAAGCATTATAGTTGGGGGCCCCGTTACAGGTTTTGCATTGGGGCCCAGGAGCTTCAAGTTATGCCTCTGCTCCAGGGTATACCCAACCTCTTCATAGCGACTCCAGTGCTTCCCTCACGACTCAGGGCTTAAACAGATGAACGTGTTTGTTGAGGTTTTGGCGCACGTGAAAATTACGCCCGCAAAACGTGATGAAGCAAAGTCATTGGATTCAATGGTTTCATTCTCAGAAATGTGTTTATCTATGTGCGAGAAAGGATCGACCCGCCCCAACAATCTGCTTTTTTTCTGTGCATAATAGTGAGGGTTTGAACAGTAAAAAATACGATGACTTATAACTAGTTTATGCACAAATACACGGCGAGCGTCAGCCGGGCACGGACCTCTCATACTTGCTGGCTCTTTCCACCACTAAATAAAATCACAGAAAAGAAATATAAAGAGACAAAAGAAAATCACAGAAAGCGGCCATATACTCACTGATATACTGATACTAGAAGGCAGGTATAAACACCACATCCCAAAACTATCCGGGTAATCCCTAACACACAAAACTTCAGGCGCACTCTAAAAACGCTCCTCTTGGCATACGACATCCCCTAAACCAAACCCCTCTGTACTCCACCTGATAACATGCTCCCTGACCTACTGACTGCAATCCCTGCTAGCTGTAACCAACTCCCTACAGTCATACCGATTCAGCCACTGTACCACCTGACCATTGTCTATGTGTATAGCACCCCTCAATCCCCACTTCGCCATACCGTGCACATCTCCAGCCCTTTACCTTCTGTATCACCCCATTACTTGCAGTATGTAAGCTCGTTGGAGCAGGACCCTCACCCCTATTGTCTCCATCAAGTAATCAATTACTACATGTAACCGTGGTTTTGTATCTGTTCTCCCTTTCTTGTAAGCGCTGTGGAATATGTTGGTGCTATATAAATAAAGATTAATATTATGCTACAACATGCAGACAGCTAGACTGCTAAACGGAGGAGCAAGTGACACATGTGTTGGGCACTGATGAGCAACCTCTCACAAACCCTCCTTATACGGAGGGGACGGCTGCTTAGTGCATGTTCCTGCACAAAAGAGTAGATACAGGGTGTCATACCACATGGTACGTGTAGTGCGCCATGCAGGCTTACCACCTGTTAGTGATGTCATTTTTAAATCCAGCAGGTTGCCCTGCACCTCATAGGTGAACCACACTGGCACTCTGGGCTCCCCCAGCGTTCAAAGCCGCACTGCATGTGGGGATTCTAAAAGATGCTATCCTGGAGTACCTCAATAAAAACAGCATGGGTTTATATCAAACCAATCTATTTGGAGGTAAGTTCCAGACTGGAGCAGGGAGAGCCATTGGATGTTGTATATCTCAATTTTTCAGAAGTGTTTGATACTGGGCCGCTAAAAGGTTGGTATATAAAATGAGAATGCTTGGTCTGGGTAAGAATGTGTGTAAGTGGGGAAGTAACTGGTCAGTGATAGAAAGCAGAGGGGGGTTATATATGATACATACTCTGATTGTGTCGCCGTTACTAGTGGGATACCACAGGGGGCAGTATTATTTTCAATATATTTATTAATGACCGGATTGTACAGTAAATAGCAATATTTGCAGATGACACAAAACTATGTAAAGTAATTAACACAAGAGAGGACAGAATATGGTTTCAAATGGATCTGGATAAGTTGGGAGCAGAAAAGTGGCATATGAGGTTTATCACTGATAAATGTGCGGTTCTGCACATGGGCAGAGGAAATACATGTCACCATTACACACTAAATGGGAAACCACTGGGAAAGACTGACATGGAGAAGGACTTGGGGATTTTATTTAACTGTAAACTTAACTGGATCAACCAGTGTCAGGCAGCTGCTGCCAAGGCAAATAGGATCATGGGGTGCATCAAAAGAGGTCTAGGGGTGCATGACGAGAACATTGTTGTTCTTCTTTTCAAATCACTGGTCAGCCCACACATGGAATATTGTAGAGAGTTTTGGGCACCGGTACTCAAGAAGGACATATCAGACCTTGAGCAGGTAAAAATGCAGGCAGCTAAAGTAATAAATGGAACAGGCTGACTACAATACCTAATTAACAAATTGTGGTTATCTATATATATAAAGCTGAAAGCCCTCACTGACTCACTGACTGACTGACTGACTGACTGACTCACTGACTGACTGACAGACTGACTGACTGACTCACTGACTGACTCGCCAAAAGTTCTCCAACTTCCCGATGTCGTAGAAACATGAAATTTGGCGCAAGCATAGATTATCTCCAAAATAGGAAAATAAATTGGGTCCCAACTCGATTATTCAATTCTAGCGCAAAAGAATTGGCGTCGAAATTTAACGTACATAATCTAAATCACTCACTTCCCAATGTCATAGAAACGGGAAATTTGGCACGAGCATTGATTATGTCATAAATGGGAAAAGCTAATAGGTCCCAACTCGATTATTCAATTCTATGCGCAAAAGAATTGGCGTCAAAATTTTACGTACATAATCTAAATCTCTCACTTCCCAATGTCATAGAAACGTGAAATTTGGCAGGAGCATTGATTATGTCATAAAAAGGAAAAGCTAATGGGTCCCAACTCGATTATTCAATTCTAGCGCAAAAGAATTGGCGTCAAAATTTTACGTGCGGAATGTAATTTTCTCACTTTCCGGTGTCATAGAAACGGGAAATTTGACACAAGCATTGATTATGTCATAAGTAGGAAAAGCTAATGGGTCCCAACTCGATTATTCAATTCTATGCACAAAAGAATTAGCGTCCAAATTTTACGTGCGGAATGTAATTTCTTCACTTTCCGGTGTCATAGAAACAGGAAATTTGGCAGGAGCATTGATTATGTCATAAATAGGAAAAGCTAAAAGGTCCCAACTCGATTATTCAATTCTATGCACAAAAGAATTAGCGTCCAAATTTTACGTGCGGAATGTAATTTCTTCACTTTCCGGTGTCATAGAAACAGGAAATTTGGCAGGAGCATTGATTATGTCATAAATAGGAAAAGCTAATGGGTCCCAACTCGATTATTCTATTCTATGCGCAAAAAAATTGGCGTCAAAATTTTACGTACATAATCTAAATCTCTCACTTCCCAATGTCATAGAAACGTGAAATTTGGCAGGAGCATTGATTATGTCATAAAAAGAAAAAGCTAATGGGTCCCAACTCGATTATTCAATTCTAGCGCAAAAGAATTGGCGTCAAAATTTTACGTGCGGAATGTAATTTCTTCACTTTCCGGTGTCATAGAAACAGGAAATTTGGCAGGAGCATTGATTATGTCATAAATAGGAAAAGCTAATGGGTCCCAACTCGATTATTCAATTCTATGCACAAAAGAATTGGCGGCGAAATTTTACGTGCGGAATGTAATTTTCTCACTTTCCGGTGTCATAGAAACGGGAAATTTGGCACCAGCATTGATTATGTTATAAATAGGAAACGCTAATAGGTCCCAACTCCATTATTCAATTCTAGCGCAAAAGAATTGGCGTCAAAATTTTACGTGCGGAATGTAATTTTTTCATTTTCCGGTGTCATAGAAACAGGGAAATTTGGCACGAGCATTGATTATGTCATAAATAGTAAAAGCTAATGGGTCCCAACTCGATTATTCAATTCTAAGCGCAAAATAATTAGTGTCCAAATTTTACGTATGTAATCTAATTCTCTCACTTCCTGATGTCATTTTATATAAAGGAAACGTCGCATGGTTACCTCCACGTGGTGTTTCCTGGGTAACGCAGAGAACTATGCAAAATGGTGAACATATTTTTTTTCTCAGTATCTCTAAAGTAACCACGACTTCATAAGCTTTTCCGTGTGAACACCAGATAAACACCAGTACCAAATTAACTCGGGCGAAGCCGGGTATATCAGCTAGTTTAGTTTATAAAAAGATGTCTGAAGGTCAACCTTAAACCTATGTATAAATTTATCAGGGGACAATACAGAGCTCTGTCCCATCATCTATTTATACCCAGGACTGTGACTGTAGCAAGGGTGGATCCTCTACATCTAGAGGAAAGAAGGTTTCTACACCAACATAGAAGGGGGTTCTTTACTGTAAGAGCAGTGAAAGTATGGAACTCTCTATGTGGGCAAATAAAAAAGATGAAACAATACCTCTGCATCGCCACCTATTGGATGGCAGCATTCCTGCAAATCCATGTCCGACCCTTTATACAATCTTTAGAACAATGATTGGGAGTTAAACAAAATAAGCCAGAATCCATACACAGACAGCTGTTCCTGGCTGTTTCCCCTCATCAATGTACTGGCTTGGCTAGTGAGAGGCCTATGACGTGGGTCAGGAAGGGTATCATCGCTCCCTAAGGAGAGCACCTATAAAGTGAGTGAGAAGACTTATATAAAACAGCTGTCTGTGTATGGATTCTGGCTTGGTTTTCAATTCCCAATCATTGTTGCAAAGACTTATATAAAGGGTTGAACATTGATTTGCAGGAATGCTGCCATCCAATAGGTGGCGATGCAGAGGTATTGTTCCGTCTTCCTTATTTGCATAGATTTCCCATAGGAGCATACATGGTCTTATAAGTTTCCTCACTCACCTTCTAGGTGCTCTCTACCTGAGGACGTGGTGATGGCAAATTTGATAAAAAATTGAAAAAAGGGATCTAGATGCCTTTCTCGAGCATTACAATATTACATGTTATTGTCACTAATTACTTCAGAAGCGTTGGTGATTTAGAAATTATTCTGGTTGCCAGACTTGGAGTTGGGAATTTTTCTGTTCTCTTAGGCCTCGGTCAGACGGGCGTTTTTTGCCGCGATTTGCGGATCGCATGACGGATGCGCATCCACAAATCGCGTGACTGGGGCCAAAAAATCGCCGGAAAAATCTGCTCCTAGCCGCGTTTCCTTTAAAAACGGGCCGGAGCACAGGAGCGCTGTCCAGCCCATTGAATTCAATGGAGCCGGCAATACAGCCGGCTCCATTGAAAGCAATGGGCTGCTGGCGAGCACAGGATGAATTTTCGGGAAGGGCTTAAAAATATAAGTCCTTCCCTGAAAATCATCCAAAAATGTGTAAAAATAAAAAAAATATATATACTCACCTTGTCCCCGCAGACGGAGTTCAGCGCAGGGACCAATCAGGGGCAGCTCTCAGCTATTGAATGACAGCTGAGAGCTGCCCCTGATTGGTCCCTGCGCTGAGCCAATCAGAGGCAGCACTCACTCACCCATTCATGAATTCATGAATGGGTGAGTGAGAGCTGCCTCTGATTGGTGAGGGCTGTGACCAATCAGAGGCAGCCCATTCAGCAGGCGGGGATTTTAAATTCCCGGCTGCTGAATACTACTCAGAGCAGTTCAGGAGAACGGTTGTCCGGTCGCGGCTGAACTCCATCTGCGGGGACAAGGTGAGTGTATATATTCTTTAAATTTTTACACATTTCTGGATGAATTTCAGGGAAGGGCTTATATTTTTAAGCCCTTCCCAAAAATTTATCCCGCGCTCGCCGGCAGCCCATTGCTTTCAATGGAGCCAGCGGTATTGCCGGCTCCATTGAATTCAATGGGCAAACATCATTCTTCTCTGCCACAGCTGTTACAGCTGTGGCAGAGGAGAATGGTTTGTGTAGTATATGTTCTCAATGGGGTCGGCGCTGCTGCTGCCGGCCCCATTGAGCACATATACAGAACACAAGGAACCGCAGATCGCATATAGGCGCGATCTGCGATTTCTGTTCTATAATTTATCGGACGAGCGCATAAAAACCGCCCATGTGTCCGATACCATTGCAAAGCAATGGTTCTATAAAATCGCCGGACGCATGCGTAAATCATGCGAAAAATCGCCCGTGTGACCGAAGCCTTAAATGAGGAAAATTGGCTTCTACCTCATTCGGGTTATTTGCCTTCTTCTGGATCAAAATTTGTGTGTATGTCTTTTTACTAGGCTGCACTGTATGGACATATGTCTTTTTTCAGCCTAACATAATATGTTACTATGCTACTTGGAATGGGGCGTGGAGCCACGTGAGCCAGGCTTCACCAACCTCTCTCCACCTGGATCATCTAGATTGAAAGGCCTCTCCGAGGGAAGAAATGACCCTACTCCAGTGATGGGAACACAGGAGCCTCGTTCTCGATGCCAGTTGGGGGTCTTAGCAATGAGATCCCCACTAACCAGTAAGTTATATCCTTTCCTGTGGATAGGGAATAACTTGTAATTCTGTTATAACCCCTTTAAGTTTGTAAAAAATTTTTACAGTTCCCGAAAACCCCATCTAACCAATGTTCGAGCCTTTTACTCACCATCTCATTGTAATGATTATACTCAACTCCTCAGTCATCCCATTCTGAAGAATGGTCAATATTATAAAATCATGAAGCGATTCTAGTAAAATAGATGACTGTATTATGTCCTACAACATAACATTACTATTTAATGTATTACTTAATACGCCCTTTTAGGGTTGTGAATAAATAGATCGTCGGGCTGGTTGACTTGGCTTCTATATTAGCCGAACACAGCGAAGAAAAACATATCAATTATTTATCTACACTTCAGCGCAATAGATAGTTCCTATATTTTTCCAATTGTTTTTCCCCACAGTTAAAATATTATTTTATCATCCTCCAGAAATTGTTCTCTTGGAACACGGATAATAAAACATGTTTTATTAGATGCCGCCGTTGTGGAGATTATCTCCCCAATTCCTTATGCATATTTCTCTATGATGGCGACTTCATATATTATTGCTACCACGTCTTGTCCTAGCTAAGAGTACTATGATTATCTGGCTGGAATCTCAGCTCTGGAGCAGAGCTAATAAATACCTGTTATGCGGCTCTTATTCTGCACAATTCGTATGTGAAAATGTTAGACAGATTGGTTGGGCTGCCTTCTAAGCAAAGATTTAGACTCTTATCTTCCATGATGAGTAAGAGAGAAATGCCAGTTTTCTCCCGTTAACATTCATTGCTGTCAACACAAGTTAACAAGAGAAAACTTGTCCTCTCTGTTTTTCTTCGAAAAAATGAAATAAATATAAAACCTGGATCCTGTGTCTGTCAGACAGGCGCTATAACACGTAAAACATATCGCCATCTGGAGATATTTCATAATAGTACATATAAAATAAAAGATAAGTGCTGTATCTATTACCTAGTATGGAAGGTTCATCAGTTCAACTCAACACTTCTGAATTCATTACTACTTGTCCATTTAAAAGGCTTGTACATGATTAGAAAAAATATGGCTGCTTTCTTTCACACCTGTTTATGGATTGAGTCTGGTATTGCCGCTCAGCTTTACTGAAGTGAATGGGACTAAGCGGCAATACCAGGCGAAATCTGTGGATACTTGTCATAGAATCATAGAATGGTAGCTGGAAGCAACCTCCAAGGTCATCGGGTTCAACCTTCTGCTCAATGCCAGATTCACTTAATAATCAAATGTCTGTTCAGTCTCTGTTTGAAGTCTTCCATTGAAGGAGAACTCCCCACCTCCCGTGGCAACCTGTTCCACTCATTGATTATCCTCACTGTCTAATATCTAATCTGTGTCTCCTCCATTTCAGTTTCATCCCATTGCCTCTAGTCTTTCCTTGTGCAAATGAGAATAGGACTGATCCCTCTGCACTGTAACAGCCCTTTAGATATTTGTAGACAGCTATTAAGTCTCCTCTCAGCCTTCTTTTTTGAAAGCTAAACATTCCCACATTTAACCGTTCCTGGCACTGTTGTTGGAAGGAAGTCTATTCTAAGGATATGTTCACTGGGCAAATTTTTGCCATGGAATTTGCCATGGATTCCATGCTGATTCCACATCAAACTCTATGCTAGTGGTGCTAACAGGGATCTGGTGCATGCAAAGGTCTGGTGTGAAGTTGCGATATCAGTGTCGGACAATGTGATGCTCTTCCCAGTGCATGTGCAATGGTATTCGGTGTTGAGTGCTGAAGGAGAAACTTCTCCCTTCTGTTGTAAAGCTGATAGGCTGAACTGTTTGTTATCACAACTTGTTTTGGGTATTCATTCCAACTACTCTTTGTAGAGTTAGCCTGTTATACAATTATATACAAGTCCTGTTCAGCAGCTTGGTATACTTGCCTAATAGGGGTATTGGAAAAGTGTAAAGGAGAGCATGATATAATGATATTGTAAAGTGTCACTAAACTATCCTTAGCAACTTGCCACTCTGGATACTGTGAAAGTTGAATTTTTAATTCCTCTTTCCTCCTTCACATCTGCAGAGGCTTCGGATATGCATTTGGCCTCAGAAAGTCCTTTGTCTGTAAGGCAATAAAGGTAGCCAGTGAAAAAGGGATGCTAATCACCCCCCTGCCAGCAAGGATTGACACCGCTCGTATTTCTCACAGACAAACTGGCTCCGAAAGTCAGATTAAGGGGAAAATCTCTCAATAAAGATTATTGGTCATGTGAAGGTCCTAGCCCAATATGAATGACATTTTTGAAATCAGGAAGGCCAGCCGATTAAAACTCATCTAAAGTCATGGAGCTGCGGGCAGCAGAACACCCCAAATGGCATATCCGTGTACCTGGATACCAACATGGATAGCACACGAACCGGATACTCAAGTGTGCCAGAAGCCTAACATTGAAAGAATGGAAGGGGGCAACAGAGAGCCGATGATGTTAGCCTAGAGCTGACACAGTCAAGGGCAATACACTGGGAAATCTATGTCTGATGCAGCAGGACAGCCAGCTATGTGAAGGTGTTACACAGACTGTACTGCAATTTCTAAAGGCAATTTATAAAGCTTTGCACTTAGGAAACAAATGGGCTGTGTAAAAAGAAATTATTACAAAAGTGTCTGCATCTTTTAACCTCATCTCATAAGCAGGATGAGAGATTTGTCCCTGAAAATGTCAAGAAATTGTAGACTGGTAAAACAATTTCTACACAAGCTGAATAGATGATGTGATTATAAGAACAATGCTTCCTTTATCTCTTGTTTCATAAACAGCCCATCTCCTATAAAGCCTACGCTTTGGTGTTGTTTCTGCATTTAAGTCATGCCAAATTGTAAACCAAACAAATCCCATCAGGTGAGAATGACTCTGGTGGATGGCTCCATTGTGCCTATCAGCAGCACGAGCACTTCATCATAACTAGGATGAATAGCCGGCTGATTAGAACTTAATGAGCCGTGACATTCTATCCCTTCACAAAGTGCAAGAACAGGACCTGTGAAATCATCCCCATGGTAAGGCAATAAAAAGTTATTAGTAGTAAATACTTCAATTCAGCCAACAGACTGGAACATAAACTGGCAGAAAGACAAAATGCTAGTAAATTAGCTGACATTTTAAAAGGCTCCAAAGTTTATATCCAGACACTTAATACATTTAGACAAAGGATATTGTTTACTGTAATTAATGTTATCTCCTATTAGTTCTACTGCGAAAGTTATAATCTGTTACATTGTAACAGCTAATAATAATCTGTATTTAATGGGCATTTTGTAATATTTTGAATTAAAACTTGTGTAAATACAGCTTAAAGGGGCATTCCTGGACTTTAACTATTGATGACTTATCCTTAGGCTAGGTTATCAATAGTTGACCGGCAGAGGTGTGTGATCCCCACTGATCAGCTGATCCAATGGTCCCCTGTCAGTGCAGAGAGTCAGGATTCTTCATTGGTTGTCAACACCGGTGGTGTAATAGCTGGATTTCTTCTCAATGTCTCCTCTTACACTTCCAGCTCCTCATTTTGGTCTGGGCCGGTAAATCTGACAAGCCCCACATGGCCACACCTCCTATAGCCAGTCTTCACCTACTTCTTGAAAAGTGGTAGAGTGTGGCATGTATGCTTAAAAGGCTGCAACTTTAGCATGTGTGCCAAAATTGCAACTTTAATGCGTCTTTCCCATTAGCGTATAATGGCTGCCGTTTTCACGGTCGGCCGATATACGCTACGAACTGTGGCGTTTAAGCTCCTGAATTGGTGCACAAATCTATGCTGCTAAACTCCCTCCCACCTCTGGACACTGTCCTGTAGGAGTCCATGCAATGGCCGATGTATTCCAGCCTAAAACATAGTTCCAGGACTATCTTTTGGGCTCAGCGTAAAAACGCCTGGCACTATATTGGCCGGCTGCCCACTTTTACATCACGAAAATACGGCCAAAGACCCTGTATAGGGTTGGAATGTTGCTGTATATTGTTTGGAGCTAATAAAGAAGCATCTCTGCTGATGCGATTCATGTTTTATGGAAAAACACTCGTCATGCTGCTCATTACTCTCCATTGATGATTGCCTTTCCGGACTTTTGGAGCCAAGTCTGGACTACGAGCCTTGTATCTAATACTTACACCTCCCACATGAGAGTGGTTTCTTTTGGGAGTGCTGCTGCAGCATTGCTATTTGAACGAGAATATGGCCATGTGATCTGATGTATTGGAATTCAATGCATCATATCAAAGCGTATATCGGCCGGCCGTGAAAACAGCGGGCCAACATACGCTCGTGGGAAAGAAGCCATAGACACTGGAATTCTGGCCTTCTGGGCATGATGCATATGCTGTCTTACATGGTTTACGTTGCATTTACTATGTGTTTTTATAATTCATTCGCAGTGTGTCGCTTAATGAAAAGCGTTGTGACCTAAATGTGTCACTGCACAAAAAATGAACCAAATCTTGGCATAATTTGGCATCATTTTTGTCACATACAAAACCAACTAATAGGTGCTCTAAAATTGGACTAGACATGCAACTGTTTAAAAAGTTGTCAAATTTGTCACACTCTCACTATGGTAGCTGATTGGTATACAAAGTGACTCCACATCTTTAGACTTATTTACTGGCAACAAACATATCACCATTGTGCGATATTTCATAAATTTGTAACATCTTTAAACTGGAGAACCAAAGAAAAGCTGCCAGAAAACAGCGATAACAATTGCCCTGCTGACAAATTCTCCCAAACATCTGTTCTTTTTGGTGCAAATCAATAGTAAATTTGTCTAAATTGGTTGATTGCGTAAAAAAAAGATGGAACTTAAAACAGAATTTTGGCTCAACACCTGTAATAAAAGGGCCACGTAGCAATTGTGGTGCAAAGTATGCTCAACGGAGATATTTGCTCTAAAAAACTGTCAAATTTTCCCATCTGTGCATGGATGGTTTTCTGATTAGGCACCATGCAATACCTCATTTCTCCTGTGGCAGCGCTATTCACATCCTAAATACACATACCTCATGCAGTTAGATTGTACATAGCTGTACTCAGCATAAGCTATGTTTGGAGCTGACTGTGGAGCTAAACCTGCTCCACACACTTTGCATATCAGATGTCTTCTGATCACAGTTGTCAACCCTTTAAATGCCACTGTCAGTTCTGACAGTAGCATTTAAATGTCCCGATTGGGATTTAAATGTTCTGAACAGTCTCCACGATGAGATCACGAGGAATCCATCAGGGTATCATGACAACATCAAGACTTCTGAAGGTCCCCAGGGCTGCCATGATGGTTTGCCTGTTAAAGATGTGGCTGTGCAATGTGGCTTGTCTTTAATATGCAGCCTGTTAAGATACACTATAATGCAATACCATAGTATTACAGTATTGCATACAGTATAAGTGACCAAATGATTGCACGTTCAAGTACCCTGTGGGGACTACTATAAAAATTAAAAATAAGTAAGATAAAGATAAAATAAAGATTTTTTTAAATCATTATAAAAATAAAAACGTAAAATAAACCTTAAGAACATTAAAATTTGTATCTAAAAATTGCTGTTGCAGCATCCATAAAGGTACAGTTTATTAAAATAGCATGATACTCATCTCAGAAAAAAAAATGCAACAGTGGAATTACCCTTTTTTTGGTCACTTTATTTTCAAAAAAAAAATTGAATAAAAAGCTATCAAAAAGTTGTATGTTCTTCAAAACAATACCAATACAAACAATAGGTCACCCAGAAAAAAAGCAAGCCCCTAAAACTGCCTTATTAATAGAAAACTAAAAGAGTTGTGGGGGTCAAAAAATGGCCACAAAAGCAATCCTTTTTTTGGTTGGTTAGAGGTATTTTATATTTTTAAGTATTACTATTTTTTCCCACTTTGTCCCACTTTTTAAAATCATTTTTGTAACTCTTCCAATGCATTAAATGGTAAATTTGAAAAATGTGACTCTTCCCACAAAAAACAGGCCCTTATGTAGATGTCACCCGAAAAATACAAAAGTTATGATTTTTGAAAATAGGAATACTGGAACTGCAGAATTTGACCTGGGCACGGGAACATCAATGACCCTTGGTCATGAAAGAGTTAAACAAAGTACAGCTGAGAGCCCCTTCACATGAGCATATGCGCAAAACCACTCACATAAGCGCAGCGCATTTGCATCATGAACGATGCCCTTTTGTGTGCGATTTTGTGCATATTCCCGTAGAATTTATGCTTTGTGCGTTTTCCTGTAGAATTGCACAGCGTATTGCACAGTTGTGCGTGTATTTAGTGAACATTTGCGCACCTCACGTAGACTTATATGGGAACCTTTGGTGCGCAAATACGCACAAAAATAGAGCATGCTGCGTTTTGTTTCACGCACATGAAATGCGCTCGCAACAAAGAGTAATTAAAATGAACCCATTGAAATGAATGGGCTTTATTGTCCGCGTATCGTACACGTATATTTTGCGCATGCAAGCACGCTCATGAGAGGAGCCCTGCTTGCTGCAGCAGGATACACTGTGATCGCCCTACCGCTGGGAAAACCTTTTACAAACGTTTGGTCCAAAGTGAATAGCCCCTTTAAGAGGTTAGTTTTTGATCCCATTTGGTCATTAGTATTCCCGCATTCGCGTACTTTAGTATTTGTTTGTACGTAATTACTACAGTCAGAAGTGGCATTTTCTCTCTTTTCTTTGCATTTCGCTGCTAATTCACATTATAATAAAACCCCATAAAGAATGTGATTACAAGACTTCCTTCTAAGCAAATTGACTTGTTTCTCAACACATCCATAGATTTAATATAATTACTCACCAGCTCCCAGTCTGCCGCGTTTCTTCGTGTTTTGTGCTTTTATCCTCAAATGATCTTGTATATATTATTAATACGGCTTGCTGGCTTAGTGTTTTCTCTTTTGTCTTCTGAATTAACATTTCTATTTGGTAAAACCTACAGAGGACTGAAACATCCTATTAGTCACTGTATTAGTACCGTTACTTAAAAATGTGTCCTTTATTCTCGCCATCATTTGCTCCAATTATTCCCTCAAATACACTACATTAAAATTCCATTACTACGGCATGCATGGGAGAAGTAGGACATGGGCTTAGCAGATTATCTTGAGTATTTACTAATAGATGTGATCTTATTAGGGTGATTTAAAAGGGTCTAATGAGCCACTCAAGTTTTAATGCTAGGTATGTAGGCCATTAAAGGCATCGTAGGGTGCACCAATACCCTGGAAGGGAAGAATTTGCCTGTGATACAATACCGCCTCCCTATAGCATCCAGACGGTGGGGCAGATTAGCTGGGGTGGAGGGGGTAATTGGCAGTAGATTACTTTCTCGATGGTCTCTCCATTCCACCATTTTCAGGAGCTGTTTTTAGGCTGTCCAGAAGGGCACCAACATCTTTAAACCGCCTGATCACACATAGAGATACATGGTGCTCAGACTGATGGTAGTTACCATATATTTAATTATATATATAGCTTAAAGATAGTAATAGTTGTACTCACACAAGAGGCTAGGAAAGACCACATCATCATCCTTTCTCCCCCTCAGTATGTGGATAAACCTCTCCAAAACGGCAAGGTGGTTATCAAGAAATGTTCAACATCAATTCATTTTGGCTTTATGCTACCCAAAGTCCTCTTCCTCAGGACAAAACCATACATAAGTATAAATAAAAAATGAAATACAACTTACATTTATAGACAATTTCATCCTCTGCTAAACTGGCATAATTGGCTGCAGTAAACCCCCCACAGATACTTCCTGTAACTCCAGAATATGGGCATATTTTTTAACGTGGTTTCGTCCTCAGACATAAAGACAGAAGACCAATACTGAGCAAGCAAAAGTCGTACAAATTAATGATGGTTGTGTAAATCAAGATCCCACTATCTATAAGAGTAGATCTTTCTGTCATAGTAGATATAATAAATCACTTCCTCTAAATCCAAATCCCTTATTGACTTCCTAAGAATGGTATTGTACCCCCAGTGCACTTTATTTTAGTTGAGCTACAAAGACAGGAGGAAAATGTGGTTTATAAGACAAAACGAAATAGCTTACCAATTATGATTGCATAAGGACTACAAAATATGTTATGTGAACAGGGCATCCGGAAGGGTTAACTATGACTTCCCTCTTCCTGTCTGATATCAATATAGAGACTAGCAATAGTCAAGGGGATAACAACCAGCTGACTACTTCTTACTGGTGTAGTGGCTATTGACCCTTTGTTTTCCGTTGACACACCTAATTCACCTACACTGCCATTACCTACTTCTGCCATCGCATCCATTAATAATTTATTAGAATAAATCTCGATCCAGAAAATTTTTACTCTTTAAAGGGGTTGTCCCACGCCGAAACATTTTTATTTTTTTTCAATAGCCCCCCCGTTTGGCGCGAGACAAACCCGATGCAGGGATAAAAAAAACAAAACGGGTAGTACTTACCTGAATCCCCGCGCTCCGGTGACTTCTTACTTACCTTGTGAAGATGGCCGCCGGGATCTTCACCCTCGGTGGACCGCAGGTCTTCTGTGCGGTCCATTGCCGATTCCAGCCTCCTGATTGGCTGAAATCGGCACACGTGACGGGGCGGAGCTACGAGGAGCCGCTCTCTGGCACGAGCGGCCCCATTCAGAAGGGAGAAGACCGGACTGCGCAAGCGCGTCTAATCGGGCGATTAGACGCTGAAGATTAGACGGCACCATGGAGACTGGGACGCCAGCAACGAAACAGGTAAGTGAATAACTTCTGTATGGCTCATAATTAATGCACAATGTACATTACAAAGTGCATTAATATGGCCATACAGAAGTGTATAACCCCACTTTGTTTCGCGGGACAACCCCTTTAATTTTGAAGGTTTTTCAGTCCTTTTTAGCCCTTCCTCTAGTTATGGGGGAAACTGTGTGCTGTGTGTCATCCACCAAGACAAATAGTCTCCATTGTTCAATTGATCAGTCCCACGAGACGTTTCTGTATCTGGTTATTCTAAACAAGTTTTCTTGGATGTCATGTGACATCATCTGGTGGGTAAAATCACCCTTTATGTTCCATCACCTGCGGCACCAACTGGATATTGTTACATTTGGATATTGTAATCACACCTAGGGCATTTATAGTTTTACAAATGCGCTACACCTGCTATTTGATTGACCACTATTGCTCATGTGATCAGCACCAATCAATCACAGAACAATGCATAGCATAATTAGAAACAGTCACCCAGAAACAGCACTAAAGGTCCTTTTACACACAACGATTATTGCTCAAAAACCATCTTTTGAGCGATAATCATTGTGTGTAAATGTGCGCCCATTGTGCACTTACCGTGCACTTTTCGTCCATCGCTGACTTCAGGTCCACATGAAATCCTTGTCCCTCTGGATGATAAGATAAGGCAGACTGCATGCTGAGTTCTCCATGGGCAGTGCTGATAATATTCTTTAATACTGTAGCTGTTAACAGCAGCTGTCCCACTGGAAAACAATAGTGATGTATTTAGAAAACAGACCACCTGCTGTTCTCTAAATACATGCAAATGAAGTACTAAAGGGCTGATTAGCCCATTAGTACTTATGCAAAATGATCGCTCACAACTGGCGAATGTTGAGCGGTCATCTGTGTGTGTAAATGCACCTTCAGAACCAGTAGAATAGAGACCACTGGCAAGATCATCTACAGGTAATAAACCTCCTTCCCTCTCCGGAGACAGAAATACAGCTCAAATCCAGAGGGTCACTTTAAAAGGCCAAAAATTGTGCCAAGATTTGCATTTAGGCCACAAGCCCTCTTTTACAGAGCCAAGTCCTTTTGTCAGATAAGTCATAAAAACCATCTAAAAGTGTCTAAAAACACACGATAAACGTGGTGTAAACTACGTGAGATCATTTTCTGATGCAATTTGTGTCAGAAAACTGGTATATCTCCAGTAGTACATTTGCCTCATTGCTGTTTCATACAGCCCTAGGGATGGAACATTTAGGATTTTCACATGGCCAACGAAGTGGCCTGACAAGAAAGCATTGTAGCTTTCCAGGTGTTGGGATCATCAGGCTCCCATATACATTAGACTTTAGTTTTCTGAACCCACCTATTTTGATGGATCCATATGACTGTCTTAATGTTTCCCCAACAGAAGATGTTGGGAGAAAGAAGATCAGGTACATTGAATTTTAATGCCCCATCTTTTTGTTCCCTGGCAGAATAGCCACCAATAGAGCAGTCTGACTGTAGTGTTCTCCACAAAATATATGAATGCTCAACTCAACTGTGCACGCATGTGTTTCAAACAAACAATATCGAAGGGGGGGGGGGGGGCATTGTAGAAGCACCAGTTTCTTTATTCCTTTGTAATAGGTTTTATTTCTGCCAAACTAATAACAAATTGGGTGGGGCCTCTTTAAAAGTGTTCTTTCACAATCTTTTTATTCGTTTATTCTGTTAGATGAATAGAGATGAGCGAGCATACTCGTCCGAGCTTGATGCTCGTTCGAGTATTAGGGTGATCGAGATGCTCGTTACTCGAGACGAGCACCACGCGGTACTCATCTCGATTAAACGAGCACTGACCATTGAATTCAATACAGCCGGCTCCATTGAAAGCAATGGGCTGCCGGCGAGCGCGGGATGAATTTTCGGGAAGGGCTTAAAAATATAAGCCCTTACCTGAAAATCATCTTTAAGGGCTCGTTCAGACGAGCATGTTTTGGTGCGTGCATACGCACGCACAAAAACACGCTTGTATTTACAACACTGCATTCCCTATGGTGTGTGCACATGTCCATACTTTGCAGGTGCGTGCCTGCAAAGATAGGACATGCGTGCACCATAGGGAATGCACGCATTGTTTTCAATGGAGCGGCGGCTGCTGCTGGCGGCTCCATTGAAAACAATGACCTGCTGGCTCCCTGCATTCCTTTTCAGGGAAGGGTTTTACATATAATCTCTTCCCTGAAAAAGAAAGATTTTAGTGTAAAAAAAAATAAAAATGCAGCCATTCACTTCAATGGAACCGCTGCTGCTGGCGGCGGCTCCATTGAAGACAATGGTCTGTGGCACACCTGAATTGTTTTTCAGGGAAGGGCTTTACATATAAGCCCTTCCCTGGAAATCAATTAAAAGTGATTTAAAAAACAAAAAAAATAGATACTCACCTCCCTTCAGCTGCCGGGGCACAGCCGCGTCTTCTCCTGCTGTCCCCTGCACTGTGGTGCTGAACTGCTGATCTATCAGCAGCCGGGAATTTAAAATCCCCGCCTGCTGAAAGAGCTGAATGTGATTGGCTGAGGTGCTCAGCCAATCACAGGCAGCTCTCCCCGAATGAATGACAGGTGAGAGCTGCCTGTGATTGGCTGAGCTCAGCCAATCACATTCAGCTCTTTCAGCAGGCGGGGATTTTAAATCCCTGGCTGCTGATAGATCAGCTGTTCAGCAACACAGTGCAGGGGACAGCAGGAGAAGACGCGGCTGTGCCCCGGCAGCTGAAGGGAGGTGAGTACCTATTTTTTTTCTTTTTCTTACTATTTTAAAAGGCTTTTCAGGGAAGGGCTTATGAAGCTCTTCCCTGCAAAGCCACTAACAGCTGCCGGGGCTCAGCGGGGACTTCTGCCGCTGTCCCCGGCTCTGTAGCACTGCTGAGCTATCAGCAGCTGGGGATTTTAAATCCCCGGCTGCTGATAGCTCAGAACTACAGAGCCTGGGACAGCGCTAGAAGTCGCGGCTGAGCCCCGGCAACTGAAGGGAGGTGAGAATTGTTTTTTTTTTTGTTTTTTTGCACTAATCTAAATGGCTTTTCAGGGAAGGGCTAATGAAGCCCTTCCCTGAAAAGCCATTGACTGGATGCCGGCAGCAGGATTCTCTACCACAGCTGTCGTGTGACAGCTGCGGTTGAGAACTGAAGAATTCCTTTTGCTGCATCTGCCACAGATGTGGCAGATGTAGCAGCAGGGAATTCTTTTAACTAGCGGGGGTGAAGGAAACATATGCCGCATGTGGCAAATGTGTTCTTCATGCCCGCAGGGGGCACAGCAGCGGCGGAGAGGTACGTTTTTTTTAATTCTTTTTTTGTTTTGCACTAAAATGTTTCTTTTTCAGGGAAGGGCTTATATTTTTAAGCCCTTCCCGAAAATTCATCCCGCGCTCGCCGGCAGCCCATTGATTTCAATGGAGCCGGCTGTATTGCCGACTCCATTGAAATCAATGGGCTAACATCGTTCTTCTCTGCCACAGCTGTTACAGCTGTGGCAGAGGAGAACGATCTTTATGCTGACAGTGGGGGGGGGGGGTCTCACTCTTGCCACTATTGTGGCTTAATAGTGAGGCCTCGGAGCCCAAAATGCAGCCCTGCATGTTGCTGCTCGCCTGCCCTATCCATTTCTGTGTTTTTTACATGACTTTGGTGATTTGCTAAGATTTTCACAAATGAAAACTTTAGCGGAGCACCAGTCATATACAAAAATGCTCGTGTCGTCTATTGACTTCAATGGGGTTCGTTACTCGAAACGAACTCTCGAGCATCACTGAAAGTTCGACTCGAGTAACGAGCACTCGAGCATTTTGGTGCTCGCTCATCTCTATAGATGAGTCAAAATTTAACATGTAATCAATAGGAATCAATAAAAAATGCTTCTGTTTCTGTATCAGAGGTCCCCAACCTTTTTTACCTTGTAAGCCACATTTAACTTTAAATGATGGTCATGTAGTGGCACGAAATGCATATATCTGGCCCCTCCAGAATTGTTTTTAACTGTCATGTCTTCAGTGTGGATGCTCTATGCAAATTGTCTTGTCACTAGTTATGTGTATTGCATAGCTGCAGCATGGCAGAGGTTAATGTCTATGAATGTCTGGGCTATGTTTTGAAATGTAACCGTATTTGTGTATCCAATGTTATCACGTGAGTATAAAGGATATATGTGATTGCAAGGTGTAAATGTAGGTCTTTCTTCACTAGTTTGGTAGAGTGGTAGTTGGAGTGTGAGTGTCGGCCACATGGTGGTACCTTCAACCCTTATGTGGTGAAGAATGGAAGCTGAAGAGAGGTACCATGTAAGTCCAGGCCCAGGACCCCTACCCTAAAGAGAGTGGAGGGCAAGTAGAGAGAGAGTCTGCCGTGCGGTGTTCGAAGTCTTCAGTAACGAGTGAGTGTTCAGTGAAGTGTTTTTGTCCTCCTCCAGAGTGTGTGTCCAGGAGCGGAGTCATACTGATGACTTGGACTGTAGGCCTGGTTTCATCCTGTGTTTTCCTCCCTGACCTCCTCAATTGTTTTCCTGCAATAGCGTGGGAATTTATCTATGGACTGTGATCTCGTGTCAAGGTGTCTTCTATCAGTAACGTTATGGTTGCTGACTGTTCCTGGCAACTGGGTGCTTTTAGGTTATCTTGTGTGTGGACTCTATTATTCCACGTCGGATGCACCACGGAGTAGGGAATGGTGGTGTCACCCGTGACAAAATCTGAAGTTCAGTTACTCAAGTTTATTCACCGGCGTTGGCTGGAGAGGCCTGTCAGGGCCTTGGCAAAGGGTCACACGCGTCCCTCAGGGGAGGAGTTGGTAGTGCCACCGTGACATCCCTAACAGCTACCCCACCATCTCATCAGTGGTGTGCGTAGCGCCTCGGTCGCTGCAGTCAGAAGCCATATTTAACTCAAAAAGAGAAATTTTGATTATGAAGAAACAAGAAATTGTGAAATTACAATATTTGATGACAAATATTTCAGTGTGAAATTTGACACTAGTATTATGCCATGCAAATTGGTGCGGTTTGCTTTTTATGTTATATCTGCAATAATGGCTATTGCCAGTACATATGGTCAGAACTCTCCTAGTTGACCAACACAGCAAGTCATCCTAAACCACACGCGGCTTCTGAACCACTGGTTGGGGACCATTGGTCTAAATGCTGCAGTTATATTTTTGTTATGACCCTTCCTGGTGTTCTTCTCATTCCTTTTCAAAAAGGAAGTGTCCAGAGTTAGTTAGAGGAAGAAGAATCTTTTGTTTGTTATTAGGTGGCTGTAAAATAATAGGAATCACTTTGCTGTCCATATAAGAGGATTCGGGTGGTGGGACAGGGCTGCTGAGTCTGTGAGTCCTGTTTCTGATCTTTCCTCCAACTTATTTAATAAAAGCACTTCATTCCTGAACTCTAGTTAACCTACCTCCATAGAAGGTCTGTGTTCAGTTCTCCAAGATGTTTGGAATGACCTCTCTGCCAAGTGCCTTCAAAAACTGTATGCAAGTGTACCTCAAAGAACTTATGCTGTTTTGAAGGCAAAAGGTGGTCACACAAAATACTGATGTGATTTAGATTTTTCTTTGTTCCCTTTCATGATACTAGTTGACCAAAAAGTTATTAACATTTGCAGTTCTAAAAACATTCTTACCTTGCAGCATTTTTTCCACATATGTACACAGTACTGTACCTGCTTTATCAATCTTATATTTCCCTACCAGTCCCCATCGCCTAACATGCTTTTATATGTAATGGGGTTCATGCATATACAGCGGTGTGTCTCCAGTGAAACTGAGGAAGAGGCATACTTTGCCTCGAAATACTTTGCACTTCTTAGCTGTTTTTTACCAAATAAAGAATCACCTTTGAGATGAGCGAGCACGTTCGTTTAAGGCAGATACTCCAGTGATCATCACTCTTCTCGAGTAACTGCTTACTCGTCCGAGCAAATGTGTCTCATATCTCTCTCCCCCCCCCCTGCTCCACCCGCCCCCCCCCCCCCCCCCCCGCATTTGCTTGCTTGACTATCTGCCTTAAACGAGCACGCTCGCTCATCTCTAATCACCCTCTCTTTATATTCGAGTTCGTGTACGTTTTTCTAAAAAGGGTTGCTCCATCTTACCAGCCACTTTTTAGACTTTCTCTTTCCACATTTTTACTAGTCAGCCATGTAGGTTGTACAGTCATTGGCCTGGCAGCACCTGAAATTTGATGCACATCTTCTTCCTTACCACATACAAAATAACTGATCTGGAAAAACACCCTGCCACTTGATCATTGGATTCTCACTGGAGTAGCTCCACTTCCCTTCTTTTTTGTCACTACTGTTTCCAATATCTGGCTAATGTCACTGTGCACTGCTATTTGATTGGCTAGTGCTGATCACAGCACTGGCCAATCAGAGAGCAAGTATAGTGCATTGGAAGTCTAACACTACCAATGCACTATTGGGATAAGGTATTCTAAAGGTTGAGTTGGCCATCTTGGAATACTGAAAATGCGACCTGAAGTATCAACCATGAATGTTCACCCAAATGTTCATTTATCTGGTCATTGAGCCATGTAAAAAAACCAACAATCCGCCATAACACAAGCAAATACTAATGCACCAGCCGGTGGTGTCTTTTTAAGCAAGCATGAAAAGTGCTACCTAATTGGCTGCATACCAACCGTGTAAGTAGGGACATGTGCAGCCAATGATAATCAGATGGGTACAAACAATTGTCTTAATGATCTTTTGTTCCCACACAGTTTGTCTTCTGCTGTACGTGAATGACAGTGAAGAAGTGTTGATCAATATGCTTTGCCAATCAGTGCCACATATAATTTTATACTTCTTCCTGCTGGATCTACTTCTGGCTTTTACCCACAAACTTCATTTGTGTTTCCAGCTTTGTGGCCATTTCTATCAACAAACTGTTGATCAGTTCCAACAGAAAGCTACATAGAACATCTCTTGTTATGGATGACCCAATATGTCCATGTATGACACAGAGAACACATTGATTTTAATAGAAACTGTATAATGCTTCATTTCCCTTCAAGACAATGGAGCACTTGATGTTAGTGTCACCGACAGAATACAGATGCTCAGTGAAGGTCCCGTGAGCGGAATACCCTGTAATCTGCTAAGTAACAGATAATCTTTCAAACAAATGGAGATTGTACAAAGAGCACAACTGATATTTCAGTTTATTACCTATATGTACAGACAACCACAAAGTATTTGGTTTAGTGTCACAGTCTCTGGGTTTTATGGCCTTGACAGTCACCAACCTTTGATGTATGGAACCCAGGGGCAGATTGCAGGGCCAATTTATTTACAGCTCCCCGGATGCTGAACTCATGCAAGATGGCGCCCAAATTGCACCCTGAATGGCTATGGTAGCCATGTTTCATATCATGAATTTACTTCCAAGTGAATACCACACATGATATGTGACAGATGCTTAACTTTTCAGGTATGCCATTCTGTGGGTTCCAAGGATTGCACAGCTATGGAAGTGAATGAACTGCATCAGTGGTACATTCATAGTTTCAAAACTGAAGCTGGGACCTTCGAATGACCCATAATGCCAGTTATAAATTTTTTCTTTGTCCCATATCAGTGGAGGAAAATCACAGTCAGCAAGTCTGGAGGATGCATATTGGAGGGGCAGAGGAACAATGGGATGTCCTGCATGAAGTTAATTTTGTTATCACTGCAATAAAGGGCTTCCTTGATGGTCCCAAAAGGAGCACAAGGAATCAAAGGCCCCTCTGGTAAAGGTGTGAAAGGCAGTCAGTTGACTGAATATTGATGAGCTCTACTTGGCAGGAAACACACTTAAACATCTGTCGAAATCCACTCAACTCTTCCCGGACCAGAAAGGTGACAGATTGACACACAAAGATGGGTGACAATCTACCAGTATTGTTTCATCACATTCAGATTGACTTCATATGACTTTACTATGTTTATTGAATTATTCATTACCTTTTTTATAAACTTACCGACACAGAGAAAATGCACCGGAAAAAATAAATGTGACACTGAGTTTAGCCAAACAATAGAACTAGCAGAATAATATGTGCGCCGAGTGCAAGAACAACTGCAGCATTGTTGTTAGAAAAATAGAACAAAAATGGTAAAGCCAGCATGGGTTTGTAACAAACATGTCATGCCCGACTAATGTAATTTCCTTCTCTGACAGAATCACGGACTGGGTTGATCAGGGAAATGCGATAGATATAGTATGTCTGGACTTTAGTAAAGCATTTGACAAAATATCTCATATCATTGAAAAAAATACAGTGAACCCTCATCTATCGCGGGGGTTACGTTCCAGAGACCCCCGCGATACGTGAAAATCCGCAAAGTAGTGGCGTTATATTTACACAAATCAATCTATTGGGTGAACTGCCAAACAATCGCAAAAGTGAATGAATCATGCGCTTTTTAGCAACGGCAGTTTGCATGCAACGAACAGCATGCAACAATCGGTAGGCCAATCAGCGGCCAGGATATAGAACACATTCCATCAGCCAATAATGTGCCGTGTACAATCTCGCGTTGGCAAGCGCTAGTGGCATACTGTATTTCCTGTATGTACTGAAAAATTCCGCGATATAGCAAAAAACTCAGCAAAAACAGAATTATATATGGTCTATCTAAAATCTGCGATGCACTGAAGCCGCAATCATTGAGCCGCGATATAGTGAGGGATCACTGTGCCTTATATGGGATTAACAAGCCAACTGTTGGATGGATTCACGACTGGCCGAGTGATCGTACTCAAAGACTGGTCATAAATGGCTGTACATGCAACTGGAAGAATGTATCAAGTGGGGCACCACATGGCTCTGTTCTGGGCACAGTGTTATTCAACATTTTTATAAATGATCTAGAGGAGGGGATTTAGGGGAATTTGATCAAATTTGCTGAAGATATAAAGCTAAGAGGGATAGCTAAATATATCACAAAGTGAACATGAGTCAACAGTGTGATTCAGCAGCAAAAAAGGCAACACACAATTCTGGGATGTATTAAGAGAACATAGAGTCTAGATCACGTGAGGTCATTATCCCCCTCTACTCTTCCTTAGTCAGACCTCATCTGCGATACCGTGTCCAGGTCTGGACACCCTGATTTAAAGAAGACATTGCCAAACTAGGAAAAGTTCAGAGAAGAGTTACCAAGATGGTAACCATCTGCAAATCATGCTCTGTGAAGAACGGTTAAAGGATCTGGGAATATTTAGCTGCAGAAGAGAAGGCCGATAGGAGACTTAATAGCGGTCTACAAATATCTGAAGGGCTGTCACACTGCAGAGGGATCAGCCTTATTCTCATCTGTACAAGGAACGTAACTTTTATTCAACAAAAAATAAAAAGGAATTTGTATCTCAAAGTCCTAAATTCTAGACACACAAACAAAAATATAAAACCTAACCCCTATCTTTGAGACTTGTTTATTCTGACTGGGGGATTCTCCGCCCAAAATGGGCGGGGTTACAGAAGCAAGTACATTTTATTGGTTGAAAGGCAACATACCCACTTCATGGGAGGACCTACATGACTATAAGAACTGGACTAGACACAGAGCTCATTCATAGCTGCCAGCCTACCACAGAGGCTGGTCCTGCTGCTTTGTTATTTTTGTTCCTGCACTTTACTCTGGGGGAATCTGGGTTTATTTATTTGTTTTACCTAGTGATAGGATCGTCTATCTCCCTCATTCTTTGAGGTATTTTCCCTATTTTGGGATTGACCGATTAGTTAGAAGCTGACTTATTCGTTTTCAATTTTGGTGGTTCCTGATGGGGCTACGCCATCCGTAGCGGAAACGCGTTGAGCCCACGGAATAATTTATTTGGCAGTTTGGTGTACTGCATTTTTTGGCTCCTGTTGGCCATAGCTCACAAAAAACAGTGTGGAGCCTTAGTTATACTTAGATGTCAGCGTTACATCTGATTTTTTTTTTAAAAATTAGCCGTAAAAAGCGTGATTGCTCTCACACTTACGGCTTTCTGACATAACAGGCAGCGTGTATCTAAGGGAGGAACAATGCACCTGCTCTAAAGGGGCTCTTTTATGCCTCCTACCTATCGAATAGCTGCGGCAATTTAACTAAGTTGGGAACATCATTCTTAGTGAGCTGACCTTTATTCTATCTCTAGCTTCAGGACGTATATGACTGGATACTGGGATAGAAGATCTGATACCTTCGGCACAAAATATCACTTTCCTAGGCGGCTCATACACCGCCTTCCCCTCTCAAAGATAGGGGTTAGGTTTTATATTTTTGTTTGTATGTCTAGAATTTAGGACTTTGAGATACAAATTCCTTTTTATTTTTTGTTGAATAAAAGTTATGTTTTAGAGATTACAATAGAACCCTTACTGTGACAAGTTAATTTATACATCTAGGTGTTCTTCCTGCAACTGTGAAACCCCATCTGTACAAGGAAAGACTAGAAGAAATGGGATGAAACTGAAGGGGAGGAGACACAGATTAGATATTTAAAAAAAACTGTCTTACAGTGAGGCTGATCAGTGAGTGGAACAGGTTACCACGGGAGGTGGTTAGTTCTCCTTCAATAGAAGTGTTTAAACAGAGGCTGGATAGACATCTGTCCAGGGTGATTTAGTGAATCCTGCACTGAGCAGGGGGTTGGACCAGATGACCCTGGAGGTCTCTTCCACCTCTATGATTCTAAGTAAAAAAATAATTGGAACATTGGCCTTTTTTGGATATTTCTTGTACCTCAGGGGTCTCAAACATGTCAGATTATTGGCATTTCAATTGTATATTTCTCTGTGAAATAAAGGTTAAAGGGGTTTGCCTACTTCAAACTGTTTTGTTGCAGGAAGCAGACAGCTCTGTACATCACACAGTGGCCCAAATTGGTACTGCAGGGTACTGGTATTGAGTCCAATTGAAGTGAATGCAACTCAGCCTGCAGTACCAGCCCAGACAATTGCATAATGTACAAAGCTGTCTGCTTCCTGAAGCAAAGTAGGGGCCACACCTTTAAGCTTCTAACATTTTAGTGAGTATTCCAAGCTCCCATAAAACTTCAACAGATAGAGCCATATACATTAAAAATGACTTTTTATTGGGATCATGTAATACCATGGACATTAACCCCCCCCCCCCCCGGCCTCTCTAGGTTTTCAAGGTGATCTACTGACAATAAGTCCTGACACCACAGTCATATATGGCTGCATGCTAATAAATTATACAGGAGAAGTTGCCCAAATAAAACCTCCTTCTCTGACACAACGTTCTGCTCTGCAGCTATTGGCTGAAGTTGCATCTCACAGACTTCCTGCTCACACAGTCTCCTGCAAAAAAATTTGCACAAAATTGTAATATTGGGAGCTTTTGCAGCATTTTAGTTGCTTTCTCCTGGATTTGGACCACAAAGTAAAGAGAATGAACTGAAAGGGAGCAGAAAGCTCGTGTATTACCAGTAAGATGTGCAAAGTGCCTGCAGGAGGCAGGAAGTGATGTCAAAAAGGGGAGGCATTATGTCTTACCTACACTTAATGGCCGCTTTATTGAAGATGCCCATCTAATAGAATGCTGGATCATCTTTGGTTTTCAGAACAGCAGAAATTTGAGTGGTGTCCATCCAACGGGTATCGGAGGATCAACAGTGTGCCTAGAAAACCTTATCCATACCATTACTCTACCTCTATCAGCCCAAACTATTGACACCTAACAGGAAGAGCACATCGGTTCATACTTTTTGTGCTACATTCTGAGCCGCTCATCAACACCATGCCACAGAAATCTGGATCCATCTGATCAGCTGATGTTCCTCCAGTGTTCAGTGATCTTTTGCGTTTCGGAGTCTTTTCGTACTTTTTCTCTTCGACAGCAATGGTGCTAGAAATGCTTGTCTGTTGTTATATTCCATCCATGCTAAGGAACAACGAATTGTGCATTGAGACTCATTAATTGGAGCATCAGCAGTGTATTCATTAGTAATTTGCTTCATCGTGCTTCGCTCTTCATCAGAACATTTCTTAACATCCTCCTCTGACCCCTTTCAGTGACAAGTTATCCCACAGAATCCCCTTTCCCTAGATGTTTCTCCTTGATCACACCATTTTTAGTGCACTCTCCACACCATTACATGAGAAAACCCCACAAGGTTGGTAGTGAAATCCTGGCACCGGCTAGTCTAGCACAAATGGCCAGGCCTTATTGATTTGGACTCACACTGAAACTGATCCAAGGAAAACTTGTCACATGATTTTACGTTGCATTATGATCACTGCTCTAATTTTCAATCCTGAAAAGGGCATTTGTTTCTAATTAAGTGGTCCTTCAGTGCATAATAAACAGAGCTCCATAGAAACTTGCATTTAACCCTTTCCACTGTCTGACGTCTAAAGACATTCTGATAGAAGCCTGCACAGCTCCGATGTTGGAAGACGTCCGGCAGGGCATTCTTACTGTATATTATTAGCCGCTCTGTTGTCGGGGGTCTCTCCGGCATGTCACATACCACATGCCAGCAGATGGCGCCATTGTATAATGGCAGAAAGAGAAAGCCACCTAGGAAACCCTGAATCCAAAATTGGATTGCAAAGGGTTAAAAGAACAGTAAAAACAATCCCAGTTGTGGCATGTTCCATAACCCTAGTAGCTCCATATTTACTAATTATGAAAATTCCCTGTAATAGGAGTATAATCATTTGTGCCACATCTAATCCTGTACGTAATAGTCATTCTATTGTAGAAAACAAAGTTTCTTTTAGAAAAAGCTTAAATGACTAAAATATGCTGAAAAGAATAAAAAAAAGTAAAACACAAATTCCTCCAAGACCGAGGTAAATAATTTTTAATGTGTAATAAGATGAATCATTTATCTCCAAACAGAAGCCAACATAAAATCAGGGATAACTAAGATGAAAACGTGCAGCTACAAGCAAAAGTAATGATATTTTATCCCGAGCAGAATGACTCACATTATGTTCACAGCATTTATTGCTAAACTTCTTAATGATCAAGTCTTCTGCCTTTTAAGCTTGTTTACAGAATCCTTAAAGGCGATCATAGCATTTGATGTACCTGAATATTCTGAAAAGCTCCAACATTTACTACAGTACAGAATAAATAGCTTATTAGTAAAATACTGATGAAATCTATACTGAAATGCCATGCAGATCACAAGGAAACAGATTCAAGGGCATTTCCCCTAATGACACCTATAAAGGTCATTGAGTCATCCCTTCTTATAACGTTTTGGATTGCTGCTCACAACAGAGAAGTCGGAATTCACTTACTTCTCAGTAAATCTCTGATGATATTCATATCCCCATCTTTTTTTCTTGTACAACATAATGGCATAGTGGGGCTTATTTACTAATATGTCTTCATGGTGTCAGCGCTCCCAGTAACTGGTGGCCTGTAGGGAGAGCAGCACTGCTGGTCAAGAGATGCCACATCTGCATCATCTGACTAGCAACGCTGTGCTCACTACAAGCCGTTGGATACCTGGTGCCGGAGGGGGGTTAAAGGCAAAGACTGCAGACTTGGTTCGGATTTTGACTCTGTTCTGGATGTGTAAATGCCGCGGAATGTGCCACATAATTTTCCGCTGTGGCAATTCTGCAGCATTTCTGCAACGTGTAAACGAACCACAGTGCAAACCTCAAGGACACAGTCTTAAAACAGATTTGCTAAATTATAAATCTGTCATATTTTAAGGCTGTCTAGTAGTGTTGAGGGAGCTGAACAGTAGAACCCGATTTTGGATCAAACTTTGCTAAAAATTCGGTTTGGCGCAAACACAAACCTTGGGCAGTTCACCCCATCTGAAAAGAAGGTGCTGGTCCTGTGGCTATGGAGTTAGCAATGTTGACTTGCAGTGCTGGGGTCCTAGGTTCAAATCTGACCAAGCACAACTTCTGCGTGCAGTAAAGGTGATTATTATGAAACACGGGGAGAACATGCAAACTCCATGCAGATGATGTCTGATTTAAACCAAGGACTCCAGTACTCCAAATCAGCAGTGCTAACTACTCAGCCGCTACAACCACAAAGCATTTCTTGGTGAAGGTTCAGTTCGAACTAATTAGTGTAATGGAAAAGAAGACATCATGACTTGATGATCTGAACTGCTATACCCGGTATATGGTTTACGTGCTCGAGTGTACATGTGGCCTGCAGTACGTGGGGAGCAAACTATGAGCCTCTGTGCACATATCAATAAACATAGATGTAATGAATCAAATGGCTATACTAATCATAGTGTGTCACATCATACAGCTTTAGCACATAATGATATCTCATATGATTTATTTCTCTCTCTCTCTCTATATATATATATTGTAGTAGTGCAGTACACAGGAGGGCCTGTAGAGGGCCAGAGACAGGACTTCTATTGCGAGGGTTAAACCAGGGGTGGGGCAGGAACGAGATAAAAAGCCAGTTACTACTAAGGAGAGGCGGAGAGTGTCTGGCCGAGAAGGCCAGGTAAACAGCTCAGTGGAGCTGCCGGGCTGTTAGCCCCGAGTGTGTGGCTGATAAGGCCAGAGCTGGACAGGGAGACACCCCTCACCTCAACACCTAGCAGAGGTGTGTGTCTGGGAGGACCAGACTGAGCTAAGATGGCTGCTGATCCCTGGCAGCCTGTGGGACAGGCTTGGAGATAGAATCCCTGCGGTGCGCTGCCCCTACAAAGTGTGACCTGATCAAGCCGGGACGGTCTGATAACTGTATGTTGGACTATAATTTTGTTTGCCTAAAGCTAAGGCTGGACTCTTGTTTTTGCTGGTATAAAAATAAACGCAGGTCAAGCCTGCTATTTGGACTTTATCCGTTGGTTTCCGCCTTTGACTGTCGCCGACCCGCACTCTACCGCACTATATTTAAGCCCTTCCCGACAATTCATCCCGCGCACGCCGGCAGCCCATTGCTTTCAGTGGAACCTGCTGTTTTGCCAGCTCCATTGAATTCAATGGGCAAACATCCTTCTTCTCTGCCACAGCTGTTACAGCTTTGGCAGAGAAGAATGATTTGTCTTCTATATGTTCTCAATGGGGTCGGCACTGCTGCCGCCGGCCCCATTGAGCGCATATAGAGAAGAGAACAGGAATCGCAGATCGCAGATAGGTGCGATCTGCGATTTCTATGGCCTAAGAAGGACCGTTGGGGTCTTGAAGCCTAAAATAACTCCTAACGCTCTCCCTATAGCAGCAGCACTTTCCCTGATCTCTGTCAGAATGCATCTGTGGCGAGCTGCGGGCGGGCAGATTTTAATACTCGGGTGACACCTAATCTCGCCAGCCACTCACTGCAGGGGGGTGGTATAGGGCTTGAACGTCGCAGGGGGAAGTTGTAATGCCTTCCCTGTCTTTCTATTGGCCAGAAAAGCGCGCTAACGTCTCAGAGATGAAAGTGAAAGTAACTTGAACATTGCGTGGTACTCGTCCCGAGTAACGAGCATCTCGAACACGCTAATACTCGAACGAGTATCAAGCTCGGACGAGTGCGTTCGCTCATCTCTAATATATACACACACATATATTTTTTTTAATGCTATTAGCCCCTTTGTATTGGCTCTATATATGTATTTTATTATTAGTATTGATCTTGTTGCTTATTTTATGTAATCTAGTTTATTCTTTTGTTTTTATGTGTTATTGTGTGTATTTTCTATACATATTCTATATATCCTTACTATATTTTTGTATTCTTATATTTCAGGGTTCTTTTATGGAATCATCCATAAGTAATTTACTATTGACTTTAACAACTATTATGTTTTTTGGGGGGCCTATATATTCCTTTGTATACAGTGATACCTTAGGTTGCGAGTGCCTCCGCTTGCAAGCTTCTTGACTTTTGAGCAGGCTCTTTCCCAAATTTTTGCTCTGTTTTCTGAGCAAAAACTCAGGTTATGAGCCTAGCTACGCATTGCTTTCAATGGGGCCCCCGCTGCTGCCGGCGGCCCCATTGAATGTAATGGGCTGCCAACAACCCCTGCAGTGATTTTTCGGGGAAGGGCTTTAAATATAAGCCCTTCCCTGAAAATCATCCTTAGCATGTGTAAAACATAAAAAATATATATACTCACCTCTCTGCCGCTGTAGGGGCTCAGCCGCGTGTAGCTGCTTGTTCTCACTGCGGCGGCTCCGATTGAAAGCAATGACAGAACGGATTAATGACATTTCAATTCATTTCAATGGGGAAAATTGATTTGCCATACGAGTGTTTTGGGTCAAGAGCTCCATCACGGAACAAATGAAACTCTTAACCCAAGGCACCACTGTATTTCCTTTGTTGCCATAGAGCTGTGACACTTTTACATTTTGGCGCATGTCCACAGTTTTACTCTATGCTCCGCCACGGCTGTATTGTAGTCAGGTGACTCTCACATGTCGCAATCAGCAGACAGCTTGCTGCTGGTTGGTTGACTTGCAGGCACACCTTCAACATGACACACTGCCATGTTATTTATAGTATGCTGATATGGTTCTATGCTTTGGGAGCGTTGCTTTGTCTTCCCCGTACTCACTATATATATGTATATATTAATATATCTTGCTTTGGTTCTATGTCATCATTGCTGTATTGTCTGTGGTTAAGAAAGGGGCTACCCGCTCCAAAATGCATTCCTGGGGCAATAATAAACTTGTGACTTATCCATAATCTCAAGTTGACATTAGAGTAACCATTCCATATCCAGGGGGAGTGCATCGCGTTCTATCTGTGTGCCTCATAACATCCCACATAAGTGCACTGGAAAACCATGAGCTTTATTTCCAAGGCACCTGAGCCAGAATCTATAGAGAAAGTTCCAGAACATGATAGTTTACTCTTTAAGACGTCCCGTGCTGTCTCAATTAAATCAGGAGAATGTAAATGTATATAGAGTCCGGGGGCCAAAAAACACAGCAACGGGAAATCTAGAGCAAATCCACATGAGTGAGTGCAAAAGATGTAATTTAAAGAGAAACATTCAGAGTATCCCATGGGGACATTCCCTTGAAGGGTAACTAAACTTTTTAAAAACTTTTGACACTTCATAGTGATAAGTCAGAAGTTTTCATGGATGGGCTTGTGGGTGCAAAGACTACCACTGATCCTTAAAACAAATGGGCAAAAGTGTTCATCCAAGCATTGTGTTGTAAAAGCAGCTAGCACAGCCTGGGGATCGAAAACACTTTTTGGAAGACCAGTTTTCAGTGTGTCCTGAACTTCTGAATCAGTTTTTTGACATTTGTGCACTCACTGGCTGTCTTCTTGGGTGTTCCTAATAAGAAGCGTGGCCACCTCAAGTCAACTTCTGTTACCAACCATCAGGATGATTTCACTTCTGTCTTGGATTGCTAACAGCATCTTCCTGTACCTGAAAAGACTTGAGATTGGTGTTTTCCATTCTACAGAATTTAACAGAACTTTATTAATGCTCAACATGATATCATCCATCACCCAAAAATAATTACAGATATTGTAAAAATGACCATAACTATCAAATTTTGATGAAATTTTATCCCTAAATCATGTATACCATGACCCACTTTCCATTGACGTTTCTTTAGCTGAATAGAGAATGGCTGCTACCAAGATGGCCAACAAACATCACCATGGTGGCAAAAAGTTTCCCCCAATTTAAGTCTTATACAAAGTTTCCTAACGGTATCTCTTTTCATTTAGAAGATATCCTGTGTGGCTTTAACTTTTGAATCACCCTGTGTAGAAGTATCCTTCCTTATTTTTCCTCTTGGCTGGATGTGATCAGATATGTGTGACACGAGATGACCAGCTTTTTAAAACAACATGATTTTTAGGTACTCTGTCATCAGATCTCTATACTATATGTGTCTATTGTGGCCACCTAGTGGTGAATTGCAGCCTGTCAAGGAGTTTGCAAGCATATCACGATATTATGTTTAATTGGTTTCATGAGAATTTGCACTCCTTAACTAAATTAGCAATAATGTTGGAGTGGACACATCTGTATTGAAACCAGGATGCCAGACAATGGTTTTCAGGTCTGCCATGGCCTATGATTGCTATTATGAACAATAATACATTGCAGTACAGAAGAACTGCAATGTATTATCATGGTGATCATAGGTTCACAGGTTCAAGTCGCCTACGGGGACATAAAAAACCCACATATTTGGTATTATCCCATCCATAATGACCTGTTTAACAAATTGAAAGCATTTTTTACCCTGCACACCAAACATTATGAAATTTTTTTTTTTAAAAAGCGAGCCAAAATGCTTTTTGGGTCATTTTGCCTCCCACAAAATTGCAATAAAAGTGCTAAAAATCCATATGAATCCCTAAGTGGTACCAATAAAAACTACAGCTTGTCATACAGAAAAACAAGCCCTAGTAGAGTTCCATTTATGGAAAAATTAGTTATGGGGCTTTGAATACAGCAATGCAAAAATTAAAAAAAAAATACCAAAAAAATCGTTTTATTGTACAGAAGCAAAAAGACATGAAAAAAATATAATTGTGTTGGCCCACAGAGAATAATTTATTATGCCATTTATGCTGCAACACACAAAAAAAACAATGGCAGATTTGATGTGTTTTCTCTCAGTGCCTTGCAAAAAAAATGTACAAAAGTTATCCAATACATATTATGCGCCCAAAAAGTGGTAGAATAGAATTGGCAGCTTGCCACACATAAAACAAGCTCTTATGCGCTTACGTCGACAGAAAAATCAAAAAAGGTATGGCTTTTAAAAAGTGGAGATGAAAATCCCCCCAAAATCGTTCCATCCCTAGGACCAAAATAAGTGAGAGAGTTATAAGGGCTCTTAACAAGCAAAGCAATGAGAAGAATTCAACTGCGGCAGAATTGGTGTGTATTGCGTTTTTTTCCCAGATAGATGTAATAAAAATGTCACCATTGGGAGTCTCTAATATTTTAACTTGTGGCATACTGTGTGTACCATATGTTAAAATGATAGTATTACACTATAACTAAGTACCGTATAAAGATTGGTCCCAGAAGGGAGCGTTTTATATTATCAGCGCTGATGGTGTAAACAAATTGATGGGGGGAAAATGATTGGTCAAAATGTGTCTATTTATACCAAAATGTCACAAAGATAATTGTGCAGCAGAGACACATGGGAAAGCTGAACATTCTGTACGCCGTGAATTGCATCTCTCAGTAAAGAATTGCATTGGCTGTAAGGATTCGGGGAATTTCAAGTGGTAGAAATATTTCTATAAATCTCTAATCTCCGGAGAAAAAACATATTTACAGCATGCGCTTATTTGGAGATCTTTCTAACAAGGAATAAAACATCTCTTTTATGATAAGTCATATTGGCATAGCAAATTATGCTTGAAGCGGGGATGTCACCTTGAGTTATTATTTTCGAAGTTGAATTATAAACAGAGAAAAAAATAATAATATTTATCAAAAACAAGCTTTTAGCGAGTTGGATTTAACCCCTTGGCGCTATAGGATGTACGTTTATGTCCTGGGTGCATGGTATTTAATGCAATAGGATGTAAACTTATGTCCTATGGGGGGTACGGGCTCAGAAGTAAGCTTGCAGCATCGCTCAACAGGAGTCGGCTGTGACTGACAGCTGGCCTCCTGCTGCAACAGTGGGGATCGGTGAGAAGACATCCCTGCTGCTAACCCCTTACATGCCACAATTAATGTGGAGCATGCACCCTCTGTGATGTCATCATCCCTCCTCTATGTAATCGTGGAGGGCCGATGGGTTGCCACCGGATACCAGACAATGGACTACCATCGTCTAGGATCACTATTGTAAGTGATAATGCATTGCAGTATAGACGTACTGCAATGCATTATCATAGCGATCATAGCTTTTCTAGTTCAAGACCCGTACAGAGGAATAAAAAAAATACATAAAAAATATAGTAGCAAAAAACATACTTTTTTGCACGAGTTTTCCCTGATAGTATAAAAAAGAAAAAAAAAAACCACATGTTCGGTATCAACTTATCTGTATAATAAATTGAACACACTTTTTATCCTGCATTACAAAAACTGTAAAAAAAAAAACTTAAAAATGCTTATTTTGCTTATTTTCTCGCAAAAAAACTCAATAGAAGTGATCAAAAAGCCATATGTACCTCAATATGGCAGCAATAAAGACTACAGCTCTTCACACAAAAAACAAGCCTCAACAGAGCAGTGTTCATAGAAAAAAAAATAAAAAATTGGGACTTTGAATGTAGCAAAACGAAAAAATATTTGTAAAAAAAGGGCTTCTATTGTAAAAAAGGGGAAAAACCTAAAAAAATATAATTTTGTTATTGTTGTAATCATATCAACCAGCAGAGAAAAAATATCATGTCATTAATGATGTGTGATTAACGCTGTAAAAAAAAAAGAAGAAAAAAAAACAATGGCAGCTATTTAAAGAAGCTACCAAAATGGTCAGTTGTGATGATGCACTAATCAGTATGACCATTTTTATTGTCTGCCTGCTGAAACAGATGCTACAGGGCCTCAGGGACAATGACATCTTGTTGTTACAGAAGGAGGAGGAAGAAGGGATCCCAATCTTCCGACTGTCTGGACACTCTGCCATTACTCAACACCACAGAGAGCATAGATTTGGTCAAGAAAGGGGGGAATCTTCTCCAACGCATTTCTCCACCCATGTGAGAAGTATAGAAAAGGACGAGAAGGAGGAAGAAGAGGAGGATAATACAGAGCCAGGGGCAGACAAGGAGACTACAAAATGTTTCTTCCACCCCTCACTAATCCCAGCTGTTCCACGTGGATGGTGGGATGAGTCAAAGAACTTTCTTAGGCCTGGCCTAAAGGAATGTGGAAACATAACCTCAGGCACTTTGAGGTATAGGAGTGCTTTTATGCTGCAGTGCTTGCAGAAGGACTATTGCATAGCCTACATCAAAATATAAGATCATTACTGGGTGGCCATCCTCCTTCATCCATGCTGCAAGACCAAAATAATAAATCTCATTTTGGCAGTGTTGTCAATATGGAAATACAGAGGTACAGCTCTAATTTTTCCATGAGGTACACAATGTCTTCTCAAGGTGCTGTTGCTACTGGTGGAACTGCTGCTATTCTCCATCTCCTACTTCTACCATATTTGCTCTGCATCTTCCTTCTACCAAAATAAAAAAATTCTAAAGCACAAAAAACTGTTTTTTTTTTTTAAGAAGGCCCGTGCTTGGCTATTCTGTTCACCTGAGGGAATTTCTCCCTGTAAATTTTATGATATTGCTTTTAAAACAAGCAGCACACCTACTGTCTTCCTTGGCACAATTTTTGATCTAGGAGACCCTATGTGGGTTTTATTTTGTTTGCAGTGACACCTGTGTGATACAATTTAACACCTACACCACTGTACACTATTTTGACCAATTTTTGGAAGGAGCACAGTGTTCCCCAGATGTTTGTCTATAATCCCATGCTATTTGGGGGCTTCGGCTGCTTTGGGGAGCTTCTGGAGGGCAGATTAGTGAACCCGATTATTACTCCAATTGAATTTAATGGGAATCGCTGAGTTTCATGAAATAGGACCAATACTGATTCAGGGTGAAGTCACACGAACGTATATCGGCTCGGTTTTCACGCCGAGCCGATATACGTTGTCCTCGTGTGCAGAGGGGGGAGGATGGAAGAGCCAGGCCCAGGAACTGTGCTTCCGCCCCCTCTCAGCCTCCTCTCCGCCCCTCTGCACTATTTGCAATGAGAGGAGGCAGGACGGGGGCGGGGCTAAGGTCCGCGAATTAGCCCCGCCCCCGCCCCGCCTCTCCCCATTGCAAATAGTGCAGAAGGGCGGAGAGGAGGCAGAGAGGGGGCGGAAGCACAGTTCCTGGGCCTGGCTCTTCCATCCTCCCCCCTCTGCACACGAGGACAACGTATATCGGGTCGGCGTGAAAACCGAGCCGATATACGTTCGTGTGACTTCACCCTCAATCTGATTCCACTCATCACTAATCATAATTATTTACTTATATCAACATTACAATCACACATATAAAGCTTTATCCAATTCCAAAAACTCCTTGTAGGTGTTTGATTATTTTTTGACATTGAGGGCCTAAACAGATAACCGTGTTTGCTGAGCTTTTGGCAGGTATGAAAATCATGTCTGCAAAATGTGACAAGGTGAAGCCATTGATTTCAATGGTTTCATTCTCATGGGCGAGTTTCCCACACGATATTCCTATGTGCGAGAGAAGATAGGCCTTACCTATCTTACATCCTAAAGTGGTGCTCTTCAAAAAATACAACCGAATCCTTACAAGTCTTCATCAATCTAAAGATCAAAATGAATAGGCCCAATGCAAAACGTTGCCCAGTAGCCTTAACCTACATTAATCCAGATTAATTTTCCATTTAGATGTTGGGGTTTCCCAGCTAGCAGTACCTCAGAAAGGATCGATGGTCGACATACTGTGCCCAAGTGAGTCGCAGGCTCATCAGCGGTCACAGATCAGGGATCCAGCAGTATCGGGAACTAGTGAGAGAACGAGTGGTCATAGCATTTTCCAACTTATTTTCTCTGTTGCTTAAATTTGAGGAGATGGTGACTACAACATTGCGGTAATAGACCTTTTGTTAACTGGGTAAGCACACATTCTCCCAGGACCCATACCTGTCAGACATTAATGGCATATCCTGTGGACATGGTATACCTATGATGAGACTACCTCTTTAAAGGGGTTGCACCTTGATTGAAAGTTATCTCCAATCTACAAGATAGGGGATGACCATCTGTATGGTGGCTGTCTGACCACTAGGACCCCACCAATTACAAAAATAGGGGTCTGGAAGGTCCCCAAATGAATGGGGCAGTGATCAACCACATACAGTGCCACTATATTCATTTCAATGAGACTGCTAAATACAGCTGAATACCTAAACATGGGTATCTCTGGCAGTTCCATTGAACTGAAAAAAGCAGCAGCTTAGTGGCCTTTCCATGCTCACAGGGGGGCATGAAACCCCCATTCTTGTGAATTGTGGAGGTCCCAGCAGTCAGACCTCTATGTTCAAATAGTTACTAGAGATGAGCGAGCACCAAAATGCTCGGGTGCTCGTTACTCGGGACGAAATTTTCGCAATGCTCGAGGGTTCGTTTCGAGTAACGAACCCCATTGAAGTCAATGGGCGACCCGAGCATTTTTGTATATCGCCGATGCTCGCTAAGGTTTTCGTTTGTGAAAATCTGGGCAATTCAAGAAAGTGATGGGAACGACACAGCAACGGATAGGGCAGGCGAGGGGCAACATGTTGGGCTGCATCTCAAGTTCACAGGTCCCACTATTAAGCCACAATAGCGGCAAGAGTGGGCCCCCCCCCCGCACTGTCAGCGTAAAGATCGTTCTCCTCTGCCATAGCTGTAACAGCTGTGGCAGAGAAGAACGATGTTTGCCCTTTGAATTCAATGGAGCCAGCAATACAGCAGGTTCCACTGAAAGCAATGGGCTGCCGGCGATCGCAGGATTAATTGTCGGGAAGGGGTTAAATATATAAGCCCTTCCCTGCAATTCATCCAGAAATGTGTCACAATAAAAATATATACCGGCGTATAAGGCGACGGGGCGTATAAGACGACCTCCCAACTGTCACCTTATACGCCGGCAATACAGTGGAGCAAAGAATAAAAATCATTACTCACTTCTTCTGACGTTCTGCGCCGCTCCTGCAGGCTGTCGCTCCCTCCTGGTCCACGGCAGAGCATTGCTTTCTGGACGCAGGGCTTGAAATCCCCGCCTCCAGAAACACAGCCAATCACAGCCATTCAATGACATCATTGTCATTGGCTGTGATTGGCTGAAGGCACGTGTGTTTCTGGAGGCGGGGATTTAAAGCCCTTCGTAGAGAAATCAATGCTCTGCCGGGAACCAGGAGGGAGCGACAGCCTGCAGCAGCGCCGCAGAACGTCAGAAGAAGTAAGTAATGATTTTTATTCTTTGCTCCACTGTATTGCCGGCGTATAAGGTGACAGTTGGGGGGTTGTCTTATACGCCCCGTCGCCTTATACGCCGGTATATACTTTTATTGTAACACATTTCTGGATGAATTGCAGGGAAGGGCTTATATATTTAAGCCCTTCCAGACAATTCATCACCGCGCTCGCCGGCAGCCCATTGCTTTCAGTGGAACCTGCTGTATTGCTGGTTCCATTGAATTCAATGGGCAAACATCGTTCTTCTCTGCCACAGCTGTCACAGCTGTGGCAGAGAAGAAGGATTTGTCTTCTATATGTTCTCAATGGGGTCGGCGCTGCTGCCGCCGGCCCCATTGAGCGCATATAGAGAAGATTTATGGCCTTAAGAAGGACCGTTGGGGTTCTTGAAACCTAAAATCACTCCTAACACTCTCCCTATAGCAGCTCCACCAAGATACCACTTTCCCTGAACTAATGTCAGAATGCATCTGTGGCGAGCCGCGGGAGGGGCAGATTTTAATACTCGGGTGACACCTAATCTCGCCAGCCACTCACTGCAGGGGGATGGTATAGGGCTTGAACGTTGCAGGGGGAAGTTGTAATGCCTTCCTTGTCTTTCTATTGGCCAGAAAAGCGCGCAAATTTCTCAGGGAAGAAAATGAAAGTAACCCGAACACCGCGTGGTACTCGTTACGAGTAACGAGCATCTCGAACACCCTAATACTCGAACGAGTATCAAGCTCGGATGAGTATGCTCGCTCATCTCTAATAGTTACCTTTCATCTCATGGAGATGGGATAACTTTTGAACTTGGCACAGGTTTGTTGTACTGCCTGGCCAAGATAAGCAGTTTTCACCCTTTATCTCTGAGCATGGTAAAGAGGGCAAGGTTATCTTGGGTTTCACAAATGGTTTCATTATAGCATAAATGAACATAAATTAATACAAAACAACTGCATTGACGAAAAAACATCCATGTACTAGTATGTAAGGCTAGGAAATAATGGAAGGATATTTTTTTCACAGTGTGATGAAGGCTAGATAGGCAGGAACGACAATGTTTACCTTGCATACATTTTCTTTAGTTACCACAATGGCGTTTCTCTTTTTTTCAGATATTCACATGTTCATTTTTACAATGTTTTCAAGTTGACTTAGTTCTACTATGACATATTTTAGACTTGTTTTGTAAATGTTTCTAATAAATATATTTCATATGTTTTGTATTGACTTTTGAACAAACTTCCAGGTGATGAAAGAGTGAGGATTCTTTCAGCATGAGAAGTGTAATTATCGTGTACAGACAAGAACAGCAGTTGATGGAGAGGTTATTGTAGCTTCTGACAAATCTGTTAATTTATATGAAACTATGTTTTTCCTTAGTAATTTATCAAAAAAGTTGAACCGGAGGAAAAGGCAATTTCTTGGATCATAATCTGAGTCTTCACAGTTAGACATTTCATCAATTCTGCTCCAAATATTTCTTCTCTTCTATCCAGTGGTTTTTGAAAACACCGTTCTTGAGTTTTGACTACTGATCCTATTTCTCTTCTTGATAGATAATCAGCTGGCTTTTTCCAGACGTTTCTCTCTTACTGGACATCAAATAGTACTCCAGTATTTAATATTTAGAGGTGTGGATATTGCCAGTGAAGGTACACTCGTTGTAAAAAAAAATATCAAACACTCACATGGTTGTCGGAATGGAATGAAACTTTCTCTGTGTGATTGTAACATTGATGTAAGTAAGTGATTACAATATCAGAGCAAAAGGATTTATTGCGAAAAACTGAACACTTGAAGGGACGCTCTAGTACTCTTTTAGGCTGCCTCTAGCAGGGATACAAGATATTATTCGAGCAGGCATGGAGGCTCTAGTACCCTGTTGGGCCACATCTAGCTTAGATACAAAGTGTTATACGGGCAGACATGGAGGCTCTAGTTCCCTGCTGGGCCACATCTAGCTTGGATACAAAATGATATACGGGCAGACATGGAGGCTCTAGTACCCTGTTGTACTACCTCTAGCTTGGATACAAGATGTGATATGGGCAATCATAGAGGCTCTAGTGTAGTGGCCCAGAGTTAGTGGGCTCCCTCCATAATGTTATGTGTCTGTCTCGCGCCATTGTCTTGTCAGCATCTTATGTGTAGTATGCCTTTGGTTTCTTTGTATTGCACTTCTGCAGTAATGAATGAGTTAATGTCTGGGTTATGTCTGGAAAAGGTATCGTTGTGTGAGTCATGTGACTATGTTTGGTATATATGTAAGTGTTTGCAAGATGGAAGAGGAGTAGGAGGAAAAAAGGGAGGAGAGAAAGAAAGAGGGAGAGAGACCTGAGGTCTTCATGCAAGTGTCTAGTGTGCAGTCTGTGAAGAATCAGAGAGACTACAGAGATCGGTCTGTGTGTGCATCAAGGAGGAGGCCGAGTGATGGTCTGATGCTCAGCCTGCCCAGGAAACCTCGGTGCTGTTGTTGAGTGCTGGGAGAGAGGCCAATTGCTGCATGGAGAGAAGTGGACAACAAGAGTGAGTGTTTACTGGTAGAGAGTGAGAAAGATTCACCTGGAGCGGGATCACACAGATAACTGGGACTGTGTATCATCCATGATACCCCGAGAATCCTCCCTGTTACACCACTCTAGTTTGTTGAATCTGTGCCAGGACTGTTGATGTGACTTGGACTTTGTCAAGTTACAGTAAATGGACATTACTGACCTTTCCCTGTTTTGTTCAGAAAGTTTTCCCTGTGTGTGGACTACTTTATTTGATCCTCAAGTTTCACCACAGAGGATGGAATGGTGGCTTCACATGTGACAAATGGACTCAAGGTAACCCCCAGTTATTTCCCCTGTGATCTCCCCCAGCAGTAACATGGTTGGGTCTCGAGCTATCCCCAGGGGGGAAGATGGTAGAGTCCCCTGATAAGGTCTTTATCTACCCCGCTATCTCCTTGGCGATGGGTCCGCTCCTCAGACGCTGCTCTAGTACCCTGTTGTACTGCCTCTAGCCTGAATACAAAATGTGATGCAGGCAGGCATGGAGGCTCTAGTACCCTGTTATGCCACTTCTAGCTTGGATACAAGATGTGATACAGATGGCCATGGAGGCTCTAGTACTCTATTGTACCACCTCTAGCTTGGATACAAGATGTGATACAGGCAGGGTTGGAGGCTCTAGTACCTTGTTGTACTGCTTATAGCTTGGATACAAGATCTGATACGGGCAGGCATGGAGGCTCTAGTACCCTGTTGTACCACCTCTAGCTTGGATACAAGATGTGATACAGACGGGCATGGAGGCTTACAAATTCTATATGGTATCCTAAAACATTGGTCCACATTTGCTGTAAATAAGCCTCTAGATCATGTAAACTCGGAGGTTGTCAAATTGACATCCCACATGATCCCATTCATGTTCTATGGGCAATAAATCTGGTGACTGGGCAGCCACAGAAGTGTAGCAATGCTGTGTCTGTGGCTGAGCATTATTCTGCTGGAAAATGTCCATTGGAAGCCACTATGAAGGAACACATGTGGCTGCAGGAATTCTTGAACATATCACTGAGCTGTCATTGCACTTTGTACTGCTAATAGGGGTGACTGTCATTTGCAATGGCCCCCCCGACCATCACACTAGCAGTGGCAAAGGCACAATTGAGACGCTCACCCCTAGATCTCCAGAAATGAACATGGTTGTCGTCAGCACCCAAACTAAACATGGATTTGTCACTGTAGACAACCCAGTTCCAGTCCATAGCAGTCCAGTTTTGTTGTTCATGACACCACTCCAAACAGAGGCAATGGTGTCTTGGGGTCAAAGGCTGTACACATAATGGGTCCTATGAAACCAAATATCCTTTAGCCAAGCACCTAGAAATAATTCAGACAGACACAGGAACCTGAAACAATAGTTGCATCTGTCTCTGCATGGTGGACAAAAAAACAGTTGGAGCTGCTGGTGCTTTGTCAGATGATCAGATGATCCTCTTTACTGGTGGTTTGTCGAGAGTGTCCTGAGCCCGGTCGCCTAGTGTGTTTTCCATCATGCATTCACTGGTCCCAATATCTCCTAACAGTCTGGTCAGAATGGCCCAGGTGGTGGGCAAATTATGACACAACCATCCAGATTTTTACATTCCAATAGTGCGCCTCTCTCAAACTCTGTTCACTGGGTGAAATCTCTTCTCTGCGTTGTAGAGGCGTCTAGTGGTCAACAAGCTCTATACGAGCAGAAAAAGAGGTCTGCTACACACAAGTAGCCTCAGAAAGCCTTTATATAGGCCAAAAGTGGAACCACTTTTAGGGCCTCAGGTGACATGACCGTTCATCTAACCACACCAAACATCATTTGCATATCTCCATACCAAGTTTTGTAGCAAAACGTCAACTCTTTCTAGGGGCTTGATTTTTTTTACAAAGAGTGTGATAGCAGAAGAAGACATTGTGCAAATAATATGTATATATTGATACATTTGCAGTTATCTAAATTCATATTTAGGTTCAGTGAATGGTAGAGATGAGCGAGTATACTCGCTAAAGGCAATGGTTCAAGCAAGCATTGCCTTTAGCGAGTATCTCCCCTGCTCGAGACTGCAGGTTCGGGTGCCGGCGCAGGGGAGTGGTGAGTAGCGGCTGTCAGCAGGAGGGAGCGGGGGGAAGAGAGGGAGAGAGAGATCTCAGCTCCGTTCCGCCCCGCTCTCCCCCCGCAGCTCCGTGCCCGCTGCCGGCACACAAACCTGCAGTCTCGAGCGGGGGAGATGCTCGCTAAAGGCAATGCTCGCTTAAGCAATTGCCTTTAGCGAGTATACTCGCTCATCTATAGTGAATGGCTAATTTATTAGAGACCGCCAACTAGTAGCGCGTTGGACTACCTTTGATCTTCAGGACTACAGCAATTCATCGTTCGTAGATTCCAGTAGGTGATGAAATTATTCTGCAGGGATATTGGCCCCTGCAGACAGGAAGCTTCTTGCAATTGCTGCATTAAATGGACCTGCTAACCTTTTATGACCAGCTGACAGGTAGGGGTCATCGATTCATGCTGCCTGTGCCAGATTCTGAGCTCCTAACTGACCAGGTAATGTTTTTCCACTGCTCAGTGATCCAATTCTTGCGCTGTTTTGCCTACTGGAGTGTTGCCTTTCTATTTCTCTTAGGGTGCATTCACATGCATGATTTTGAAGCATGACTTCTCAGAGCTACATCACACTCGCCCCTTTTGAATGCAGCCTTAGACAGCAGTGGCGCTGGAAATGATTGTCTGCTGTTAAAGCCCACATGCTAAAGAACAATAAGTTGTGTGTTTGGACACATCAGTTGGAGCACCAGGGTTGTATTTGGCTGCAATTTGCTTGACTGTGCATCTCCTGTTCATCAGAATGATTCCTGACATCCTCCTCTGACCATTTTTGTTAAAGAGATGTTTCCATCCACTGAATCCCCTGCCGCTGGATGTTTTCCTTAATCACACCATTCTTTGTATACTCCCCACATCAATACACAAGAAAGTCCCACAAGGATGACAGTGAAATCCTGGCCCCGGCTAGTCCAGCACTGATGACCAGGTCTCATTGGAAGTCGCTCAGATTGCTGGATTTTCCCATTCAATGTAGATTCACACTGAGGCTGATCCATGGATAATGTGTTATTTTATGCTGCACTGCGGGGTGATAGATAGATAGATAGATAGATAGATAGATAGATAGATAGATATGAGATAAATAGATAGGTAGGTAGGTAGGCTGATAGATAGATAGATAGATAGATAGATAGATAGATAGATAGATATGAGATAGATAGATAGATAGATATGAGATAGATAGATAGATAGATATGAGATAGATAGATAGATATGAGATAGATAGATAGATAGAAGATAGATAGATAGATAGATAGAAGATAGATAGATAGATATGAGATAGATAGATAGATAGATAGATACAGATAGATAGATAGATAGATAGATAGATAGATAGATAGATATGAGATGGATTGATATAAGATAGATAGATAGAGAGATATGAGATAGATAGATAGATAGATAGATAGATAGATAGATAGATAGATAGATAGATAGATAGATAGATAGGAGATAGATAGATAGATAGATAGATAGATAGATAGATAGATAGATATGAGATAGATAGATAGATAGATATGAGATAGATAGATAGATATGAGATAGATAGATAGATATGAGATAGATAGATAGATATGAGAGAGATAGATAGATAGATAGATAGATAGATAGATAGATAGATAGATAGATAGATAGATAGATAGATAGATAGATATGAGATAGATAGATAGATATGGGATAGATAGATAGATAGATAGATAGATAGATAGGAGATAGATAGATAGATAGATAGATATGAGATAGATAGATAGATAGGAGATAGATAGATAGATAGGAGATAGATAGATAGATAGATAGATAGATAGGAGATAGATAGATAGATAGATACATTTTCATTGTCTTATACAGAAGCAGCTGTTTATTACATAGCAATACCTGGTTGCGGTGAAGTCCATACCGGGCAGCGTGTAATCTGCTGATGAAACATGTGTCAGGCCTTCAGGCAACAAGAAGTGGCAACTCATCCTCTATGGAGAATCTGCCAGGAAGAATAGTCCTGCTGCTCGGAAGCAATTTGTTCCGCAGTAGGAGTTATACAACGTTGAATTCAGAATGCAAGAGGACAAGACGCTGGAAAGTAGTCAACACTCATCTGTCTCCATCATGAGGAGGACGTTATGTTCACTTTATACAAACTTGTTTCCTTGTTAATGAGAGAGTCTGCAGCCATAATAAACTAGCCTATAGTCCTCCTATATAAAAAATCTATATACAGTAGCAGACAGTACATTATTTTCATTGGCATCTGACATGTGTATTATGAGGTTCTGCAGCAGCTGTGGTGTGTATTATGCTGTGATGCAGTGCCTGAGGGATTTATCATGAGATTTTGTAGCAGCTGTAAGGTGCATTATGTTTTACAGCATTTGAGAGATGGATTATGATGTTCTGCAGCAGCTGAGGTGTGTATTATGTTGTTCTGCAGAATCTGGCATGGACAATATGTTGGCAAAAGTATTGGACACACAGAAGATTTTTTACACATTTTTCAATATAGTGTTTAGCCACGTTTGACCACAATGACAACAGTAACCCTCCTAGGTTGCTTTCCACCAAACTCCAATAGATATGTCAGGGATTTGACTCCATTCCTTGAGGAGAGCGTCAGATAGGGGGATGATGGGGATGTTGGGTGTGCACAGTTAAGGCATTTTAGTTCATCCCAAAGATACTCAATGGGATTGGGATCTAGACTTTGGCTCGATGAAGTTTGCAGACCTTCTGCTCCTCAAACCAAGTCTCAATACTGTGTGGTCTATAACATGGTGCTCGACCATGTTAGTAGAGACATGGGGCCGAACCAAAGTATTGCCACTTCACTATATAGTATTGGACCTCACTATAACCAATGACCCTAGTCCTTCCCAGCAGAAACACCCAAAACCATAGCAGAACCGTCTTCAAACTTCACTGTTGGGATTATGCAATTGGGTAGAACCCGCTCGCCAGGCAATCACCACACCCAAGTGCGGCCATCCAGAATGGAAGATGTTGCACTGTGATTCAGCTGTACCCAACACTTGCTTCCACTCATTTACAACCTAAGCACAATGCTCCAAGCTCCATCACCGAGGCCTCTGTACATTCACTGATGTAATGTTGGGCTTGTGTGCAGCTATTCGTCCATGGTAATCCTTCATATGAAGTTCCTAATGGATGGCTCTGGTGCTAATGGATGTTTCCAAGGCCTTTGAGACATTCTGTGTGAGTGTTTTGGCAGATAATGTACATGATGTCTTCACAGCTCGTATAAGGCTTTGTTGATCTGCCCGAGATCTGCCCGAAAGTAGATGCACTGCACACACCAGATATTTTCCATTGCCAACAGTGGACTTTAGATGGTTCAAAAGCAATGTGATCTCCCATACTGATTGCCACAACCATAGCCCATTTGAGGTCTGCCAACTCTACACCAGGTGACAATCTGATCGTTTTTGCACTGGGATATGTCTGTGTGATGCGCTCCTTTATAACTAATGCTCACACATTCGATTTACATATCTTTGCCTGTATTTTATGATGCTCTGAAATAGCGTAAATGTATAATATAATATTCTGCAGAAGCAGAGACACATAGCTGTATGATATGCACCACAGTTACTCTTTTTTAGCATAGAGCCCTAAGAAAAGGTGCATAACCCTAGACCAACAGAAAATAAAATATTCATCCTCTTTTGTACCCTAGACAACCAGTGAAGTGGTTATTATGTAAATAAATGGATGCAACCGAAATAAATATCAGGCACAGGCAAAGTTTAATATGTAGTTTCACTCTGCAATATTTACAGGCTTTCACTCCATAGGAGGGCACATTTCCTAAATTGTTGCGAATAAACAGTCACAATTTACATTCAGATGTCTTCAACCTTAAAGGCTATGAAAAGCTTTGTGCATAAAAAAATCAATACACAAGTGCCTAAGTCTCTGCAGAAAAAAATGATGCATTTATCTGTGTTTTTTTTTTTGGATGGGATTGCATTGAGTTTTCCTTCTCTTGCATTTAGAAAGCCTCATACTTGGTTTGCAGACTTTTCACATTCAAATTTCTGACTCAGGAGCTTTCCAACAGTGATAGTGGGTCTCTCTCACGAATACACACAAGCTCAGCTTCCTATTTCTTTTTTCATAGGCTGTATAGCATAACCATGCCAACTCAATAATGCAGATATCTCTCGTTCTATCTCATCCTCTGAGTAGCTGCTGGATCTTTCTCCCTCATTACTGATAAAAACAGAAAATTCCCCCTAGAGTGAATTATAGCCCTCTCTAATATTAGCTTTCCCTGCTCTCTGTCCTCCTGATCTCCTTCATTATCCTCCAGCACTGTCATACAGCCCTCTGTAATATTAGATTTCCCTGTTCTTCATCCTCCTGATCTCCTCTAGCGTCCCCTAGCACTGTCATACAGCGCTTTGTAATAGCCCAGTGGAAAGACAGTGAAATGGGAAGGGCTGAGAAAAAACCCGTTACTTTACTCTAACTGACAGAGTTTGCTAAGATTTCAGTCCTTCATTCTGAAGAGCCCTGTAAAACAATACAAGCATAGAAATCAAACAATTAGGCATTTTTTATGAAAACCATTTAGAAAAAGTCTTCATTTCTGAAAAGACATTGATTACAACAGAGAGTGCAAAGATATATATAGCCAATAGGGAGGTTGCTGGGGTTAAAATTCCTTTGCAAAACATAATAAAGCGCTGATAATCATCTCTCTTGGCTCCCTGAAAGTCCTCCTCAACTGCTCCAAGTCTCCTTACCGACGGAGTCTTTGCAAGCTGAAGCAGTCTGTATATAGGACGTCACAGGTAGCTGCAGGCATTAACAGAGTACAGAACTCATTTGCTGAGCACAGTCATTGCTACAGCAGCATGTCTATGGGATTTCGCACAGTCAGTGAGGTTGACTTGGAGCTAAGAGAGGTGAGTATGAGTTCTTCATTATGTTTTCCCATTGGGGACTTATTATTGCAAAAATTATCTTAAACAGCCTCTTTAGGGGATAAAAATTATATATATATATATATATATATATATATATATATTGTGAGGGATTAGCGTTTAGAGTCGGTAGCAACCTGGGCATAAGCAGTCAGAGACAGTGACACATAGGATAAAGTCTTTGGTCCAGGCTTTGCCTGGGTTTATTTCCAAGCAAACAAAAGCAAAATACAGCCTTAACATCAGGCAAACATAACATAAAACCTGCTCGTCTGAGCACTTACTATACAGGTAGCGTCCCTGTCTACCCACTGGTAACAAATAGCTCCTGCACACAGCCAGCCAGGACTCTCAGACCTGCAAAGGTCTCAGCTCTCCTGTCTGGCCCTGTAGATCCAGGCTTTATATGGCCTGGTACCAGCCTCACCTGGTACGTGGGAGTGACCATCCCACCCTTCACTTTGGTCACTCCAGGAAAAGCCGGCCCGGACTATGCGGCTTGGAGCCACCTACTTGCTACAACGTGTCAGTAGCTTAATGCTACTGACACCATACTGCCGGTTTCCTCCACCGAGCCCAGGCTGCTCGGTGGCACGTATCCGCCCAAGCGCTCCCCAAAGCCTCATAGGAGAGCATCCTAGGTGACACATACCTGCCCTCCAGCACCTTGCCGGTCACCGTCTCACATACCCTCCCCCTCTGTTCGAGCCTGTGGGGTCGGACACCTTTCGCCGTCATGCAATGCGTCCTTGATAAGGCATCGGCATTGCCCTGTAGCTTTCCGGCCCTGTGCTCTACCGAAAAGCTAAAATTTTGCAGGGTCAGGAACCACCTGGTGACTCTGGCGTTCCTCTCTTTTGCTTGTGACATCCAGGTTAAGGGGGAGTGGTCTGTGATCAGCCTAAAGTGCCGACCTAGCAGGTAATATTTTAGGGATTCCAGGGCCCACTTGATGGCTAGGCACTCCCGCTCAACGATACTATAATTCTTTTCCGGAGGCGTGAGCTTCCTGCTCAGATATATCACGGGATGTTCCTCTCCCTCTACTTCTTGGGACAGAACTGCTCCCAGACCCACATCGGACGCGTCTGTTTGGACAATAAACTCTCTTTTGAAATTGGGTGTGACTAACACTGGACGTCTACAGAGGGCCCGTTTTAATTCTTGGAACGCCTTTTCTGCGTCAGGGTTCCACTTGACCATGACTGACTTGCTGTTTTTGGTCAAGTCTGTTAGGGGCGCTGCTATACTGGCAAAGTTTTGTACGAACCGCCTATAGTACCCTACAATGCCTAAAAAGGCTCTCACCTGCTTTTTAGTTGTGGGTTGTGGCCAGTTCTGAACGGCTTCAACTTTATTCACCTGGGGTTTTATAATACCCCTACCTATTATATACCCCAGGTATCGGGCTTCTTCAAGACCCAGGGCGCACTTCTTTGGGTTTGCTGTGAGCCCTGCTTTTCTAAGGGAGTTCAGTACTGCCTGTACCTTGGGTAGATGGCTGTCCCAGTCTTCGCTAAAGATGATGATATCATCTAAATATGCTGACGCATATTGCCGATGGGGTTTGAGTATGATATCCATCAATCTTTGGAAGGTTGCTGGGGCTCCATGCAAACCGAAGGGTAGGCAGATATACTGAAACAACCCTTCTGGTGTGGCAAACGCAGTCTTTTCTTTCGCGCTTTCTGTAAGGGGAACCTGCCAGTAGCCTTTAGTAAGGTCGAGAGTGGAAAAGTACCTGGCATGACCCAGTCTCTCAATCAACTCGTCCACTCTCGGCATTGGGTATGCATCAAATTTCGACACGTCGTTTAGCTTCCAGAAGTCGTTGCAGAAGCGCAGAGAGCCATCAGGTTTTGGTATCAGCACGATAGGGCTGGACCATTCGCTTTTCGACTCCTCAATTACTCCGAGGTCTAGCATTTTCTTGACCTCCTCTGAGATGGCTCGTCTGCGGGCTTCTGGAACCCTGTACGGTTTCAACTGAACCTTTATCCCTGGTTCAGTTATAATGTCATGTTTTATGACACCAGTGCGCCCTGGTATATCAGAGAACACATCTGAATTACGCTGTATAAATTCCCTCGACTCTTGTTGTTGGGATTTGGACAGGGACCCTGATACGCACACCTCTGGGACCGCACCATGGGGGGTGCTCACTGCAGTCAGGGCTTCTCTGTCCTTCCATGGCTTAATTAGGTTTATATGGTACAATTGTTCTGGTTTCCGCCTACCTGGCTGGTATACCTTATAATTTACCTCTCCGACTTTCTCAATTATGTCATAGGGCCCTTGCCATTTTGCTAGAAATTTACTTTCTAGGGTGGGCACCAACACTAGTACCCGATCCCCAGGGTTGAAGGTTCTCACCTTGGCGGACCGGTTATACACCCGGCTCTGGGCTTCTTGAGCCTGCTGTAAATGTTCTTTAACAATGGGCATGACCGCCGCAATTCGATCTTGCATGAGGGAGATATGTTCAATAACACTCCTGTAGGGGGTGGACTCGTGTTCCCAGGTCTCCTTAGCTACATCAAGGAGCCCTCGGGGATGTCTACCATACACTAACTCAAAGGGAGAGAACCCAGTGGAGGATTGTGGGACTTCACGGATTGAGAACATCAAATATGGCAGCAGACAGTCCCAGTCCTTCCCATCCTTATTGACTACCCTTTTTAGCATGCTTTTCATGGTCTTATTAAATCTCTCAACCAGACCATCCGTCTGGGGGTGGTACACCGACGTCCGTAAGTGCTTAATATTCAGCAGCTTACACAATTCCTTCATGACCTTTGACATAAAGGGGGTTCCTTGGTCCGTTAAGATCTCTTTTGGTATGCCCGTGCGGGAGAACATGTGAAGTAGTTCCTTTGCAATACCCTTGGATGACGTATTGCGTAAAGGAACGGCTTCGGGGTAACGGGTGGCATAGTCTACAACCACTAAGATATGTTGGTGACCCCGGGCAGACTTTACCAAGGGCCCAACTAGGTCCATAGCGACCCGCTCAAACGGCACCTCTATGATGGGCAAGGGCACTAAGGGGCTGCGGTAATGGGGCATAGGAGCTGTTATCTGACACTCCGGGCACGACTCACAGTAACGTTTGACATCACCATGTACCCCCGGCCAGAAAAAACGCTGAAGGATGCGTTCCTTAGTCTTTTCGCTCCCGAGATGTCCTCCCAGCACATGCTTGTGCGCCAGGTCTAAGACCATCCTACGATAGGCCTGAGGTACCACCAGTTGTTCCACAACTTCCCCACGGACCTTGTCAACCTGATACAATAATTCTTGGTTGACTGCAAGGTGTGGGAACACAGTATCAGCCCCTGGGAATTGAGGCTCCCCATTTAGTACTTTAAAATTTTCCCTAGCCTTTACTAAGGTGGGGTCTCAGAGCTGCTCAGTTCCGAAATTGGCACGTGAGACCTCTAAGTCAGGCATAGCAACTACTTCATCCTGTACCTCCGTCTCACCCGCCAATACTGTTAAGGGAAAGTTATCCCCATTCTCTTGGGTCACCCCTACTGCTGGAACCGTACCCTCAGGGTCAAATGGTTCGGGAGACACATCACACACATTTGCATTATCATGAGCCTTATTTGCAGACGACCCTCGGTGTCGCCACAAGTCCCAAAATAGGGGAAAGTCTCTCCCGAGGATCACGGTGTGCATTAGGGATTTTACGACGCCCACCTCATGGGTGGCAAGTCCACACGGAGTATCAAGTCGTACGAGGGCAATAGGATACTCCTTGGTGTCCCCATGCACACAAACAACCCCCATGCGACGGCTAGTGAAGGTTGTGGGGTCGACCAGGCTGGAGTGCACCAGCGTAACCAAGCTCCCCGAGTCCAGTAGAGCTGTCACCGCAAAGTCATTCACCTTTAGGTGACATAATGGTCGATCAGTCTCTGACGCAGTCTCTGCAGAACACACTGGCCGTGCGAACATCGACCTCCGCCGGGCAGAGTCACAGTCCATGGGTTCCACGGTAAGTGGACAGTTGGCGGCAACATGCCCGGGCTCACGACAGCGCCAACATAGTATGGGGCCCCGGTCCCCTTGGGGTTCTACCCGGGACCGGACTGTCCAGTTGGGACTCCTCTTCTGTCCCACATGATCCCCCTCTGAGCCGCCTCCCCTTGGGACACCTTTGACACCCCTTACATATGGAACAGTCTTACCAGGGGCTCCAGCCGACTTGCTGTTCCCGGGGTTGGAACGTCGAGGAGGTACGGCTTGCAGTAAGTCCTCCGTGGCTTTATACCTCTCAACGAGGCTCACGAGCTGGTCCACGTCCTGGGGACCTCCTTGTCCCACCCAGCGCTGGATTGCGGGGGGCAACGAGCGTATAAACTTATCCAGAACCACTTTCTGTACGATCTCTGCCGGGGACGACTCCTCTGGCTGCAGCCACTTTCTGACCAGGTGGAACAGGTCGTACATCTGGGAGCGAGCTGGTAGATCGTCCGTGAAAGTCCAGGCGTGTACGCGTCGGGCCCGCACATGGGCGTCCACGCCCAAGCGTGCCAGGATCTCACCTTTGAGCCTGTTATAGTCCTTGGCATCCTGCTCACCGAGGTCGAAGTAGGCCTTTTGGGGTTCTCCTGTCAGGAAAGGCGCTACTACCTCAGCCCACTGAGGCGCCGGTAACTTCTCCCTCTCGGCCACTCTCTCAAAGACCGCGAGATAGGCCTCGATGTCATCGGTGGGGGTCATCTTTTGTAAGGCCGCCTGTACCGTGGTACGGGTGGTGGGGAGCGAACCAGACGACCTCTGCGCACCTTGCGCCAGGAGAGCATTAGTCTCGGCCTGAGCTCTCATGGCCTCCTCATGGATCTTTTGCTGCTGGGCCAACGCTTGCTGTTGCTGCACGTTCATTTGTACCAGCTGCTTTATCAGTTCCTCCATCTTGGCAGTATCTGATGGCTGTGACGTTGCAGCTTTCACCCAGGACATGGGGGTTACAGCACTCTCCAGTCAACCTCTCTTGGGCGGTTGCCCTTAGCAACGGTTCTCCAGCTGCTGCAGCAAAAATGTCCATTAATTGGTGTATGTCTCTTTAAGACCGCTGCCTGCATCCTCCACCATATGTGAGGGATTAGCGTTTAGAGTCGGTAGCAACCTGGGCATAAGCAGTCAGAGACAGTGACACATAGGATAAAGTCTTTGGTCCAGGCTTTGCCTGGGTTTATTTCCAAGCAAACAAAAGCAAAATACAGCCTTAACATCAGGCAAACATAACATAAAACCTGCTCGTCTGAGCACTTACTATACAGGTAGCGTCCCTGTCTACCCACTGGTAACAAATAGCTCCTGCACACAGCCCGCCAGGACTCTCAGACCTGCAAAGGTCTCAGCTCTCCTGTCTGGCCCTGTAGATCCAGGCTTTATATGGCCTGGTACCAGCCTCACCTGGTACGTGGGAGTGACCATCCCACCCTTCACTTTGGTCACTCCAGGAAAAGCCGGCCCGGACTATGCGGCTTGGAGCCACCTACTTGCTACAACGTGTCAGTAGCTTAATGCTACTGACACCATACTGCCGGCTTCCTCCACCGAGCCCAGGCTGCTCGGTGGCACATATCCGCCCAAGCGCTCCCCAAAGCCTCATAGGAGAGCATCCTAGGTGACACATACCTGCCCTCCAGCACCTTGCCGGTCACCGTCTCACAATATATATATATATATATATAGTCTTGTCTCCAGCACTCTCTCACCTAGCAGTATAGCAAGAAGGAGCACTCCCTAGACCTGATTAGAAGCCTTGTCATCACTGTAGCCATCATTTCTGCAGCAGCCATCATCTGGTCAAAGTAGAAGGGAGACACTGTCCCTTCCCACACATATGTGCTTTTGCTGGGCCTTCATCTGGTCATTGCAGTCATGATGACCATTGCTCATACCCAGTCAGGGACTCCATCCAAGCCGATTATACAAAGCCCTCTTTGCTGTGACTTCCCTACTGCATCAGCTAGTTCCGCAGTACCTACACTGTGCTCGCCCCAGAAAGGGGGTGAGTGCCCACCACGTGGCTTTCACTGCTCTAAATGCATGAAATGGTTGCCAAAGGTACATAAAACTGGATCCCTCCTTTATTCAGCTTTTCTTATGTAAAGCACTATGTACAGATGGCACAGCAGAACTGTTTAATCGCTATTGTGGGACTACAGCTGTGGATTTAAAGTTTTGCTGGTCCAGAAGAGCTGGATGGCAGCACAAACATTGCAGCTTCTGTATGGAGAGAAGATGTTTGTGGTATTGCACAGCAGTACTGCCCATAACTTCTATACGGAGAAGCAGCAGAACATAGGAACTCTTCCACTTGCTTACAATTCCACTAGACCACCAAGGAAACATATCTCACCTATCCTAGACCTCAAGGAAAAGGGGCATAACAAAAGAAGGAAAGGAGCATCACCAAAGTGAAAGCAGGTGGTGGCGTTGTGGCATGGCAGTGACAGATGGAGGCAGAGGCAGCACATGTTATCAAAAGTAGACCTTTACTTAATGAAGGTAAGTTAGATATACTCCATAGGAGAGCAATGGTACTTTAAATGTTATGAAAACTCAACCAGTTTCATATTAGAAACATGTCACTATCTCGGATTGATATACAACCTAATCTCTGAGTCCCACGTCACTGAGGACTCAATGCTCTGTGAGTGCAAAACATTTCTATTTTGCCTTTACTGTGTCATGTACACCATAGCATGTGCATAGCGCGGATACTTAGAAGTGTCTTGTACGCATTACTTCACAGCATTACTTCACACTTGATACATTAGTCACAATTGCATGAACTTTCCAATACCTTTATGTTTAACAAGCCTATCCCGGTCTGATGCATCTCAGTCCTTTATTTTCTCATTTTTCTTATCGCAGATTTGCAAACCATAATTAAGTCTCTAATGTATGCACGTCTTTACATTGGGGCCTCACTTACTCCTCATTGGTAGGAGGTGTGCCTCAGCTGCATGAGCATCTCCTTGGTGCAGCTCCTTAAGTCCAGCTGTCCTCTCAGTCCTCCACAGTCCATTACAGCTTACGCATATATCACCTTTGTAGCAGCTCTTTTGTAGCTGCAGGCAACATAGTAACATAGTTCATAAGGCTGAATGAAGACAATGTCCATCTAGTCCAGCCTGTCTAGCCTCCTGTTTTGTTGATCCAGAGGAAGGCAAAAAACCCCAAGAGCACAAGCCAATTAGCCCTTTTGGGGAAAAAATTCCTTCCCGACTCCCTAATGGCAATCAGACTGTTCCCTGGATCAACCCCTAATAGTTCCTACCTGCCTGTATACCTGGATTAACAAATAACCTTAGATTTATAGCCTATAACATCCTTCCTCTCCAGAAAGACATCTAGTCCCCTTTTAAACTCCTCTATGGATTTTGCCATCACTATGTCCTCAGGCAGAGAGTTCCACAGTCTAACTGCTCTAACAGTAAAGAACCCTTTTCTATGTTGGTGATGAAACCTGCATTCTCCACTGTTTTGCCCCCAGGTCATCAGGGCTGGTTGCTCCCCCATCATGGGAAAAGCGCAGCTCCACAGTCAACAGCCATTGCTACATATCTGTAGGTCTCTCTCTGGTGCTGCCTACTAGAACTGATGCAGCGCAGCACACTCTGCCGCTCCTTTGCCTGCTCCTCCCCTCCTCTGATGGTGCAGCTGAAACTCCTTTTACATCTAGATGGCCACTAGCAACTCTTACAAGAGGATCGGGGATCTGCACTTGTGACTAAATCTTTGCCTATGTGTTCGCTTGTATGATTAAATATTCACCAATGCCTTTTAAACAGTCCATCAGGAAATCAAATACTAATCAATTCCCTAGTACCTAGTACCCAATTATCTTTTTTGGTCTAAACTTGGGAGCATCTTATGGTCTGCACAATAACAATAACTAATTCACTTGACTATTATATTTCACTTTTAATTCATTTTTCTAAAATTTGAAATGGTTCGTACACAAGTTAAAGGGATTTAATTATCACCACCATTTATTGTGATCCAATTTAAAGAAAAAAGCAGAAAGAACTAAACACACCATAAAATTTTATCCTCCTGGCAAAGTTTGTCTTTTACTAAAACGGAATCGAAGTTTATCTCAATTTCATACTTATTTTAGCTTTACAAGCTTGAAAATTCAATTAGCGCCTTTGCTCATGGTACATTGCACTCAACTGTCATTGGTAGAACCTTAGAAAGATATTTTTAATTAAGCAGCAAATTAAGCCTACAATAACCTTTGTCTGAAAGGTGGGGACGAAAGCATCGCTTGTTTCTGTAATGTGTAATCATTCCTGATGTCTGAAGCTCCAGGTTAACAATTAGGCCATAGAGGAAAACGACAGAAGTGATTGAACTGTGGGATTAGCAAATTAGGTGTTAAAATGAAAATTAGTCGGGAGTTGTGAAAGTTACTCAGTTATAGATTTTGTGTGAGTGCATACATATATATATAAACACCAAATGGCCACTTTATTAGAGACTCCAGACCTTGCAGGTTTGGATCTTCCCTGTATGGAGTGCAACATAAAATTATGCAAAAAGTTTTTTTGTGCATCAGTTTCAGTGTGAATCCACATTAAAATGGGAAAATCCAGTGATCTGAACAACTTTAGTCCCTCTGGGAACTGGAAAAAGGAAACAAAACTAAAAATAAGACAAAGCCATAGGGGTCATACAAGCACCATCACCCCTTCAATCGGCTGCTCAGAAGGAATATGGAGAGTCAGTCTGCATCAATCAGACATTGGCGGCTTATCCTGAGGTTAGGCCATCAATTTAACTCTTTCATCCAAAAGGGAATACCGTTTCATCCTCCAGGTGTGGAGTTTCTATGGAGTGGGATAGGGACCCAATCCTGCTCTTCGGCTGTCTTTGACAGTTATCACCTACCAGCAACAGCTGTGATCAGCACTCACGCTGATCATGACTGTTGACGCTTTAGATGTCATGGTCAATTCTGACTGAAATATTTAAGTCTCACAATCCGGTCTGGAAAAAAATGCTGCAAAGTAAGTTTGCTTTCAAAAATAGAAGTGCTAATACTTTATTTTTGTAAATTAAAAAAATAAAGTGAATGAAAAAGCATAAATCTAAATCAAATCAGTGTCTGGTGTGATGGTCCTTTGCCTTTAAAACAGCATCAGTTCTTCTATGTAAACCTTGCATGAAGTCGGGGATTTTGGAGAATTATAGTCAAGTGCATGATTAACTAATTACACCAAACAAGGGACAATGATTATCATTTTCATATGTACATTTAAACATAGTCATTAACTGAAACAGAAACAGCCATGTAAGAGGCTTAAAACTGGGTGAGGAACAGTCAAGCTTTGCTACAAAGGTGAGTTTCATGTCACAGGTCATACACCGTGGTAAGACTGAGCACAGCAATACGACACAAGGTAGTTATACTTCATCAGCAAGGCCTGTTCCAGGCAAGGATTTCAAATCAGACTGGATTTTCTAGAGGTGCTGCTCAAGCTCTTTTAAAGAAGCACAAAGAAACAACCAACAATGAGGATCGTAGATGCAGTGGTCGGCCAAGGAGACTTAATGCAGCAGATGAAAGACACATCATGCTTAGTTTCCTTTGAAACCAGAAGATGCCCATCAGTGCCATCAGCTCAGAACTGACAGAAACCAGTGGGATCAATGTACACCCATCTACTGTTCAAAGAAGTCTGGCCAAAAGTGGTCTTCATGGAAGACATACCTTAGACATTGAAATAAGGACAAGCTACTCAACTATGCACGAAAACATGTGAACTGGGCTGCATACAGCCAATGTCATTTAGAACTATCTTTACCATAAAAAATAACAAGGAGTCCTGGAAGGGATGATATGACCCTCCACAGAGTCCTGATCTCAAGATTATTGAGTCAATCTGGGATTACATGTCGAGACAGAAGGATTTGAGCAAGCCTACATCCACAGAAGATCTGTGGTTGATTCTCCAAAATGTTTGGAACAACCTCCCTGCCGGGTTCCTTCAAAATTTGTGTGCAAGTGTACCTAGAAGAACTGATGCTGTTTTGAAGGCAAAGGGCGGTCACACCAAATATTTATGTAATTTAGATTTCTCTTTGTTCATTCACTTTGCATTTTATTAATTGACAAAAATAAACTAGTAACACTTATATTTATGAAAGCATTCTTACCTTGCTTAATTTTTCCACAACTGCCTAAAAATTTTGTACAGTACTATAAATCTGCTCTTCGGCACGGATGTGCTGATATTCAATAAACCCATCCAAGAGGGCAACAAAACAACCGTAACTCAGCCACACTGGCCACACAACCCGGATTCCTACCAACATAAAAAAGCAAAGACACATGTTAAAAACCAATACATTATGTAAAGTCATTCATAAAAAAACAGAATCTGAGCAGTTTACTTACACAAATGCCAATGAATTATAATCCAGATTTAGGCTATTTGGCTGTAGAGCATCCAGTTTATATATCCAATTTAACTCTTTAAGTTTTAATTTCTTTTCCCGATCCCCACCTCTCCTGTTCAAACCCTAACATTTTTTTTATTCTACCCCTTCTTATTCCTCCCTCCTCCCTCTTCTTTCCCATCTTCGTTCCTCTTTTTCTCCCTCCCTCTTTCCTCCTCTTTCTTCATCTTCCTTCTCCCTTCTTGTTCTGCCATCCTCATATCTTCTTCTTGTTTCCTCCTCTTTTCAACTTCTTCTTTCTCCCTTCTCCCTTTTCTTCTTCTTCTTCCTCTCCCTTCTTCTTCTTTTTCCTCCCTATTATCTCCTGCCTTCTTGTTCTTCATCCTTCCTCCTCCATTCTTCTTTTACTTCCTCCTCCTGTCTGGCAGCATTGGAGTCCTGGGTTCAAATTTGACTGAGGACAACAGTTGTATGAAATTTGTATGTTCACATTGTGTTTCTTCTTCCCATCCTTGGGAAGATGAAAAAAAGTGTGGTGACTCAGGGGTTATTTTTTTTTGCCTTGCAGGAGTGCAAGGTTCAAATCTGACAGGGAAAACAACCTGTATGGAGCTTTTCAAAGTTCATGCAAATTTTGTCCTTGGTGAGATTAGAGCTTTGAATCCCAACACCGCAAACCAGTGAGCCACCTTCATTGAATTTCCTCTTCCAACTGGCCTTTTCACAAGTTCACTACTGATTACTAATGACATTAATTAGGCAGTTTGCAAGAAGCTAAGATTACTTAGTTGTTTTATTTGTAGACTTATATAAAAGCTGAGATCCAACAACATACTGCATATACTCGAGTATAAGCCTAGTTTTTCAGCACATTTTTATGTGGTGAAAAAGCCCCCCTCGACTCGACCCTGACTCGAGTCAGGAAAGGCTTAAAAAAAACCTCCATACTCACCTCCCAGCCGGCATCTGTGTCTCCGGCGGCAGTGTGGCAGGCTGCTTGAATTCTCTCCGCTGTCATCCCCCACCATCCTCTTTGCTTGGCTCTGTCATCCTCCGCCGTCAGCGCTGTGTAAGTAAGAGCTGTGATTGAGCGTCAGCCAATCACAGCCATTACTCGATCATTCACAGCCAATCAAGCTGCTTTAGAATTCTCCCTGCTGTCATCTCCCTGCACTGCTTTCAAATCCCCTGCCGTCAGTTCTGTGTAAGCACTGTGATTGGATCGAGCACCAGATGTGATTGGCTGGTGCTCAATCCAATCACAGTGCTTACTTACACAGCACTGACAGAGCCAAGCAGAGAGGATGGCGGAGATGACAGCAGGGAGAATTCAAGTAGCTTGTCGTACAGACACAGACGCTAGCTGGGAGGTGAGTATGGAGGTTTTTTTTTACCTAGTATATACTCGAGTATAGCTCGGCTTATACTCAAGTCAATAGGTTTTCCCAGTTTTTTGTGGTGAAACTTATTGTCTCAACTAATACTCGGGTCAGCTAATACTCCAGTATATATGGTATATTTGAACAGTAATTTAAATGCTAAATGGAAAGACTCCACTTTGCTATTTTGAAAAAACGTAGCTTTTCCGCATCTGAAAAGCTTGGCTGTGCTCCAACCTTATTACTTATTCCATTCATCATATATTTTCCCCACTTTACTGAATCCCTTTAGGGAAGAAGAGGTGATACTGATAATTTCCCCATTATTTTCCATGCGGCTTTAAATATGTAGTTATTGCAGGCATTCAGCCGTAATTTTCCTTTCATGATCACTCAGTAGCAATTATCATTCATTTTCAGCCATTTCTCTATACCTGGTTTTGCACCTCTGCTTGTCTTTTCTTGCCCCCTGAGATATGCAGATGCCGAAGAGCACAAAACATAATAGTAAACAATCTTTATGAAGGAATAAAATGTACATTAAGCAAATTTGACGGTAATGTAAATGAATATTTTTGTGCAGACTTGAAATCAACATCTAGCTCTGAAGTATATTTAAGAGCAAGTTCCTAACAGCTAGAACTTTTACGAAGACCATAACAGCCCCCGATGCTCGCAATTTATAACATCACATGTCTGATTTTGATGGTCTGGCCAACCGGTTTGTAAATTAAATTCATGGGCTCATACTCCGGATGACTTGGAACCAATGAAATGACTTGAAACTCGTAAATCTTACACATATTTATTGATTCACAACTTTTCCAGAATATAAACGACGAACAGAAAAGTTTAACAATATTGGGTGACAAGATCTATGGGAACCTGTGCACAAATATAGAGATAAAAAGAGATAAAAAGTGTCAGGAAGCCCGAGCTGGGACAATATATGTCTCTAAGCTATGTCTTGCTTTGCTGCATATTTGTTCTCCCATGGAAATATTTATATCTTGGTTAAAACTTGATGAAATGCAGATGAAACCTGTCGGTGAGTATAGCTAAAGTGAATCATTTTCTCATTTTCTCGTAATATATACAGTAAATTCCTTTAATCTGGAATCAATGAAATCTGATAGATGCCAGAGTTTCACATCTCAGGAGCTCCAGCTCTGAAATGCTTCTCCTCTTTTCTGACACACATAATGATAGCATTTTCCATAAGCCACCACTAGGAGGTGCAACACGGCATTTCCTGAGCTGGAATCGCATAACTTGCCCTCCCAAATTATAAGTTTTACAATGTGCTGCATAATGCAGCCAAACTATGCCGGCCAGCCCAAGAGAGACCCTTTACACATTAAAGTGGCCCATCAGTGGCGTTTTATACATTAATAATGGCCCTCGGGGCCCCTTATAAACTTGTAATGCCCCTCAGCATCCCATAATACATTGTTAATGCCCCTCAGTGCCTCCTTATGCATTAAAAATGCACCTGCCTGCCCCTTTATACATTTATGATTCCCCTCAGTGCCTTCTATACATTAAAAATGGCCATCAGTGCCCCTTATACATTAACGCTGTCTGTCAGTACCCCTTTGTACATTACAAATGACCCTAAATTCCTCCTTTATACATTAATAATGCCCTTTCAAACTCATTCTACCCTAATGCATTGGCGAGAATCTTCAACCAGTGTTAGCAGCCAGGTTCAGGTGGCACAATCTAGTGACATCATTGCACCAGGACACTGACCTATGCATAGTCCTGGAATCTGCAGCCTACAGAACACTGAATGGTAGAGCAATAAACCTAAGGCTGCCTGCACTATCACACTGTCTAAGTGTGTTGGCGTCTTGTGGAGAACCATACATTTAACAGCCGTGTCCAGGGTTGGGTTTAGCTGCGGCACAGTGCAACATGACCCTGCTCCTATGTCAGGACTCTTAAGATGTCTTGCACAGTCTTTAAAGTTGATGGGCAGTTTGAGCAGCCCTGGGCCCCCTGAGAGCCTTGAACCCAGAGTACCCACATCAATCACCCAAACAGATTCATCATTGGCTGAAGTGCAGGAGTGCTGCTGCCAGGGGCGTAACTATAATGGATGCAGAACTTTCTGCTGCAACTGGGTTCTGGACCTTTAGTAGATCCATGAGGTCTCTCTTCTCCATATAGGAAGACCGGTATTATGAATGAAGCATAGTTGGGTGGCCCTGCAATAGATTTTGCATTAGGGTCCAATAACTTCAATTTACGCCTCTGGCTGCTATGGAGGGAAAGCTTACAGTTTGGGTACATTCACAGCTGGGGCGTCTTTATTCTTAGAGTCAGTGGGGATTCCAAAAGTATGACCTTCACCAATCATAAAGTGATTGGCATCACTTTATAAAAGGAAGGCCCATTTAACATAGGAAGGCCCATTTTATATAGGAAGTCCCATTTAATGAAAACATTTTTGTGAAACCTCTAAATTCAATCTCTTAGTTTCTCTAGAAAATATTTCACATATTGTGTAAAGGTACATTAGTGATTTTTTTTTTGAGGCTCATGGGAGTACACTATTGCCTTCATCTCTTCCACTTCAAAATATTACCTTTGCTATTTTAAGTGCCATTTAGACACAATGATCATTGCTCAAAATTCGCTCAAAAGCAGTCTTTTAGCTGTATACAGAAGACAGCACTCCAGCTGTGTTCTGCATACCCCGATCAGAGCGCTCAGCTGTATACCAGCTGAGCGCTCCGAGAACACAGCAGCTGTATACAGAAGACAGCACTCCAGCTGTGTTCTGCATACCCCGATCAGAGCGCTCAGCTGTATACCAGCTGAGCGCTCCGAGAACACAGCAGCTGTATACAGAAGACAGCACTCCAGCTGTGTTCTGCATACCCCGATCAGAGCGCTCAGCTGTATACCAGCTGAGCGCTCCGAGAACACAGCAGCTGTATACAGAAGACAGCGCTCCAGCTGTCTTCTATATACAGCGGCCGCCTTCATTTACACACTAATTAGCTCTTAAGTAGCTTATTAACTAATTAGCTACTTAAGAGCTTATGCAAAGTGAACGCTCAAAACTGTCACCCAAACTGCTGTTTGAGCAAATTTTGAGCGTTCATTTTGCCGTGTAAATGCACACAACGATTATCGCTCAAAAGATTGTCTTTGAGTGAATTTCAAGCAATAATTGTTGTGTCTAAATGGGCCTTTATAGAGGATGTCCACAAAAATACCCATCCAAGGGCAAAAGAGATCTTTCCAGCACTGCATGAGTGGTTGTGTGTGGTCATGCTTGTTCCAGTGCTAAAACAACAGAAGGCAATCAATTAAAGACAAATTAACATAAAAATGAATTTATTCAATGGTGGCAATTAAAAAATGACAGAAAATGAATTAATGCAATTTCTCCTGAATAGGTTATTCTGTAGATTCACTGTTCATTGGCCACCATGTTATCCATACTTGACCACTCTGGATTTTGTCCAATGGGGTCACCTTAGGGCAGCTGTCAGCAACGGATACCCAGCAGCACCTTGTGTTGTTGGCAACTGGAGAGATGAATATGAATGTCCAGTGACTCCAGAAATGCTAATTGATATCCATTTTACCACACACCCAACCTTGTAGATGGCTGTATACCTGCTGATAGTGGTCGTTTTGAACATTTTATGATAATGAAGCTCACTTTTTGTATCAAGTCCTGCATTTGTCTTTATCCTTTGCAGTTAGAAAGTATTATTCATCTAATCTGTCTTAAATTGAGTCCCATCTGTTAGTTTCACACTGGAACAAATATGGCTACACATATACCCACATGTAATGCTAGAAAGATCTTTTTAACCCCTGGATAGGTATTTCTGCAGACACTCTGTATACATTACCTGCATTATAGCTCAATTGTCTAGTAGCCCTGGAGTTCCATCATAAATAGGTAATTCATGGATCAACTGAGCATGAGTGTTTACTGCCATAGGGAGATAAATGGCCACTGGATAACTCTTAAGGACTTATCTCCTGAAGGTAAAAAGGTTTCTGAATGTTTAATTCCAAAACTCCCAATCCTTCTTTCCCCCCATGGCAGACCTCGGAAGACTGCTGGGATGCCTGAATACATGAGATTGTCAGGTGAAAACAGTATATAGAGAAGTCAATCATTCAAATCAGCCCCCAAAACAGTAAAGTTTCCTATACAGATATAGGGAAATGTTTTTAATTAACCTATTCAGGGTCTTTATAACACTACTAGAGATGAGTGAACGTACTTGTTTAGGGCGATTTTGCAATCGAGCACAGCTCTTTTCGAACAACTGACTACTCAGGCGAAAAGATTCGGGGGGTGCGTTGGTGGAGCGGGGGGTATCAGTGGGGAACAGGGAGGAGCTCTCTCTCCTCCCCACTCCCCTCTGCAACCCCCCGCTCACCGCCGGCGCCCGCTGTATCTTTTCGCCCGAGTAGTCAGTTACTCGAAAAAAGCGGTGCTCGATGGCGAAATTGCCCTAAACGAGTACGGTCCCTCATCTCTAAACACTACATGACATTTCCTATGACCATAGCAATAGCAGAAATTATTAGTTGTCACCAGCTTTCTGGAACTTACCAACATCAACTCTCCTTCAATTGAGCCTGTTTTCCTGCCTAAACCATCTCTAAGCTGTATTTACACAGGCAATTTCAGTCTTAGAAACTTGGACCGATATTTCACTTTGAAACCACAGTGGAGGTGAGGAAGCGGATCCCGCTAGTCCCGCCCCCTCACTTGGCTAGAGAGAAATCACTATGATAACCCCTTTCAAGCCCTGCCCTTGATCTCGGGGAAGCCCCCTAGCCCCACCCCCTATCTCTCCAAATATGGAAGATATCCCCTGCTGCTCCGCCCCCTCTCTCTCCTCTCTGGGGAATTCCTAGCCTGCTTTGTGATCTTTTCCTATTGATTTCAATGGGACCGGCGTTGCTGCCACCATCCCCATTGAAAACAATGAGCGATATCGCAGACCAGTGTGAGCGAAAAATTGCTCATGTAAATTAACCCATTGAAATCAGTGGGTTATTTTCTTGTACAAGTGCTATCCATATCACAATTAGATGGAACTCATAGAGGAAAGTTGTTTGTGCAAACACAGCCTGAGGGCTTATTCAGACGAGTGTATGCGTAAATACGTTCGCTGGTACGGAACGTATTTTTGTACGAACGAGGTTGGGAGATGGCGAGAAGCAGGCTGACATGTCTGGGTTAGCAGATCGATCATTTTTCTGTGTGATCGAAATGGCAGTTCACATGATTACGTGTTGCATCCTTCCTGTGGCATAGAATGACAATAAAATTCCTAATTAGAGCTATCATCTTTTCTCTCGTGTTGTCAACAGGGTAACTCCCTCCTCCTCCCTTTTTTGAGCTGCTATATAGACGTCTATGGCAGCTTTCTTCGTAACACGGACAAAATTAGAGCAGGACCTATTTTTCATGGATGAAAATTTTGCACAGAAAAATCACTATTGAAATCCAAGGCATCGCTTTGTCGCATTGTATGGGCAAGGTTTTCATGTGTGGAAATGCCTCCGCAAATACGTTCATCTGAATCCTCCCTCAGCAGTACAAATCAATCTCCTTTTGTTTATCTTTGTAGTATTTGGAGCTCCATTTTTCTGATCGAGAGCTTAATATCTCCTGATTCGTCATAGAATTTAAGAGTAGCCGCACTTTCTGGTGACTTCTCAGAAAAAGCTGGCATGATACATGTACGTTATACAATGCCCAAATACAGTGAACTTAATCAATAACACTACATCTGGCCATTATATGACTTATACATGGCATTTTAATCAGTTTTCCTCTCTGCAGGCTGCATATCTATTTTTTAAGCTGGTGGGTGTAGACTAGCTGCTATAACATCTTCTATACGCTGCACACAGAAAAAACAGCAAATTCTGCTACATAGGTGTCTGCAGTACCCTTCTATGAATAACATGTGGGACACTAGAGAAGTACTGAGCAGTGGAAATATCATTTCAGTAGTTTTGACACAGTAACTCACTATTAGCTCCAGCAGCACGTGTGAGTCTCTGCTTCTGTTTTCCTCCTCCTCTCTGCTTTCCATAAACCTGTATGGGCAGCATTAGTCACCATCCTCCACTTCCTCTTCTCTGTCTCTGTTACTAAAGACAGACTTTACTTGACAACAAACAATGGGCAGCAAATTAGAAGGGACACACCTACTGGGAAGCACTTTGATGGGGTTTTCAGCAGAAAAATGTAATTAGATGCAAACAAAATGATTTGCATGTTCCCTATTTATCACATTGGCTATCACATAAGCACAACTTGTTTGAAAAGTCAGGGAGCAAGTAATGTTTGTAGCCACCACTATGGGGGGTGTAGGAGCATAATGCATAGTGTTCATACACTGATTCTATTAATATAGCATTATTTTAGTACATTAGAACATTGGAAGGTAGGAAACAGCGCCAGCAGGAGGATGGGTTATGCAGTTCCACAAGATGCCAATACACAGAGGAAGAAAATCATCTAATCATCTGGCTGGTGACCCCTTATAGGCTGGGAGCCGGAGCTCTGTGCAACAGCATAAGTCACACTTAACTAATGCCAGCCATGCTTTGTAATCTTCTAAGTTCCCTCTAGTTATATCGGGGGCACCTAAAAGTTTATCATTTTATTATATATCTATAGAAAGGCTTTGGAGCTATATATCAGAATGCCGGAGCTCTGTAGATAAACGGGTCGACACTAAATAAAGTGGATATTTACCTTAAGTCTACAAATTTGATTCCAAAGTCATATTTCTGTTATTATAATTACTTCCTTCTCATGTATTTGACACCTTATTTTAGTTTTTCTTATTTTCTAGTATTAATTCCTTGGGACTTAAAAAGTAGAACAAAGAAAACATGTTTCCATCCCTCATTACTAGGGCTTTGAAGTGCTTGCAAGCAGTCCCTGGTTAATACCTCATCTGCCCCCATCCATGGCTGCGAGCCATATGTTTAGCAATTACAACACTACTGCTTTCTCTGTGCAATTTTTATTGCCCTTATGTCACTCTTAGGATGTCTTTTGCATAAAGATTAGTCACAAATCTGTGAAAAAGAAATGATGCTTTTAATGACTTATTCCATGATGTAATCTGTATTCCAGGCAGAGCTATAATTCCATGGGAATCGGCACACACCATGCATTTCTATGTGATCTTATGTTTTTCTTTTCGTATTTTTTTGTTATTAAAAAAAGAAAAAGGGAAATTCTGCAAGTTCACATTCAGCAACCTACTGCGCAATCAAGAAAGAATGGCGGAAATCAAAGCTTGTCCCCGAGGAGATGTAAGCACAAATCAGTTCTAACACCCCGTAAACCATTGTTTGAAAAAATACAAGATGTTTCCCATTCTCAAAGTACTAAAACACCAGCTTGACTCTATTTTTAATGACATATATTTGAATATTTTCTTCTTTGTGGTTTTATTTGCCACATATCAAAATGGTTACTGTAATATTCATCATAAATATTGAAATTATTTGCTTTCGTTTCCCCCACCTCGGTGTAATTTGAGCAAAATCAAGCAAATTTTTTGTGTATTTCAAACAATCTATTTGAATATAAATCTGATTTATTCCACAAAGCCAAAGAACAGCTGGCTTGATGGCTTGTGACTTTTGTGAACGAGGACTTGTTGGAATAGTAGTAGTTTAATGGGGCTCTTTGTAAGAGGAAATAATAAATGAAAAAAAATCACTAATAATTTTTTTTTAATGAACATTAAATTTTAATAAAATTATTCAGATTCTTTATGAATTCATAACATTATCCCGGTGTGTTTTAAAAAAAAACAACTATTGTTTATAATGTATTGCCTCTTCATTGCAGCTAGAGCCATAGCGTGAGTTCCTGTGCTGATTGCTGTGATGTAATCCATAGGGGCATCACTCTAGCTTCTAGTGCTTTCTGTGCTCCTGCAGTATAAGTCCATATGCCCTTGTCCAGCTCTTAGTTGTTCCTTTCTTCATCACATTCACAATGGTAGTCTACCAGACTCTTGTGGTTCTATGTCCTATCATCAACAGTGCTAAAGTCCCATGGTCCTGGGTGCAAATGAAAGCAATGGGCTGCCGGCGAGCGCGGGATGAATTTTCGGGAAGGGCTTAAAAATATAAGCTCTTACCTGAAAATCATCCTAAGATGTGTAAAAAAAAAAAATAAAAATTATGTCAGCATAAAGATCGTTCTCCTCTGCCACAGCTGTAACAGCTGTGGCAGAGAAGAACGATGTTAACCCATTGAATTCAGCCGGCTCCATTGAAAGCAATAGGCTGCCGGCGAGCGCGGGATGAATTTTCGGAAAGGGCTTAAAAATATAAGCCCTTACCTGAAAATCATCCTTAAGGGTGCGCTCAGACGAGCGTGTTTCGGTGCGTGCACGCACAAAAACACGCTTGTATTTACAACACTGCATTCCTTATGGTGTGTGCACATGTCTGTACTTTGCAGGTGCGTGCCTGCAAAGATAGGACATGCGTGCACCATAGGAGATGCATGGTTTTCAATGGAGCCGCGGCTGCTGCCGGCGGCTCCATTGAAAACAATGGCCTGCTGGCTCCCTGCATTCCTTTTCAGGGAAAGACTTTACATATAAGCCGTTCCCTGAAAAAGAAAGATTTTAGTGTAAAAAAGAAAAAAATGCAGGCATTCTCTTCAATGGAGCCGCTGCTGCTGCCGGCGACTCCATTGATGACAATGGTCCGCTGGCACACCTGAATTCTTTTTCAGGGAAGGGCTTTACATATAAGCCATTCCCTGGAAATGAATTAAAAGTGATTTAAAAAACAAAAAAAATACTCACCTCCCTTCAGCTGCCGGGGCACAGCAGGGTCTTCTCCTGCTGTCCCCTGCACTGTGGTGCTGAACTGCTGATCTATCACCAGCCGGGGATTTAAAATCCCTGCCCGCTGAATGAGCTGCCTCTGATTGGTGACAGCCTCACCAATCAGAGGCAGCTCTCACTCACACCCATTCATGAATTCATGAATGGGTGAGTGCTGCCTCTGATTGGTCCCTGCGCTGAGTCAATCAGAGGCAGCACTCACTCACCCATTCATGAATTCATGAATGGGTGTAAGTGAGAGCTGCCTCTGATTGGTGAGGCTGTGAGGAATCAGAGGCAGCTCATTCAGCAGGCGGGGATTTGAAATCCCCGCCTGCTGAATACTACTCACAGCAGTTCAGGAGAACTGCCAGCCAGACGCGGCTGAACTCCGGCTGCAGCGGAAAGGTGAGTATACATTTTTTTTTTTTTTTTTTTACACATTTTAGGATGATTTTCAGGTCAGGGCTTATATTTTTAAGCCCTTCCCGAAAATTCATCCCACGCTCGCCGACAGCCGATTGCTTTCAATGGAGCCGGCTGTATTGCCGGCTCCATTGAATTCAATGGGCTAACATCGTTCTTTTCTGCCACAGCTGTTACAGCTGTGGCAGAGGAGAACGATCTTTATGCTGACAGTGGGGGGGGGGGGGGGTCTCACTCTTGCCACTATTGTGGCTTAATAGTGAGACCTCGGAGCCCGAAATGCAGCCCTGCATGTTGCTCCTCGCCTGCCCTATCCATTTCTGTGTTTTTTACATGACTTTGGTGATTTGCTAAGATTTTCACAAATAAAAACCTTAGCGGAGCACCAGTCATATACAAAAATGCTCGAGTCGCCCATGGACTTCAATGGGGTTCGTTACTCGAAACGAACTCTCGAGCATCACTGAAAGTTTGACTCGAGTAACGAGCACTCGAGCATTTTGGTGCTCGCTCATCTCTAGTAACAACACCAAAACAAGGAGAATACAAAACACAGATGCAGAAGATTTCAGCTTTATTGGGATAGCATGGCACAGAATGGGATCTTATCTTAACTCATTAAAAACTATTGTTCTCTTAACACAACAAAACACATTGTAAAGTAATCCAAAGGGTAAATAAACCATCCTGGTAGCTCAGCACACCTTGATACATTGCATTAAAAGTCAAGAAGAAAAATACACTTGTAGGCAAATAATGGTAACAAAAATACAGCAATTTTGGTGTGGAAGGCCCTGCCTAGAAACAAGGTAATAGCTCCAATAAAGGCAGTTCCACATCAGGAACCAGGGGCCTAGTCTGTCTTTAGATGGAGGATAGAGAAGATGTATAATGCAAATGGGAAATTAAATGAACATAACACAGAATAAATAACCCCATGTATTTAGCTGACAGTAATCCTCAGACAGGACAATAACCGGCCCCCATGTAGAAGTGGGCCTAGAATAAACGAACATCCATTTGGTTGATTGGCCAGGAGGAAAACCTCACTGTCCACCAGTCAGTCAGTCAGTCAATACACCACAGGAGATATTGTAGTAGGGTTGTGAAGAAAGGCACATTTTACATTGAGCCTACTAAGGGTTTTCTGGCAGACGACACCTAAGGAGCCTTCCACAGTAATAGGAAGAAGGCACTCATTGCTGCCCAGTGCTGGATAATTGGGTCATTTGGACTGGAGCTGACATTTTAACACAAACCTGGCTACACCATCTGATTGCAGCCCACATGCTGAAACAAAGGGAAGACACCCCCCTTGTTTACATTATGTGTTGCAATGTTCTAAAACCATCAATTTGATCCAGATGACAAGTAGACCAGTGCCATTCCAATCCTATTCACAGATCTCAGAAGACCATAACCCAAGTCCCTGTGAAGAAGACATACAAAACAAAAGATGGCGCAGTAATCCTCAACTTTAGGTAGTGAAAAAACTTTAACCCTTTAATGCCACAGGACATCTTAGTGCAAAAATCAATAATTGCTGTATGATATGCATTTGGGGTCCAAGTTACAGGTAAACTGAGTTTAGGGGATTAACTCTCACAACAACAAAACTTAGCAGTGCTCACAACGGAAGTATCACGGGACGGACAGCTTTCATTGACTGTAATGGAAGCCGTCCATGCGATTTTCCGCACAAAATAGAACATGCTGCTATTCTTCCCCACCTGTGGAAAATCACAGTTGATTTCTGCTTGTGGGCAGGGGAGAATCATTTAACATGGCATGTCTATGGATGGACATTGCTGTAGAATTCGCGGTGGGTTTCTGACAGCGAATTCCACAGTGATAATCTGTCTGTGTGCATTCGGCTTATTGACTAACTATTTAATATTTAAAATTTGTCAAGAAAGAGGACAAAAGAATATAATAAAAAGAGGCATACGAGATTGCTAGGGGGGAAAAAAATGGCCACGCATAAGATAAAACATGGAGTCATATCGATTTCTCTAACAGACGTAAGGCAGTAGGGTACTTGATGCAATATGAAATAACCTTAAATCCTGTAGATGACGCAGGATCAGAAGTGAGACCATGCCATTCGGCAGCGGGGGTTAACAGTAGCGGTACGTAAGGGCAGCAAAGTCCACTGTTAACCCCCTGTGTGCCGGGATCTATGTAGATCACGGCCTGTTACGGGTTCACAAAGGGAAGGTGCTCCCTTTGTGATGTCATCGGACCCCCGTGATGTATTCATGGAGGGCCGACGAGTTGCTATGGCAACATGATGCCAGATACAGGCGTCTGGCTTTGCCGTTGCCTATGATCGCTATTACAGGCAATTAGACATTACAGGACATAAATCCTGTAATGTTTTATCATAGCAATCATAGTTGCTATGGTTCAGGTTCCCTTCAGGGACATAAACAGTGCAAAAAAACACAAAAAGTGTAAAAGAAAATTAAAAAAAAACCTTGTTGCTCATTTCCCCCTATTTGTATAAAAATCTTAAAAATTTAAGAAAAACCCTACATATTTGGTATCATTGTGTCCATAATGACCTACAATATAATTTGAGCACACTATTAATCTAGCACAGCAAAAAACATAAAAAAAGATGGAGGCAAAATGCTTATTCTGTTTGTTTTACCTCTCGAAAATTGCAATAACGGTGATTAAAAAAGCCATAAGCACCCCAAAACGTTAAAAATAAAAAAACTACAGCTCAAGTCACAAAAAACAAGCCCTCACAGAGCTCCGTCCATGGAAAAATAAAAAAGCTATGGGACTTTGAATGCAGCGATGTGAAAATAATTATTTTTAAAAAAGGTGTTTTATTGTGCAAAAGTGGAAAAACCTAAAAAAATTATAATTTTTTGGTATCGTTGTAATTATTCTGACCCGAAGAAAAAACATATTGTGTCATTTGTGCTGCATGATTGACGCTGTAAAAAAAAAAAAATTATAAAAAACAATGGCAGAAGTGATGCGTTTTCTCTCCCTGCTCTCAAAAAAAATAGTAATAACATTTTTAAAATAATTATATGCACCCAAAATGCATACTAATAAAAAAATTATAGTTCACCACGCAAAAAACAAGCCCTCATGTGACATGTCGACGGAAAAATAAAAAAGTTATGGCTTTTGAAATGTGGAGATAAAAATCCCCCCAAAATTGTGGCGTCCCCAATGCCAAATTAGGCCATGTCCTTAAGGGGTTAATATACTCTGTGGTGGTCCACCATCCCACCGTCGAGGGCAATGTGGGCCGAGGAGCTCAACAAACTAATGCGTTTTGATAAGATGAAGGCAGACGAGAGTGGTGTCCTCGAAGAATTCTATAGAACATGGCAGGTGTGGGTCTCTTTCCGTTCTTCGGTGAGATTCAAATCCTGGATTGATGAGGGGCAGATTTGAGGAACAGAAAGGGTTATCTCAGCCACCCCTGGGTTTGGACCCCACTCTCAGGTACACGAGTCTAGTCTACACCCCTTTCCCTTCCCTCTCCTCCCCCAACCCTCCCCCCTCTTCCTCTTCTTACCACACTAACCTTCATTCCTATGTCTAGCTGTCTGTTGTCTTGCGTTCTTTTTATTGTCCAATGTTTAATTTGTAATGATAAGGCCGTGCTAGGCCCTTTCGGAGCTCTCAGAGATCAATTAACATTCCTTTTTCTCATCAGTGATTCAAAAGAGCTCATGTAAAATGCTTGGGTTGACAATTTTTTATATTGTTGAAAAATCTGAATAAAACGAGAGAGAGAGAAAGAGACCCCTTCGTCAACAAAACAAAGACTTACCCTATAGGGCACCCGACGATTATTTATGAAAACATCAAAAATTACTTTGGTATCGCAAAACTCAAAGTGTACCCACCGCGCGATTTGTTTTTCCCGGTGCTACCGGTGAAAATGAATCATAAATTGATGTTTCCACTGTGTTACACCTGCTCTTTAAATTCACAGACCGAGCCGTGTAGTCATACCGATGAAGATAGGTCTATCGTCGGTACATGGTGTATGATAGAGCTCGAGATGTCTGCAGAGAAAGGCTACAGGATAGCCCACGCCTACAAAATTTGGCATTTTCCAAAAACATCGGATGATCTGTTTGCATCTTACATCAAGCTGCATCTTAGGGATAAACAAGAGGCTTCAGGGTATCCTAGCTGGTGCACGGACGATGACAAGAAAAATGAATATATTGATTCCTTTCTTCAAAAAGAAGGTGTTCAATTGCGTAAGGGGGAAATAGGCGTAAACCCTGCTAAACGCCAAATCTCCACGCTTTTCTTAAACTCCTTGTGGGGAAAGTTTGGCAGAAATCAAATCTTCCGTGCACCAGCATTGTGACTGACCCTGATGGACTCTTTGAGTATGTGTTTCTACCTCACTACGAAATTTTAGGCCTAAATTTTATTGATGATGAAACAGCCAATGTCACGTGGAAATACGCAAAAGAGCACCACACGGTCAACAAAAACACCAATATCTTTATAGCTTGCTTTACAACATGCCTAGAGCTCTACTCTCTTCTGGATAGATTGCAGGAACGTTGTCTTTATCACAACACAGACTCTGCCATTTTTGTACACCGTGAAGGTGAGTGGAACCCGCCGTTAGGCGACTACGTGGGGGAATTGACCAGCGAGATCCCCACTGATATATACATCACAGAGTTTGTATCTGCAGGTCCCAAAACCTATGGTTACAAATTGAACACTGGTAAAACCGTGTTAAAAGTTAAAGGTATAACTTTAAATACTGCAGCCACTCAGGTCATAAATTTTGACAGCCTGAAAGATCTGGTTCTGGATTATCCTCGTAACACAAATCCTGAAACACAAAAGACTATCAGCGTAGAGCAGCCAGGCTTTGTAAGAAATAAGAAGTATTGGGACATCGAAACAAGGACACTATAAAAAACACAGAGGTGTGTTTATACAAAGTGGTATCTACTAGATGATTTTACAATTCTGCCTTATGGTTATTAGTTCAGCTAGTGTGCAAATATATCCAAATATGCAAACCCGTAATATTGTTTGATTTTGGGGCGTGTTGGCGTAATTATATGTCGGGGGTAACTGCTTCTTCTCTTAACCAGGATCTGTAAGGAATACGAATAGAGATGAGCGAGCACCAAAATGCTCGGGTGCTCGTTACTCGAGACGAACTTTTCGCGATGCTCGAGGGTTCGTTTCGAATAACGAACCCCATTGAAGTCAATGGGCGACCCGAGCATTTTTGTATATCGCCGATGCTCGCTAAGGTTTTCATTTGTGAAAATCTGCAAAACCCAAGTAAGTGATGGAAACGACACAGCAAAGGATAGGGCAGGCGAGGGGCTACATGTTGGGCTGCATCTCAAGTTCACAGGTCCCACTATTAAGCCACAATAGCGGCAAGAGTGGGCCCCCCCCCAACAACTTTTACATCTGAAAAGCCCTCATTAGCAATGCATACCTTAGCTAAGCACCACACTACCTCCAACAAAGCACAATCACTGCCTGCATGACACTCTGCTGCCACTTCTCCTGGGTTACATGCTGCCCCCCCCCCCCCCCACGACCCAGTGTCCACAGCGCACACCAAACTGTCCCTGCCCAGCCTTCAGCTGCCCTCATGCCACGCCACCCTCATGTCTATTTATAAGTGCGTCTGCCAGAGGAAAAGCAGGCACACACTGCAGAGGGTTGGCATGGCTAGGCAGTGACCCTCTTTAAAAGGGGCGGGGCGATAGTCCACAATGCTGTACAGAAGCAATGAGAAATGCAATCCTGTGCCACCTCCATCTGGAGCTGCACACGTGGGCATAGCAATGGGGAACCTATTTGCCACACACTATTCATTCTGTCAAGGTGTCTGCATGCCCCAGTCAGACCGCGGTTTTTTATAAATAGTCACAGGCAGGTACAACTCCGCAATGGGAATTCCGTGTGCCACCGGCTGTACATAAATATATCCCATTGCATTGCCCATCACAGCTGAGGTAATAATGTCATGTTTAATGCAGGTGGGCTTCGGCCCACACTGCATGCCCCAGTCAGACTGGGGTTCTTTAGAAGTGGACACATGTAGTTACAACTCCGTGTGGACCGACAGCATGGGTGGGTGCCAGGAAGCCACCGGCGGTAGATAAATATATCCCATTGCATTGCCCATCACAGCTGAGGTAATAAATTCATGTTTAATGCAGGTGGGCTTCGGCCCACACTGCATGCCCCAGTCAGACTGGGGTTCTTTAGAAGTGGACACATGCAGTTACAACTCCCTGTGGACCCACAGCATGGGTGGCTCCCCGGAACCCACCGGCTGTACATAAATATATCCCATTGCATTGCCCATCACAGCTAAGGTAATAATGTCATGTTTAATGCAGGTGGGCTTCGGCCCACACTGCATGCCCCAGTCAGACTGGGGTTCTTTAGAAGTGGACACATGTAGTTACAACTCTGTGTGGACCGACAGCATGGGTGGGTGCCAGGAAGCCACCGGTGGTAGATAAATATATCCCATTGCATTGCCCATCACAGCTGAGGTAATAAATTCATGTTTAATGCAGGTGGGCTTCGGCCCACACTGCATGCCCCAGTCAGACTGGGGTTCTTTAGAAGTGGAAACAGATGCATTTACAACTCCCTGTGGACCCACAGCATGGGTGGCTCCCTGGAACCCACCGGCGGTACATAAAAATATCCCATTGCATTGCCCATCACAGCTGAGGTAGTAATGTCATGTGTAATGCAGGTGGCCTTCGGCCCACACTGCATGCCCCAGTCAGACTGGGGTTCTTTGGAAGTGGAAACAGATGCATTTACAACTCCCTGTGGACCCACAGCATGGGTGGCTCCCTGGAACCCACCGGCGGTACATAAATATCCCATTGCAGTGCCCAACACAGCTGATGTTACGTCAGCTGCAATGCAGGTGGGCAAAAAATTAATTGGATTACACTGTAGGCGAGGGCCCCCAAAAATTGGTGTACCAACAGTACTAATGTACCTGAGAAAAATTGCCCATGCCCAACCAAGAGGGCAGGTGAAACCCATTAATCGCTTTGGTTAATGTGGCTTAATTGGTAACTAGGCCTGGAGGCAGCCCAGTAAAAATAAAAATTGGTTGAGGTGAAAGTTTCAACGCTTTAATGAGCATTGAAACGTATAAAAATTGTTTAGAAAAATTATATGACTGAGCCTTGTGGGCCAAAGAAAAATTGCCCGTTCGGCGTGATTATGTGAGGTTTCAGGAGGAGGAGCAGGCGGAGGAGGAGGAATATTATACACAGATAGATGAAGCAAAAGGTCCCCGTTTTGGATGGTGATAGAGAACGATGCTTCCATCCGCGGGTGCAGCCTACGTATTGTTTAGGTATCGCTGCTGTCCGCTGGTGGAGAAGAGAAGTCTGGGGAAATCCAGGCTTTGTTCATCTTGATAAGTGTAAGCCTGTCGGCACTGTCGGTTGACAGGTGGGTATGCTTATCCGTGATGATTCCCCCAGCCACACTAAACACACTCTCTGACAAGACGCTAGCCGCAGGACAAGCAAGCACCTCCGGGGCATACAGCGCGGGTTCAGGCCACGTGTCCAGCTTCGACACCCAGTAGTTGTAGGGGGCAGAGGCGTCACCGAGGACGGTCGTGCGATCGGCTACGTACTCCCTCACCATCCTTTTACAGTGCTCCCGCCAACTCAGCCTTGACTGGGGACCGGTGACACAGTCTTGCTGGGGAGCCATAAAGCTGGCAAAGGCATTGGAGAATGTTCCCCTGCCTGCGCTGTACATGCTGCCTGATCTCTGCGCCTCCCCTGCTACCTGGGCCGCGGAAATGCGCCTTCGGCCACTAGCGCTGTCGGGTGGGAAGTTTACCATCAGTTTGTCCACCAGCGCCCTGTGGTATAGCATCATTCTCGAACCCCTTTCCTCTTCGGGAATGAGAGTGGAAAGGCTCTTCTTATACCGTGGGTCGAGCAGTGTGTACACCCAGTAATCCGTTGTGGCCAGAATGTGTGTAACGCGAGGGTCACGAGAAAGGCATCCTAACATGAAGTCAGCCATGTGTGCCAGGGTACCTGTACGCAACACATGGCTGTCCTCACTCGGAAGATCACTTTCACGATCCTCCTCCTCCTCCTCCTCCTCCTCCTCTGGCCATACACGCTGAAAGGATGACAGGCAAGCTGCATCTGTACCCTCAGCAGTGGGCCAAGCTGTCTCTTCCCCCTCCTCCTCATGCTCCTCCCCCTCCTCCTCCTCCTCCTCCTCTGGCCATACACGCTGAAAGGATGACAGGCAAGCAGCATCTGTCCCCTCAGCAGTGGGCCAAGCTGTCTCTTCCCCCTCCTCCTCATGCTCCTCCCCCTCCTCCTCAACGCGCTGAGATATAGACATGAGGTTGCTCTGACTATCCAGCGACATACTGTCTTCCCCCACCTCCGTTTCCGATTCCAAAGCGTCTGCCTTTATGCTTTGCAGGGAACTTCTCAAGAGGCATAGCAGAGGAATGGTGACACTAATGATTGCAGCATCCCCGCTCAGCATTTGGGTAGACTCCTCAAAGTTTCCAAGGACCTGGCAGATGTCTGCCAACCAGGCCCACTCTTCTGTAAATAATTGAGGAGGCTGACTCCCACTATGCTGCCCATGTTGGAGTTGGTATTCCACAATAGCTCTACGCTGCTCATAGAGCTTGGCCAACATGTGGAGCGTAGAGTTCCACTGTGTGGGCACGTCGCACAGCAATCGGTGCAGTGGCAGATGAAACCGATGTTGCAGTGTCCGCAATGTGGCAGCGTGCGTGTGGGACTTGCGGAAATGTGCGCAGAGCTGGCGCACCTTTCCGAGCAGGTATGACAAGTGTGGGTAGCTTTTCAGAAAGCGCTGAACCACCAAATTAAAGACATGGGCCAAGCATGGCATGTGCGTGAGGCTGCCGAACTGCAGAGCCGCCACCAGGTTACGGCCGTTGTCACACACAACCATGCCCGGTTGGAGGCTCAGCGGCGCAAGCCAGCGGTCGGTCTGCTCTGTCAGACCCTGCAGCAGTTCGTGGGCCGTGTGCCTCTTCTCTCCTAAGCTGAGTAGTTTCAGCACGGCCTGCTGACGCTTGCCCACCGCTGTGCTGTCACGCCGCTTGACACCGACTGCTGGCGACGTGCTGCTGCTGACACATCTTGATTGCGAGACAGAGGTTGCGTAGGAGGAGGAGGAGGAGGAGGAGGGTGGTTTAGTGGAGGAAGCATATACCGCCGAACATACCACCACCGACCTGGGGCACGCAATTCGGGGGGTGGGTAGGACGTGAGCGGTCCCAGGCTCTGACTCTGTCCCAGCCTCCACTAAATTCACCCAATGTGCCGTCAGGGAGATGTAGTGGCCCTGCCCGCCTGTGCTTGTCCACGTGTCGATTGTTAAGTGGACCTTGGCAGTAACTGCGTTGGTGAGGGCGCGTACAATGTTGCGGGAGACGTGGTCGTGCAGGCCTGGTACGGCACATCGGGAAAAGTAGTGGCGACTGGGAACCGAGTAGCGCGGGGCCGCCGCCGCCATCATGCTTTTGAAAGCCTCCGTTTCCACAAGCCTATACGGCAGCATCTCCAGGCTGATCAATTTGGCAATGTGCACGTTTAACGCTTGAGCGTGCGGGTGCGTGGCGGCGTACTTGCGTTTGCGCTCAAACAGTGGCGCTAGCGACTTCTAGACGCTGCGCTGAGAGACATTGCTGTATGGGGCCGAGGACAGCGGAGGTGAGGGTGTGGGTGCAGGCCACGAGACGGTAGTGCCTATGTCCTCAGAGGGGGGTTGGATCTCAGTGGCAGGTTGGGGCACAGGGGGAGAGGCAGTGGTGCAAACCGGAGGCGGTAAACGGGCATCGTCCCACCTTGTGGGGTGCTTGGCCATCATATGCCTGCGCATGCTGGTGGTGGTGCCTCCCCAGCTGATCTTGGCGCGACAAAGGTTGCACACCACTGTTTGTCGGTCATCAGGCGTCTGTGTGAAAAACTGCCACACCGTAGAGCACCTTGACCTCTGCAGGGTGGCATGGCGCGAGGGGGCGCTTTGGGAAACAGTTGGTGGATTATTCGGTCTGGCCCTGCCTCTACCCCTGGCCACCGCACTGGCTCGGCCTGTGCCCACACCCTGACTTGGGCCTCCGCGTCCTCGCCCGCGTCCACGTCCTATAGGCCTACCCCTACCCCTCAGCATGGTGTATTACCAGTAGTGCAGAAACAGAACGCTGTAATTAAATGTGCCGCTTATTGGCCTGTGGTTGGCGGCTGACTTCGTTTACGGAACGCCAGGAAATAATTTGGCGCAAGCCTGCTGTAACACTTAGCTTGCTGCATATGATTTTGTAGAACTACTACACCCAGCACAGACAGACCCAGAACACTGAGCACAGTGACAGGCAGGCCAAATAGATTTTTTGCCCAAATTTTTTAGAAAAGGCCCACTGCCTATATTCAATGAATATGTCTTCTGTCCCTGCCTCCACACTTCTGTCCCTGGAGTATGTCACAGAACTGCAGAGTGTTGCACTGTCAACTGCAACACAGCGGTGATTTCAGAGCCCAGACAGAGCCAGGAAATAATTTGGCGCAAGCCTGCTGTAACACTTAGCTGGCTGCGTATGATTTTGTAGGACTACTACACCCAGCACAATCAGACCCAGAACACTGAGCACAGTCACAGGCAGGCAAAATAGATTTTTTGACCAATATTTTTTAGAAAAGGCACACTGCCTATATTCAATGAATATGTCTTCTGTCCCTGCCTCCACACTTCTGGCCCTAGGGCATGTCACAGAACTGCAGAGTGTTGCACTGTCAACTGCAACACAGCGGTGATTTCAGAGCCCAGACAGAGCCAGGAAATAATTTGGCGCAAGCCTGCTGTAACACTTAGCTGGCTGCGTATGATTTTGTAGAACTACTACACCCAGCACAGTCAGACCCAGAACACTGAGCACAGTCACAGGCAGGTGAAATAGATTTTTTGACCAATATTTTTTAGAAAAGGCACACTGCCTATATTCAATGAATATGTCTTCTGTCCCTGCCTCCACACTTCTGGCCCTAGGGCATGTCACAGAACTGCAGAGTGTTGCACTGTCAACTGCAACACAGCGGTGATTTCAGAGCCCAGACAGAGCCAGGAAATAATTTGGCGCAAGCCTGCTGTAACACTTAGCTGGCTGCGTATGATTTTGTAGAACTACTACACCCAGCACAGTCAGACCCAGAACACTGAGCACAGTCACAGGCAGGTGAAATAGATTTTTTGACCAATATTTTTTAGAAAAGGCACACTGCCTATATTCAATGAATATGTCTTCTGTCCCTGCCTCCACACTTCTGGCCCTAGGGTATGTCACAGAACTGCAGAGTGTTGCACTGTCAACTGCAACACAGCGGTGATTTCAGAGCCCAGACAGAGCCAGGAAATAATTTGGCGCAAGCCTGCTGTAACACTTAGCTGGCTGCGTATGATTTTGTAGAACTACTACACCCAGCACAGTCAGACCCAGAACACTGAGCACAGTGACAGGCAGGCCAAATAGATTTTTTGACCAATATTTTTTAGCAAAGGCCCACTGCCTATATTCAATCAATAATATTAATATGTCTTCTGTCCCTGCCTAACCACCACTTCTGTCCCTGGAGTATTACTGCAGGGCGCAATGCTCTGCACGGCCGATATTCCCCCCCCCAAAAAAATGTGCACCACTGCAAAAAGCAGCCTCCACAGTACTGCACACGGTTAGATGTGGCCCTAAGAAGGACCGTTGGGGTTCTTGAAGCCTACAATAACTCCTAACACTCTCCCTATAGCAGCTCCAACACGATAGCACTTTCCCTCAGCTATGTCAGAACGCATCTGTGGCGAGCCGCGGGAGGGGCAGATTTTTATCCTCGGGTGACACCTGATCTCGCCAGCCACTCACTGCAGGGGGGTGGTATAGGGCTTGAACGTCGCAGGGGGAAGTTGTAATGCCTTCCCTGTCTTTCAATTGGCCAGAAAAGCGCGCTAACGTCTCAGAGATGAAAGTGAAAGTAACCCGAACATTGCGTGGTACTCGTTACGAGTAACGAGCATCTCGAACACGCTAATACTCGAACGAGTATCAAGCTCGGACAAGTACGTTCGCTCATCTCTAAATATGAACTATCGGATCGATGCTGCATTAACGCCACGCAATCCGCGAGATCGTGTGAGGAGGCGACTATTAGACGAATTCACAATATAACCTCACGGGTGTTAATGGCGGTATGATGGACACACATTTGCAACACCCCTTCTCTTGTAGTTTAGCAGGTCTGTCTAACTCTGGGAAAAGTTACTTTGTTAAGCAATTGTTATTTAACTCTGCAACGCATATATCTCATATCCCCAGCAACATCGTCTATTTTTATTCGTGTTGGCAGCCGCTTTATGACGAACTTTCCGCCTCTTTTTTTAACATTAAATTTATAGAAGGTCTCCCTCAGACTTTTATAGATGATGACTTATTCCCACCTGATAAGGTAAATTTAACCATTGTTGATGATCTCATGGAGAGTGCCAGCGAGAACAACGAAATAGAGAAAGCGTTTACCAAGTATGTACACCACAGAAATCTGAGCATTTTGTACCTTGTGCAGAACATGTTTTGTCAAGGTAAAAAAAGCCATACAATAAATTTGAATACTAATTATATAGTTTTATTTAAATTGCCGCGTGATAAGCTCCAAATTGTCACGTTAGCTAGACAGATGTATCCTGGGCAGACGCGCTTCTTCTTAGAAGCTTTTGAGGATGCCACGAGTGCTCCTTACGGATATCTGCTGGTTGACTTAAGAGGCAATGCGCCTGAGGAGCACCGCTTGAGAATGGGTTTGTTTCCCCCTGCTTTACCAGCTGTGTATATCCCCAAGAAAAATGCTTCTAAAAAATGAGTTTGTCTTTTTTGCGACTTATTTTATTCTGTGCGCATTGGTCCGACAGGATGTCTGAGATAATACGTGGTAATTGGGCTCTCTTAAAAATCCTGGTGAAGGCGAAATCGGCCGTTAGAAAATCTATTTTACGCGATGCGAGCAACGATCTAATTACAGCCATAGCTGAGATCGCTTTAAATATTTTAAAAGGTAGGATACCTCTAAAAGTTCGTCAGAAAAAGATACTAAAAAAATGGTGGTGTGCTATAAGACGGCTGGGTGATAAAACATTGCCCGTAAAGAAAAAGAAGCGTATAGTGAATCCGACCGGTGGTTTTATAGGATCGCTCTTGGGTTTTGCAATTCAAATAATTATGAGTCTGCTTGCCAATCGATAATGGAGCATGTGGAGAAAATGTACTTGGTGGCTAAACTCAATCTTAACAAGATAAGGCAATCCGCTACAATGACACCGAGCATACGACAGATGATTATTCATTGCCTTGATGATGAAATTAGCGCAATTTTACAGCGTAGTGACATACCTGATGATGTGAAATTTAAAAAATACACAGATGTTTTACAAAGATACTTGGTACATGCTAAACAGGACGCGAAAGAGCTAACAACTTTAAACCTTGTAACCGCGGGTGAAACTGATCATCAGCAATTGTCAAATACCTCTCCTGATAATAGAATTACTGTTCACGAAATTGTAAGTCATGTCAATCCACGGTTAAAAAAAATGCGGAGCTTTTGCTAAACAGACTGTTGCAGAATGGTGATATTACATCGTGGAATATGCGTGACGAGTTTGTTTATAAGGGGGAGCCTGTTTATGGATCAAACATTTTGGACTTGATCCGTCATGCTACGCAGAGCCATAGCGCTACCAAGAAAAATCATCCTCTGGGCTGGGACATTTTTATGCTCTCATTGGTCGAGATGAATATGCCTTCTACGGTCATTGGCAGCCACAGTACTAGAGAAATTCTCCAGGGTTTGAAAACAGGTTCGGACCCCAGTTTTGCACATGGTACCCCCAAAAACAAAATCTAATCTTTATCCCCTACCGCACCCGGAATAACACATGGGAGCTTGCTGCCTAAAAAGCGATCAACACCACTGTTTCCCATGTCGTGGTTAAGTTTGTAAAGGATTGTAAAAATGTAACTATATATCTGTTAACATTATACACGGTTATACACATCTATGTAGTAATTCTTATGCATTCATTTATGTAATAACTCTATATTCTGTATTTTTTTATCGCACATCGGTTATATATTGTGTGCGCTCAATAAAGTTTTATAAAACTTTGCATTTTGTCTACTGTGTGTTCTCTATAGCACTGTCACTGTTAGCCTATACATAAAAGGTTATTAGGAGGGGGTGGGCATGCTGAAAAGGTTATTGGGAGATGGAAATGCATTCTATATATTAACCCTTATATTCATAAGGCGACTTGAATGGTTTATAACATCAAGTCAGACTATAAATATAATAAGCCCCTTGATTAAGGGGACTTGAATGGTACATAACATCAAGTAAGGCTATAAATATAATAAGGCCCTTAATTATCATGAGACACACTTTATTCTAAAACGTGTCTCATGATACGTCACAGGCCTGGAATGCGGATGGGGGGCCTTGATACACACCACACCCCTGGAATGCAGAAGGGGCCCCCACCATTGGCCAGCTGGTGCGCCGAAGGGGGCACGGTCAAAGGTTATGGGAAGGGGGCATGGCACCTGTCACTTTCCAAAAGTGGGCGGCTTGATATGAGGTATGGACGGTATACTACTCCCGTAGTATAGGAGGATCATTCATATTCGTTGGTTACCATTGGTATGGAACTGCGGCCGAGGGGTACTTTCAACTCTACTCTTTAGCCATGTCTCCATACTGCTGGCCACTAACTGTTACAGTCCTACTGCCCTACAAGACCATGAGAAAATGAGCTGTCTGATGAAGAGGTCTCGACCTCAAAACATGTTACATGCTGATTTATAATGAACTGCTCTGAACAACCAGAACACTCCTCGTTTATACAACTACCTTGGCTGTTAGATCACACTAGCCCCTTAGTGTGTACTCTGTTTTACAAATGTGTGCCCAAATAACACAGCAGAAAAAAGCTTGCAAAAATGCAATGGCATTTCTTAAAACACTTAAAGGGAGTCTGTAAGCTCACCTACTTTTAGCCCTATAAGCTAAGCTTCAACTTTCTTTTAAAGGCTGGCTGTTAGTTTTTAGGTGACCCGTAGAGTCCAGGGATGTGTTATACTTACCTTTTCCATTGTTTCCCTGAGCGCTGAAAGCCGACGCCAGTGCATTCAGTTGCACTGCTAAGTAATCTACTCCTACTATGGGAGTACTACTTAGCAACACTACTCAATGCATTCAGCAGCAGCTTTAAGCTCTCACACCAATGGAATGACAGGGAAGATAAGTATAACACTTACATGCCTGGACTCAGTGGGTCAATTACTTTTAGAAAAAGCGAAGAAAAAGCCAGCTCACCCAATCCTGCAGTTCATGATTGTAACCAGTTTCCATTGCTGGGGTATGCACATGGATGCTCCCATGGATCATTTGGAGATATATAATTGTATCCAACTTTTCTTTATAAAAATCCCGGGATCCACCTACTCTTAGCTCATAAACGTAGCTCATAGGACTAATAGTAGATGACATATTACCTTTAAAAAAGGCAGGAAAAATGTGTGTGGAAAAAAAATGTCTGGGAAGGAGAAAAGCTGACAGCCGGACTTTAAAATAAAGTTGAGGCTATCACTCCCAGAGTCTCTAGCTTCCTAATATTCCATAAAATGTTCTTGCATACTAAACAAAAAAAGAATCTGAATTTTTTTATATATAATTTACTACAACATGATTTTAGATCTTTTTAAGTGTCTTTTTTATCACTTAATAACTGTACAATAAAGGAAGATTTGAGGTTATGTATTTGTGGCTTTTTCAGTTCTTTGACGTTTGATCCCCGGAGAGCAATGAGTTCTTAACAGTAGAAAAGACAGTCAGCAGTTTGAGGACATAGAGTAGTATATTTTTGAAGAATCTTAGAGTAACATCATTGTAGCTCCCTCTGGGGATGTAAATATGTCTTTTATTATTTCATGCAGGATTTTCTTCATTTTTTGCTTCTTAAATAAAACAATATGTGATTGCTTTTCTATCTTTTATTGAAAATTAAAATTTTAAAGTTTTAGGGTTCCATTTTCTTAGTGTGGATGAGCCATAAACTTTACAAAGAGTCAAAAATTATGAAAAAAGAAATAAGCTAATTTCTTTACATTTCCGTATGTTTACATAGTCATGTATGGTACATGTAATGAAGTGTTACTAATAGATTCACCCATCTTTACGCGCCAGCTATTGTCTCTGGTATTCTCCATCACGTATGTGGAAAAAAACTAAATAAATTAAGTATAAATGCTGTTAAGTGTATATCCTGTTAACAGCAAACACTTTATAAATATTTATTAAAATGCCTTTTCCGCCTGTACTGTTTAGGTTGCTGCTGGGATCTATTTTACTGCATAGGTTTACAGCAGCAAAACCCCACAGGTGTGGAGTGATTGAGCGGGTTGGGTGTCTTGCTCTAGCCAAGGTCTGTTGCTCATATATACCAGCTCCTTTGCTAGAGGCTGCTTGGCTTTCCTCTGTTTGTTCAGTGTGAACAATGTCATGCTCCTGCATGTCTGTGCATGTGGCTGGACATGAGGTGACTGTGCAGGCTCAGTATTGTCAGTCTGAACAGTGTCATGATCCTACGTGTCTGTGCATGATCCTGTGTGTGTGTGGCTCGATATGAGGTGTCTGTGCATGTGGCTGGACATGAAGTGTCAGTGCAGCGTTCAGGATGCTCAGTGGGAACAGTGTCAAGCTCTTGCATGTCTGCGGCTCTCGGTACATGTAGTGTGAACTGTGTCTTGCTGTGGGTCTTTTATCACCTAGGATGAGGTAGGTCTCTAGGTTCCAGCACAGAGTCGTCCCTGTCAGGATGATCAACGTGAATGCAGGCGGGTTTTCATGTGGGAGTTGTCTTGTTAGTGTAGGGACCTGTTATACATTGAGGACCCTTGAAGTTGGGCTTTCGGGCTTAAGTATATTGGCCAAAATATGAACTAATACCTTGTACATTCTATAGTTATTCCATCTGGCTATGTGTGCAGGTATGCAGGTGAATGTCCATGCCAACAAAATTAGCCAGTGCAGGAGAGTCCATTATCCCCCTGTTTTAACAGTACAGATTCTCACAGACTTACTGACTGTGACACCCAACCACTGAGATGTGGCAATAGAAAAAATAACAACTGGGATCATAAGTAATCAGATAATTGTAGCTAAGCTAGGCTCCAATTATGTTTTCTGAATCGTAATGCTGTGCAATCCGCAGGATACAAGGAATTGCACACCCACTAGACTAATAATCATATATATATATATATATATATATATATATATATATATATATATATATATATATAGTTGTTTATTATTTATTAGTTGGTCAATTCATGCTAGTAAATATGTTGGCCATAGTAGACCCTATTGGATTGCCTCCTGGGAAAATGTGGTTGAAATATACAATATCCTAAAGGTGTGAGGGTGCCTGAAGTATTGCAGGGGCTTCAGGAAGGAGGTTTGATGGAGGGCCCACAACACTTTAGGGGCCATATGAAAAAAAGGTTTGGTACAGTGTTAGCCAGCAGAGTAAAGTGTGATTGTTCTCAGTAAGAGAAACCAAGTAGTCTTGTAGATATGATACCTTTTAAAGGCTAACAAAAAAAGATGAGGTTACAGCAAGCTTTCGGGATATCGCTCACTTTGTCAGGCTAATGAATGAAACTAGCTTGGATGGCATATAATTATAACATACAGATGCTAAGGGGAGGGGGACAGCCCTCTTGATCTAATTAAATGTTCACACACAGACATTTGAGACTTAAAAAAACACACAAGACAGTCTGAGCAGAGAGATAAACACTAAATCAATCCACTGAGCTGAGGAATGCAACAGTTTTATGATGGAAGAAGATGGAAATACTACATCAGCAGCATCACCTATTGGATGTAAACATTCTTACAATCCATTTCTGAATTTTTATGAATAAACCAAAAATCAAAAAATGATTGGGAAGAGAACATCCATCTTGACTTCCTTTAGACCTTTCATATTCCCCACTTGTGCAAGAATCCCGGGCTGAGGTTCATTCCATCTTTGAGGGTGTCAAACATGGCCATAAACTTATACTCCCAAATTCTTCTGTGACACTGTGAATTGCAGTTACCCTTCAGTATGATAACTCTCATCTTCTCTATGATGTGACCACAAAAATGTTTTGCCACAGGTAATGCCGTCTTTTTCTCTCCAATTGAGTGGCAATGAGATATCATCCTAGCTCTCAGTTTTTGTCATGTTTCCCCGGCATAAAGCCCCCAAACAGGACACTTACTGCAGCAGATCACATACACAACATGTGAATGTCCCAGGGATCTCATAGTCTTGCTGTATGTTGGGGATCCGTATCCTGTCTGTGGTCAGTATATATGAGCAAGTCTTGCAATTCCTCACATTACACGGATAAGTTCCTTTTTGTGTGTCAGAGGGTAATGCACTCCTGATTATAACGTTCCTCAAATTAGGAGGTTGCCTGTAACATAGGAGGGGAGGGTCTGGGAATATGGTTTTCAGATGGTCATCCTTGTGTAGGGTATGATGGAGTTTCTTTGCAGTCTTCCTTAGTACCTCTAGCTGTGAATTGTAGGTCATTACTAGAGGCACGCGTCCTTTATTTATTTTTCTTTGTATTGGAGTACTTGATTTCTAAGCATCCTGGTGGCTCTAGTGATTTTGTCATCAATTGAGGTGGGATGGTAGCCCTGATTAAAAAATGTCTTTTTGAGATTGTGTAAATGTTCATCTCTGTCTTTTGGGTTGAAGCAGTTCCAGTTGTATCTGGTGGCCTGGCTGTAGACAATGGACTTTTTGATGTGCTTAGAATGGTGACTATCCCATCTAAGGTATGTAGGCCAATGAATTGGTTTGAGGTATAGGGATGTCAGTATTGAGTTGTTTGAAATTTTTATGGTGGTGTCCAAAAAGTTGATTTCTGTATACGAGGAGCTTAATGTCAGGTTTATGGTGGGGTGAAATGCATTGAATCTCTCATGGAATTTTATTACCGTATATTCCGGTGTATAAGGCGACGGGGTGTATAAGACGACCCCCCAACTATCGCCTTATACGCCTGGAATACGGTGTAAAAAATAAATAAATAAAAAACTCCCCCGGCGTTCTGCGGCGCTGCTGCAGGCTGTCGCTCCCTCCTCGTCCCCGACAGAGCATTGCTTTCTGGATGCGGGGCTTGAAATCCCCGCCTCCCAAAAGCTAATGCTGTGATTGGCTAACTCACGCGGCGTCAGCCATTGAATGACTGTGATTGGCTGACGCTGCGTGAGTTAGCCAATCACAGCATTAGCTTTCTGGAGGCAGGGATTTCAAGCCCCGCTTCCAGAAAGCAATGCTCTGTCGGGGACGAGGAGGGAGCGACAGCCTGCAGCAGCACCGCAGAACGTCGGGGGAGGTGAGTACTGCTTCTTTTTTTTTTTTGACACTTTTTTTTTTTGTATAGCTGGCATATAAAACAACCTCCAACTGCAGAGCAGATTTTTTCGGGGTTAAAAGGTCGTCTTATATGCCGGAATATATGGTAATTCTTGTTCAGTGTTGGCCCAAATGATTATTCAGGGGCCTTAAACCAATAGAATATTGTATGTCCATAACTTTATGGAACATACATACACAATGCTATTGCCATAGATTAGTTTGTTTATTTATATTCACATTAGAATGTGTTTAAGGGAAGGATAGTAGATTCTGGACAAAGTGGGTCCTATTACAAGGGTGGAGCAGCTAACCCACAGGTTGTCTACGACAGGCAGAATCAGTGACAGTCCACACTCCCTCCATGCTTGTGAACAAATTTTATTGGCAGCTTCTTCCAACCTCAATATTATCAGGGAAGAAGGAAGCAAAGCATGGCCAGACTGGGCTTGAGCAGATACTGCTGATCTTCTTTTTAAAGGTGCTTGACTTGAGAGTACTTCTGGTCTAACAGTGGGGACCCCCAAGTTGTCACTGCTAGTAACTATGAGGTGTCACGCACCTGTAGGGAGGCCTAATGCAACAATTTCTCCCTTATGCAGAAGACTCCGGACTCTCCACTAACTTCCTGGTGCAAACCGGGGCTTTTTATCAGACCTGCCCAGCAGCCCATCTCCACTTCCTTCCCTGTGACCACTGACAATCAATAAACACAACAGCAAAACAAAACACCATAAGTACATGCTTAAAATAAAACAACCTGTTACATTTTCTTTTAAAACTGCTAACCCTGATCTATTCAAGAGGAGTATTGGGGTACCCTGCTACACAGGCACAGGCGGTCAGGTTAATCTCAGAAAGATAATATGATCAATGCACCTATATTGTTTCTCTCAGTGGTGAACTAAGAAGAACATAGAAAAAAATCAAAATGATCCCTTATTATGGTGCTGGTCTTTTCTTTCTAGGCTCTAGGGATTTGGCCCTTTGGCTAATTCACCATTCAGTTCCTCTGGAGATGGGAGTTCTGCACATGTTCTTGCCATCTAATAGCAAAAGTGGGGATATATACCAGAACTTGAGCCCTGCACTAAGCAGGGACTTGGACTAGATGACCCTGGAGGTCCCTTCCAACTCTACCATTCTATGACTTGACCTCTTCTCTCCAAGGCCCCTATAGCAACGGAATGGTCTGCTTTTACTGTATGCAGACACTTGTGTTTCTGTGCATTTATGCTGACCACCCAGAATATTAAAACCACCAGCCTAATATTGTGTAGATCTCACCGCTGAGACCGCACAGATTCTGAGAAGAGGAGTCCCATGTCCTTTTAACTGTGGGCTTATTGCACCCCTGCAGTGAGAAGGAGATTGAAAGGGACTGCTGGAAATAGCCAAACAGAAGCACTCAGAAAGTTCCATCTTCCTCGTTTGAAATAAATGAAGTGGTGGTGCCGCATGCATGACCAGTGCTGCATTCAGTCTGATGTCATTGCAAGTGGGAGAATCACTCTTGTAGTGATGAGAAGAGGGAGATAAAGGACTCCCATTCTCAGGATTAGTAGGGATCTCAGCTGTGAGATCCCCACCGATCTTAAAGCTAGTCCCGATCATGTGCATAGGGGTAACTTTAGAGTTTAGTAAAATATATTTATACATTTTCAATGTATTTTTTTGATGCAAAGATACATTACAAGTTTCAGTTGTGGTAGTGGTGAAGTTTTGCTGTACGGACTGGGACAAGGTGAGCAGAGCCATCTCATTATCATGACCTATTTTTCCTTTATGCCTTTGTAAACAAGAAGTAGTAGAATTAGGGATTTGAGCTTTGTTCCCCTCTAAGATGGGCTATACAGAACCACAGTGCCCTAATAATTAGCTGTAAGGGTCTGTTTACACTGGCAATTTCATGTACATTTCAGGTATGCAAGCTTACACGAAAAAAAAAAGGTCTAAAAATGCGTGCACTAGGGCGTAAGTTTACGTCCTGGGAGCAGGGTACTTCCCGTAACAGGGCGTAAACTTACGGCCTGGGAATAGCGCAAAATCACATATGATCCCGCGCTATCCCGCAGCGGGAGCCGGCTGTCAGTCACAGCCGGCCTCCCGCTGCAACAGCTGGGGGTGCATCGGAGACGCGCCCCCCCCCCCCCCCGCTGTTAACCCCTTCCCTGCCACGATCTAAGTAGATCACGGCAGGGAAAGGGTTCACAGAGGGTGTACGCTCCCTCTGTGTCTTCGGCCAACTCTTGTGATGTTATCACGAAAGCCCGGCCTGTCGCCATGGCAACTGTGTTGCCAGAGCCTGAGATCGCTGTATAAGCTTATCACAGCGATCATCAGGTCTGTGGTGAAAGTCTCCCGGAGGGACACAAATGTTGTAAAAAAAAAAAGATTAAAAAAATGAATTAAAAAAATGTAAAAAAAGTAAAAAAAAACCTTTTTTATGCTTTTTCTCAGATTATCATAAAAAAAGGTTAAAAAAAAAAATTAAAACTCCACATATTTGGTATTGTCGCGTCCGTACCAACGCATACAATAAGTTGCACATGCTTTTGACTGTGCACGGAAAAAAGCGTTTAAAAAAACGCTAAAAAAACTGAGGCAAAATGCAAATTTTTAGCATTTTGCTTCACTAAAAACGCAATAAAAGTGATCAAAAAAGCCATATGTACCCCAAAATGGTACCAATACAAACTACAGCTCGTCTCGCAAAAAATAAGCCCTGATAGATCTCCAAGCATAGAAAAATAAGAAAGTTACAGGACTTTGAATGCAGCGATTTAGAAAAAAAAAGATTTACAAAAAAGGGTTTTTATTGCATGAGTGGAAAAACCTAAAAAAAATGTAAGAATTTAGGTATCATTGTAACCGTACCGACCACCAGAAAAAATGGAATGTCTTATTTATGCTGCATTATTAACGCTGTAAAAAAGAAAAAAAAAAAAAAACCTATGGCAGAATTGATGCATTTTCTCTCCCTGCTATCATAAAAAAAATAAATAAAAGTTTTACAATATAGTCAAATGTACCCAAAAATGACGCCGATAAAAACTACAGTTCGCCACGCAAAAAATAAGTCCTTACACGGCCGCTTCAACGGAAAAATAAAAAAGTTATGACTTTTGATAAATGGAGAAGAAAATCCGCCAAAAATCGTTGCGTCCTTAAGCCCAAAATAGGCCGTGTCATGAAGGGGTTAAGCATCCATTTATATTTTTTTAAATTGTCTACGCAGTATATGTTTTGATCTATTTTCATCACTTTTGATCTGTTTTTATCTGAAAATGTATACGTCTTTCACTGTAAAACTTTTTTCTAATAAAGTTTTGTACTTTAGCACTTTTTTCCCTGATCACACTATATGTGAAGTTTATGCAAATGTCAGCAATGTTAAAAAAGTGTATGCTTTTATACTTTTTAGTGCAACAGAAAAAACAAGCAGCTGCGCTTTTCAGTCCCTCAAAAAAAAAAAATGCATGAAGACATACGCCAGGCTAAACGTAGTGAATGTATGCTAAGCTTGTCTACATTTAACCCATTATAGCCTATGGATCTGTGAAACGATGCATTTCCATCATCCATCATCCATGTTTCATGGATGAACATACACCGCTGTAAACAGACCTTAAAGCCGTTATATAGATATGCAGGAAATAATGTTAAACACCATCCAGCTCTAGTGCAATGAAGGTTATTCTGTCTGCATCCCTGGTGGGTTAGTGCAGCGAAAGAGCTAATGTTTGTATTTTGTTTTGTAGTCTAAGGAAGGGCAGGAATTAATGCCAGTGTCTTGATGATAAATGAGACATTCTCTTTCATTTTAGTACATCTTCTACTTAGTATTGACCACATTGCAAAATGTTAGTTAGTAATACTTAATGTAGAAAACGGAATGGCTACATTATTAAAGACCCCCATCTAGTAGCGTGTTGGACCTCTTTTGGCCTTCAGAACTGCAACAATTAATCACTGCATAGATTACACTATTGTTCTGCAGGAATATTAACCCACATGGGCTGGATAACCATTTGCAATAACTGCAAACTACCGTGTTTCCCCCAAAATAAGACACTGTCTTATATTAATTTTTGCCTTAAAAGAGGCACAGTGTCTTATTTTAGGGGGGTGTCTTATAATACTCACTTAGCAGCCGGCGTTCTGGTCCCTTATGTTGGTCTCCGTCACTGCTGCAGGCTTCCGTGTCCTCCGGCACACCAAAAGAGCAGTTCTTCCTGGTAGCGGGGCTTGAATACCCTGCCTCCCGCAAGCTAATGCTCTGACTGGTAAATCGAGCACCGCGTCAGCCAATGAGAGCTGGTGCTCGATTAACCAATCCCAGCCATTCATTGAATTACATCATGGGATGGCTGTGATTGGTTAATTGAACGCCAGCTTTCATTGGCTGACACGGCACTTGATTAACCAAATAGAGCATTAGCTTTCTGGAGGCGGGGTATTCAAGCCCCACTACCAGGAAGAAATGCTCTGTTGGTGTGCAGGAGGACACGGAAGCCTGCAGCAGCGACGGAGACCAACACAAGGGACCCGAAGTCCAGTTGCTAGGTGAGTATTTTTTTTTCCTTACATGTAGTGTAGATAGGGCTTATTTTCAGGGAGGGATTATATGTCAAGCTCCCTTCCCCTGAAAATCAGGGTAGGGCTCATTATGGGGGAAACATATAGATGTCAGTACTGACATGTCCTGAAAAATTGACAGGACGGGGTCATCGATTCATGCTGCTTGTGTCAAATTCTGACCCTCTAATAAACAATAGAAATCTGGATTCATCTGACCAGGTGATGTTGTTCTACTGCTCAGTGATACAATTTTTGTGCTCTTTTGCCTACTGGAGTCTTTCTGTTTTCTCAGACAACAAAGGTTCTGGAACTGGTAATCTGCTGTTATAGTCCATCCATGCAGAGGGTTGTGCATTCGGATATATCAGTTGGAGCACTAGCGTTGTATTTTGCTGCAGTTTGCTTGACTGTGCACAAAGATTCTAGACAACCTCCTCTGACGCCTTTCACTGGATGTTTTCTTCTCAATCCCACCATTCTTGGTAGACTCTCCACACCGCTGTGGGGCTCTAATAAAGTGGCCATTTAACGCAGCTTGAAAAATAACTAAAAGAAGGGATCATATTCATTGGATGTCACCACTGTAAAGAAATAATTGTCTTAAATACGGCTTCCATAAGCAGCGTTTTGCAGCCTGGATATTCTGTCTTTTGATCTCTTCGGCATAAAGACGTTTGCATTTAGAATATTCTTCCCAGTCACCTTCATCACGGAATAAAACATAAGGTGATTGTCTCAGCTTTTCCATTTATGTGAAACATAAAGAATATAGTTCTAAAGTCCGTACCTTTGCAATTTCTCCCATAAACAGCCTACAGGGCTTTCCAACACTTTACACTGCTTTTACTATTAAATATTAATAGTGTGCATTAGGAGAAAAAAGTTACTGCAGGGGATCCTGGATCTACACTGCAGCGCTTCATGTAATTGACTTTTACCGTTCCGTTACAAGTGAGATGTATTCTACTCTATTTGCCATCTTGTTGGATGCAATGTAGCTTATTCAACAGGCAAATGATACTGTAATTAGAGGATATCTATTTTTACATGTGCCGCTGGGTGATGCCATCAGAGTTGGCCGGTCATGGTGCCACCCATGTCAAATTTTCTGACTTTCAAAATTCAAAAATGCTGGGGGCTAAAAAAAAGTTGCAGCTTGACTAGAGAGTTTCCAAAATGTTTTTGTTCAATTGATGTCATTTGCTTTTGCTTGGTAAATGAGCTTGTAAAAATTTCTGTTTTAGGTTTCTATGTAATTTCTGATTAACCTGTTTTTTTTTATTTTAAAAATGCTATTTTTCGTATGACAAAATGTATGTAAACGTATCTATAAAACTCGATATCGAACAACTATATCTTCATATTCCCTTCAGGGACTAAAAAAATAGTGTCAAAAAAATCAATAAAGTTTAATTGAAATAAAAGACCCAGTTAAAAAAAATACAATTTTTTTCCCCACAAAAACCTTTCTTAGGCCGGCTGCACACGGCCGTGATGGGCTCCGCCGTGGAATATTCCGCGGTGAAGCCCATCACGGCGCCCCCCCAGAGACCCCATACTTACCAGCGGATCCGGCATTCCCGCTCCCGCATGACGCTTCCCCGCCCACCGCCGCCGCGTCGTGTGACACGCCGGCCGCGTCACGTGACACGCCCACCACGTCACATGATGCAGCGGTAGGCGGGGAAGCGTTTTCACGTTATCTTCCGCTGTGCTACAGCGGGAGATAGCGTGAACGGACGGCTTCCATTGACTGCAATGGAAGCCGTCTGTGCGTACACCCGCGGCAAATAGAGCATGCCGCGGGTGAGGATGGGAGATTTCACGGTGCGGAATTCCGTGGTGGAATTCCGCACCGTGTGCCCTGAGCTATTAGGTTCAATAGAACCTAATAGCTGCGGGCAATGCAGCGGATTTTCGCCGTGAATTACGCGGCGGAAATCCGTTCGTGGGAAGGAGGCCTTAGGCTGGATTCAGACGAACGTATATGGGCTGGGTTTTTACGCCCAGCCGATATAGGTCGTCTCTCTCTGCAGGGGAGGAGCCTGGAAGAGCCAGGAGCAGTGCTCTGAGCTCCCGCCCTCTCTCTGCCTCCTCTCCGCCCCTCTGCACTATTTGCAATTGGGAGAGGCGGGACAGGGTGGGGCTAATTCTCGGAACATAGCCCCACCCCGCCCCGCCTCCTTTCATTGCAAATAGTGCAGAGGGGCGGAGAGGAGGTGGAGAGGAGGCAGAGAGGGGGCGGGAGCTCAGTTCCTGCTCCTGGCTCTTCCACACCCCCCCCCCCTGCAGATGAGGACACCATATATCGGCTCGGCGTGAAACCCGAGCCGATATACGGTCGTCTGAATCCACCCTTAAAAAGATAAAACATCCCAAATTTGTTTTTTGCAGAAAAGCAAGACATAATAGCTATTACTGCATTTGTAACAACCCAAACAATTAAAATATTTTATTTTTCTCGTGTGGTGAATTATGTAAAAATAATTTTAAAAAGTAACACCAGGATTGCTATTATTCTTTTGTTTGACTCTCAAAAAATTAAATAAAACGCAATCCAAAAGTCAGATGAACCTCAAAATGGAACCAATAAATCTAGAACTTACAAATATATTTCATTTGGTTGTGAGCAGGAGAAGGAGAGCAGCAGCGCCCGCAGCATCAGCAGCACCTTGAGGCCACAGTGCGATCTTTGATAGAAATCTATGCTCAGTCACATGTGAGCAAAAAATTGCTGCATGGCAACTAATCAGTGGAGTCTGCCATCAGGGGTGCAGACATCAGGGGAAATCCATGCCTGGTTAATTTTTTATAAATGTCAGGTGATCCACGTTATCTCTGGATATGTGGATGTGTCTGTCATTTATCACACCCCAGCTGTGCTGAATACCCTTACTGATAACACACTGGCAATGGGACAGGCAAGCACCTCTAAAGCATGTTGTGCAAGCTCCGACCACTCGTCCAGCTCATACACCGAGAATTCAAAGGGGCCAATGCCATCCACATGGCAGCTGACATGCTCTTGGACTATCATGGATAAGTGTTGCCTGTGACTGTCAGTCCTACCCAGTGCTGTTGCTGAGGCTATGCAAAACCTCTGTTAGACTTTCCTTGCCTGGTGATGCTGCTGTGGTCACTTCCTGCTCAACCGACATGAGCCGCAGAGCTATGATCCATTGCAGATGTATCCCCACAGCCATTGGGAAATACTGTGCTCAAGGTGCTTAACAGTATGTCCTGATAATGCTGCATATTGAGGTTCCTCTCCACTCCTGAAATGAGATTTGTCATTTTGGCCTAGTAGCCGGAATCGAGAAGGGTGGCCATTCAGTAACGATCTAATGTTTTGATGTGGGCTATGCAACGGTCCTTCTACAAGCACGGCAGCATAAAAGCACTCATAAGCCTCAAAGTGCCTAAGGGTGATGGGCCACATTCCTCAGAGTCAGGCCTAAAAGTACCCTCTGGTCTGGGTTTAGTGATGAATGGAAGGAACGTTGCATAGCTCCGTGCCCCAGTCCCTAGTTCTATATTATCCTCCTCCTCCTCTTCCTCCTCTATCCTTCTCCCATGGGTGGAGAAAATGCCCCCTTTTAATGCCCAAAGCTACCTTTCCTGTGGTGTTGAGTAATGGTGGACTGGCCGGACAGTTAGGAGATTAGTATCCCTGTTTCCCCTCCTCCTCCTGAGACAACACAAAGTCATTGTCCCTGAGGCCCTGTAGCATCTTTTCCAGCAGGAAGGCAACATGGATGGTCATACTGATCAGTGTGTCATCACGACTGACCACTTTGGTCACTTCCTCAAAGCAGGCTAAAATTACACATATGCCTTTGATCTTCAGCCACTTCACAGGTGTCAAGTGACCAACCTCCAAACAGCATCTGTTATTAGTATACACCCTCTAGTGATCGCTCTTCGCTGCTGGCTAAGCCCCGGCAACATATGCAACATGGAGTTCCACCAACTTAAATTGCCTGGTAGTCCCCACATCTGTTACTGTTGGGGACAGAATCAATTACTCTATTATATAAATTACTCTATAATGCAACTGACATGGGTATGAATGATACAGGTTAATAGGCATGGAGTCTGGTGCAGACACGCCCCCTGGCTGTGGTAGATACCAGGCCATTGTGTCAGATGGGATTGGCGGCATGGACAGGGGCACGCAGACGCAAGGATTTGGATGACAGCTTGTGCTGGTAATAGAGACTGTAGCGCGCATGCGCAGGACTTTGGCTCTCTGAAGTTACACTGTGCTTATGTTATATATGGGTAGGTCATGTGATGCAGGCATCCAATAAAACTGCTGCCCATATGCAAGATGGAGCACACATTTGATGACATCAGCAAGGCATTGTAGCTGCTGATTGGCTGTACGCTGACCTCTGCAGCAATCACTATAGAAACTATTTTCCTTCGATTTTTCCAAAAATCGGTTCAGACTAACCTGATTAGATTTTGCAAAAATCTGGATGATTTTTTATAGCCTAGCTAATCAAGATGACCAACACTAAGATCACTCTAGCCAAAACGCATTTTTCCATTCCTAACACTCACCTGACTGCGTCTCATTCTCTGGGGCTCTCCTCTGTATATTGCAGCGACTTCCCTGCAGTACAGTCTAATGTTTAGCAGCTAGCATCTTGAGAGTGAGATTTTTAACTTTCGCTTACATATCAATCCCATGATGCATTAGCACAGCATTTACAAGAGGCTATACTATTTTGTCTGCTAGAGAAACTTTTGAATTATCATAACCTTCTATATTCACCTAAAAAAACTACAGCGCCTAAGTATTCAGTCAGAATTATAAGCTGCCATCTCCTCTATTATACCTGTGTGGCAGGAACTGAGTGATCATCATCAGTGACTGTGATAGGAAATTCTGTGTCCCCTTTTGGGAGTTTCTGTGATAGGCTTGATGTAACAGCATCATCCACACTCCGAAATTGACTAGTTTCTGACAACATAACCCCAAGCAGATCTGAGCTGGTCAGAATTGAGATCTTATGACTATTTGAGAAAAAAGAAGCTGGGAGTTTCAGTTAGAAAGAAATAATTACCCAACATTAGTCCTCTAATTATACTGCAGGATAGCTATATAATAAATGAATGAAACAAATCAACAGAGTGGCCCTTTAATGTAATCTTAAAAAACTTGCAATATTTGAAGGGCCTTTCATATGTTGCTATTGACCAATACCAATTATTTGGACAGGACACAGCGTTTATTGCCACAAAAAATCCTCCAAAAACATAACTCCATCAAAACTGACAAAAAAAGATGCTTTTGCAAAAAGGGTATGTGTGAAACCAACCTATAGGCAGGGCAAGCCATAATGTTCACTCCACTAATTGAAAGATCTCATTGTCCTTTATTTGCAAGAAAAATTATAATTTTTAATGGCATAAGTTTTGGGGACATATAATGTATTGTTTAACTTTTATTAATTTTTTTTTTTTGGGGGGGGGGGGATAGGGAAAAAAAGAAATTCTGCCATTTGTTTTTTGGATTTCTTCTTTATGGAATTCAGTGTGCAAAATGAATAAAGTGATAACATTATTCTGTGCGTCAGCATGATTCCGGCAATACCAAGTTTATACCATTTTTTATGTTTTGCTATCTTTGTATACAAAAAAACCCACTTTTTTTTAAAGATTTGCTTTTGTGTTGCTGCATTCCAAGAGCCATTGTATTTTTATTTTTCCATCAACAGAGTTCTATGAGGAGTTATTTTTTGTGGGATAATTTGCAATCTTCATTTATCCAGTTGTTGGGAAGATATAACATTTTGATTGCTTTTTATTCAATTTTTTTTGTAGAGGCAAAATTAACATAATCTGCAATTCTGACATGTTTTTTATTTTTAACGGCATTCACTATGAAGTATAAATATGTTAAATTAATTCTGAAGGCCATTAGGATGACACCAATACTAAATTGATATAGGGCTTTTTTGCAACATTTTAAAGCTTTTTAAGAAAATGTATTTTTTTATCACTGCATTCTTTGTCATCGGTACTGTGCAATGCTTTTTTTTTGGAGGGGGGGGGGGGGATGAGTACTGGTGGCATTTGTTAATACATGCAATATTTTTATCACTTTCTATTTCGTTTTTTGTAAAGCATTTTTTTCCATAATGTGCGCTGTGCGAGTTAAATAATATGCTATCTTTACAGCAAATTCGTTAATAGGAGAGAATGAAAAAAGTCAAGCTTTAGCCTTCATTCACATGTCATTAAAATCTACTATTACAAGATACAAGAGATTCTATGTTTTTCTGATGTACACCATTCATGGTGGCCGACAGGGGTGTACCTTGAGACCTATGAACCTCATTCATATTCACATTTCTTCACCAGTTGGCCAAGAACATCATGGTGACTTCTTTCACTTCCAACTCACAATTTAATACCCAAACATTTTTGACCCTTTGCTTTTCCAGTACGTCTTCCATTTTCCCCAATCTCTACACAAACACGCCATCCATAGTGCCCGATATGGTAATCATGTCCCTTTATATGCCACACAAATTAATAGTGTTCCCATACAGTCAAACAGTAATAGTGTCCTCTATGTTCCCTCATACTGTATTAGTGTCCCCCTTGTACAGTAATAGAGTCCACATTGTTACCCATACAGTATTAGCGCAAACATTGCTCCTCATAAAATATAATCACCCCTTTGACTTGCCCGTGCAATAATAGCGCCTATATTGAATAAATTGTTCCCTTTGTTCCCCTATAGAGTATTAGAATCATAGAGTTGGACCTGATGACCTCCAGGGTCATCAGGTCCAACCCCCTGCTCAGTGCAGGATTCACTAAATCTTCCCAGACAGATTTCTTTTCAGCCCTTGTTTAAAGACTTCCATTGAAGGAGAACTCACCACCTCCCATGGTAACTTGTTCCACTCATTCATCACCCTCACTGTCAGAAAGTTTTTGCTAATATTTAATCTTATGACCACTATTTGAGTACAATCACTCAGCCAGCTGTGAATCCACCTAACAGTTGGCTTGTAAAATAATGATGGTATGGGATACCATCCTTTTTGAAAAAATTATCAAATATTTGTGCCATCTTTGTACCATTATACAGCATTAGGCCTTAGTCACACGGGCGTTTTTTGCCGCGATTTGCGGATCGCATGACAGATGTGCATCCGCAAATCACGTGAGCGGGGGAAAAATCGCCCGAAAAAACTGCTCCTAGCCGCGTTTCAATAGAAACGGACTGGAGCTGTCCAGCGCATTGAATTCAATGGAGCCGGCAATACAGCCGGCTCCATTGAAAGCAATGCGCTGCGGACGATCTCACGATGAATTGTCGGACGATCTCACGATGAATTGATTAAATATATAAGCCCTTCCCTGCAATTCATCCAGAAATGTGTAAAAATAAAAAATATATATATACTCACCTTGTCCCGGCAGACGGAGTTCAGCGCAGCCGGCCTGCACTGCTGGCCGGCCGCGCTGAACTCCGTCTGCCGGGACAAGGTGAGTATATATATTTTTTTTATTTTTACACATTTCTGGATGAATTGCAGGGAAGGGGTTATTGCCGGCTGTATTGCCGGCTCCATTGAATTCAATGGGCAAACATCGTTCTTCTCTGCCACAGCTGTTACAGCTGTGGCAGAGAAGAATGATTTTTCTTCTATATGTTCTCAATGGGGTCGGCGCTGCTGCCGCTGGCCCCATTGAGCGCATATAGAGAAGAGAACAGGAATCGCAGATCGCAGATAGGTGCGATCTGCGATTTCTGTTCTATAATTTATCGGACGAGCGCATAAAAAGCGCTCATGTGTCCGATACCATTGCAAAGCAATGGTTCTAATAAATCGCCGGACACATGCGCATGCACAAATCGCGCGAAAAAACGCCCATCTGACTAAGGCCTTAGAGTACCCATTGTGCTGTGTATTTGTGCTCCATATAGTTTTTGTACCCCTATTAAGTCCCCATATAGCAATAGTTTCCCCATTGAGTAAAACACAAATTCACCTAACTCTGTTCTCTTGAAAAAGCTACTGAGCAGTTCTTTACTTGCTGCCATCGGTGTCTCGCAGGCAGTGCAGTATAGTGATGTCATCGGACTGCCTGAGCCACCCAGAAGACAGTCTGCTCCAGGTCTTAACCAATAGTGGAGTAGAGACTGCTTGCCACTTCAGCTAGATCCGCATCTTGCATATGCAGAGCCAGTTGATGCCAGGTTTGTTTGTAGGACATGAGCAGCTCATTCTTCCATTCCCGTGCAGCCTCAACCGTTATGACCGCAAGAGTGCGGTGTGCGACAAAAAAGCATAGGCTATTGGATCTTGTATATTTTGTAATTGTGGATATAATGCAGTGTGAATAAAGGCTGAATTGTTCTCTCCATTTGCTGGACTATCTCCCATTGTTTTGCTGATATGCAGAACATAAATGGGCAACCAGGATAATGCTGGGGAGCCGCCACCTCTCCTTCTATACATTCTATATTACCGTAGAACGATATATATATGCAAGCTATGTTTATCATTGTGATCAATGATTGTAAACATGTTTGCTTATTGTTAGATCTTAAAATGCCAGTGCACAGTGAAACATATGAGTAACAATATGAAGTAATAAGGCAAACAACAGGAAACCCATTAAGGCTCTGCAGGGAGTACAACAGAAATAAACACTGGCGGTATAATTATAATGTTAATTGAAAGATTCAATAAGCAAAGAGTTTTCTGAACCGATTCTCAAAAATTAAAGGAACCAACTTCTGGCTACACATTTTGGAAGTTTAATGTATTTTTTTAGTGTTTAAAAACCTAATTTAAGGTCTTATTCACAGAAGCGTGTCCAATTTTGATCAGTCAAAAATGGACTGATTTTAATTTGTGTGCATGCCTGTGTTGCATCTGTATGTATTGTGTGTCCACTCTCTACTTCAGCGCATCATCCATTATTCTCTTGCGCAAAAAAAAAAGAGGCAGTCCAATGTTTCCTTTTTTTTTTACACTACATTTTTTGTGCACACATTCATTTGAATGGGGAGTTGTCATCTGAGAAATCAGACCAGAATGGGATAGGCTGCACCTTTTTTTACACAGACTGCTGGTCTGTTTATTAAATTGCATATCTAAATAGCCCTATCGACTATAATGGGTCTGTGTGCTGTCGGTTGGACACAGGGAGAGCACACGGGTGAGAATTATGCCTATCTGAATAGGCCCTAAGCCCTTCTCACACTGTCAAGTAGTAATGTTTTCCTGCAAACAGTCCTGCTGTTATGGTACAGCAATGGGGCAAGAAGATCTTCTACTACAATGTCATAACTCTGGTCCTAGGTGTTTATCACCTACGATGATACAGATAAAAGGGATATATTAGCTTAGGGTAGAACATTGCGGAAATATTTACTTTTACACCCTTTTGTACAACATTATTCTGAGGGACATATGGGTTTCTATAGCCTAAGAAAAGTCACCCCAGCTATCATCAAAAATCCCCACTAGGCTCTCTGGTAAGGATGGTATAGAGAAGAAGTTGGTGGAGTTACCCCTGAGTAGAGCGTGTAGAGCCTCATTGGCTTATCAAAGTTTATCTTCTCATTGGTCATCAGAGTCATGGATAGAGATGAGCGAACGTGCTCATTTAGAGCAATTACTCGATCAAGCATCGCTTTTTTCAAGTAACTGCCTAATCGGGCAAAAAGATTTGTGGGGCACCGGGGTGAGTGGGGGGTTGCGGGGGGTAGTGCGGGGGTAAGAGAGAGAGAGAGAGCTCCCCACCTGTTCCGACCTGCTATCCCCCGCTCCACCCCGCCGCCCCCGGGGCCCCCCGAATCTTTTCGTCCGAGTAGGCAGTTACTTGAAAAAAGCGATGCTCGATTCAGTAATTGTCCTGAACGAGCACGTTCGCTCATCTCTGGTCATGGACGATCTGCCAATACCGAAGATGTGATACTGGTATGGGAGCAAACTCCCAATCTATGCAATCCAAGGCAAAGGGTGAAAGTCCAACAGACACTTCTCTTCTTTACATGGAATCACTGTGCATTCAGTCAACGTTCATAAAGACAGTGTGCCTCCCGGCTAAGCTGAGGAAAGGGTGTTTTTGCCTCAAAGCTCAGTCTTTTTGTTGGGTAACAAATAAAAGAGAAATTTGACTTTCACCATTTGCCTCAAATCGTATGAATTGGAAGTTTGTGCTCTTACGATTAACTTTATTAGGCATGGCTGACTCATACAGAGGTTTTCCAATGCATTATATAATACAAGTGCAAAATGTAAAATCCCTCTTAATGGCAAAAAAAAAAATCAAATAAAAGAATAAATAAACCAGTCTTATTAAATAATAATTAGAGATGATCGAACGTGTCCGTTACGGACACTTACGCACCCGGACACCGGCTTTCCCGAACACTTCAGTGTTCGGGCGTAAATGTTCGGGGGCCGCCGGGGGGCGGGGGTCGCCGTGGCAGCGCGGGCGGCAGCAGCGGGGAACAGGGGGGAGCCCTCTCTCTCTCCCTCTCCCCCCCACTCCCCGCCGCACCCCCCCGCGCTGCCACGGCGACCGCCGAACATTTTTCGCCCGAACACGGAAGTACTCGCAAAGTTCGGTGTTTGGGGCGAAAAGGGGCGGGGCCGAACATGTTCGATCATCTCTAATAATAATAATAAAAAAAACGTAAAACCTATTTTAGCAAATAAAAAGAGAACCACCTGCAAAAACAGCAAAAAATATGCCCACATACAGCAGCAGAAAAAAGAGTTATGGCTGTTAGGATGATATGAGGTTAAAATATTTTTTGTACCATTTTTTGCATGTCAAAAGTTAATCCAACATAAAAAAATGGCGCATAGCTTAAAGCAAGTTTTATGCTTAGCATGATTTTTTCCTAAGATAACACCCCTATTAGGCCAGTCTCATACAATCGAATTTGAATTGCGGATTCCACAATGGTATGATCCGCGGTAATTAATCAAATGCATTGTTTTACTCAATTACTGCGTTCTTCTTTAGGCTTATGGATTGGATCTGAAGAGGCATGGATATTTATACACACTTATAACATACATAGTTATGACAAGGCACAGATATGGATGTGATTGGTTCGCACTTAAAAGGAATTCTGCAACAGCAAACAAACTTTTTTTGTCTAGGCACTGATAGTGGAGTTAAAGTTTTATGGTCCCTAAATTACTGTTGGGGGGGGGGGTCGGCAGGCTAGAATTGCTACAAGAGGTACACTGACATTTTTAGCTAAACACTGATAAGGGAGTGAAAGTTTATGGTCCCTGAATTACTGTTGATGGGGGTCTTATCTGAGCAATAAATGTCTCACACTTCCCATTCACACATAAATCCTGGGGAATAAGTTAACCCAGTATTCAGCGTGTCAAAGGTTGTTACTAATTTATATTCCCAAATTCTTCTGTGGTTTTGGGACTTGAAACCACCCTTCAATATCAAAACTCTCTATTATTACATCATGTATTTTTGTTAGCCATTAAAAGGTATCATATCTACAAGATTACGTGGTTTCTCTTGCTGGGAACAATCACATTTTGCTCTACTGGCTAACATGGTATCAGATCTTTGTTTTCATTATTACTGGGTAACACTGACATGGAAAACGACTTGGGGATTTTAACTGACTATAATCTTAACTGGAGCAAACAGTGTCAGGCAGCTGCTGCCAAGGCAAATACAATTCTCAGGTGCATCAAAAGAAGTCTATGAGCATATGACGAAAACATTGTTCTTCCTCTTTACACGTCACTGGTCGGACCACACATCGAATATTATGGACAGTTTTAGGCACCAATACTCAAGAAGGACATATCAGAGCTTGAGTGGGTACAAAGGCGGCAACTAAAGTAATAAATGGAATTGGCAGACTACAATACCCAGAGAGGTTATCAAAATTAGGATTATTTAGTTTGGAGAAACAGTGTCTGAGGGGTGACCTAAAACTATGTATAGATGTATAAGGGGACAGTACGGAAATCTCTCCCATCATCTGTTTATACCCAGAACTGTAGGAAGAAGGAGTAAGACCATGGAACTCTCTGCCTGAGGACGTAGTGATGGCGAGCTCACTAAAAGAGTACAAGAGCGGCCTAGATGACTTTCTTGAGTGTAACAATATTCTATCTTATAGTCACTTATTACTTCAGAAGGGTCGGTGATCCAACAATTATTCTGATTGCTCAGATTTTGAGATGAGAAATTTTTTTCCCCTAAAAATGAGGAAAATTGGCTGCTACTTCATGGGACCTTTGCCGTACTCTTATTTCAGCCCTAAATATGATGTTATTAATGTTAGGTAAGCATTTCTCTTGATTCTTCCTCACTATGCTTATCCCCAAACCTCCAATATGATTGTTTACTGAGGCTGATTCTTGAAAACCTGTCCAACATATGTACTAGATGTATACATCAGACAGAAGTTTGAAATGCAAAGAGAACAATATCTTATATAAAACTTTCTTGTGCATGCTCCTTTAACCCCTTCCCGCCCCAGGACATACCGGTACGTCCTGGGAGCCTGGTACTTCCCGCAACAGGACGTACCGGTACGTCTTGGGGATAGCGCGAGATCACATAAGATCCCGCGCTATCCCGCAGCGGGAGCCATCTGTCAGTCACAGCCGGCGTCCTGCTGCAACAGCGGGGGGCATCGGAGATGCGCCCCCTGCTGTTAACCCCTTCCCTGCCGTGATCTAAGTAGTTCGCGGCAGGGAAAGAGTTCACAGAGGGACCGCACTCCCTCTGTGTCTCCGGCCGGCACTCACGATGTCATCGCGAGAGCCTGGCCTGTCAACATGGCAACAGGACGCCAGGCACTGGCATCCTGTATTGCTTATGCCTATGATCGCTGTATAAGCGATAAGGCATGGCAGAGCAGTAGCTCTGCCATGCCTTATGACAGCGATCATAGGCATAGTGCTGCAAGTCCCTCAGAGGGACTCAAATTGTGCAAAAAAAAAGAAAAATGTAAAAAAAATGTAAAAAAACCCTTTTTTTATGCTTTTTCTAATATTAGCATAAAAAAAGTTAAAAAAATTAAAACCCCACATATTGGGTATTGATGCGTCCGTAACGACTTGTACAAAAACTTGAACATGCTTTTTGTTTTGTATGGCAAAAAGCGTAACAAAAAACGCTATAAAACAGAGGCAAAATGCTAATTTTTAGCATTTTGCCTCCCAAAAAATGCAATAAAAGTGATCAAAAAAGCTGTACATTCCCCAAAATGGAACCAACAAAAACTACAGCTTGTTTCACAAAAAATAAGCCTTCATAGAGTTCCGTACATAGAAAAATAAAAACGTTACATGACTTTGAATGTAGCTATAGAGAAAAAGGTTTCCAAAAAAAAGGGTTTTTTTTACAAAAAAGTGTAAAAACGTAAAAAAAATATAAGAATTTTGGTATCGTTGTAACTGTAGCGACCCGCAGAAAAAAATTAGTGTGTCATTTATGCTGCATGATTAACGCTGTAAAAAACAAAAAATCTATGGCAGAATTGATGCGTTTTCTCTCCCTGTTATCATAAAAAAAATAATAAAAGTTTTACGATATAGCCTATGTACCCAAATGTGGCACCGATAAAAACTACAGCTCGCCACGCAAAAAACAAGCCCTTATATGGCAACATCGATGGTAAAATAAAAAAGTTATGGCTTTTGAAAATTGGAGATGGAAAAATACCAAAAATCGCTTGGTCCTCAACGCCAAAATAGGCCATGTCCTTAAGGGGTTAAAAGAGGTTGTCCCACTTCTAGCTGTTTGGCATAGGAAGCAGACAGCTGCATACATTGCCCAGTGGCCACGGCACAATGTACAGAGCTGTCTGCTTTGTGCGGCAAAACAGCTAGAAGTTGGGAAAACCCCTTTAAGTTCCAGTCTGTAAAATATGGAAAAATGTATTCGGTAAGGAAAAAACCTGATTTATTTTAAAAGGTGCAAATATTAGTTTTGTTGGACTTTATGAGCTTTGTTTCCTTTTTCTATGGGGTTATAGAACATCCATCACACTCCGCACCTGTAGTCTCTGCTCATAAAAATCAGGAGTTTAAACCTTAGATACTTCATAAAAAATTAACATCATTTCTGAAATGTGTACATTGAAGGAGTACATCTGAGCAAAGAAAACAGATTAGCAAAGCCCTTGATAAAAGCATTGGACTTGCTGACATCTTGCATTCTCTCAAGAACGGCATGCAAATGAGATAGGCAATAAACATATGCCCCAAAGCAGTTTGCTGTTGCTCTAGAGAAAATAGCAGCAATCAACACTGATATCACATAAGGAAAGAAAACAAACAAAACAAATGACAATTCCTTGTGAATTCGGCAAAAATCCATAAGTGCAAAAAAAAAGAACGTTTAGCAAATCATTGAAGCGCACAGATGGATGTCAAAAACCATATCTATCAGTAACAGTAGTAATCATTATCATGTATAATAAACAGAGTAGCTAAAGGAATGATGATTGATTGCAAACACACTTTTTTTAAGAGTTCCAAGTTCCAAAGAAGGAGACCAATTGTATAATCAGTGGTAAAATAAGATGCTTTCTGATTCAGCATGATTGGATCTGGAATGTCTCTGAAAAAACGTAAACCCATTGGACAAGTCCAGCCGAAAGCAAAGATGTAGAAATAACTGTGAGCAAGACAAGTGAGCAAATGACTTAAAAATGACCAGGACACCAAGGGCTGCAGAGACCTAGGAAGAGCATAAGGTGCAAATTCAAAAAGAGAGGGGAAGAGACATAACATCAAGAACTGTAGAGACCCTAGAATAGCATGAGGTTCGAAGTAAAAAAAAGTTGGAAAAAGCCAATACATTAAGGGCTTCAGAGACCCCAGAAAAGTATGAGGCCTGAATTCAAAACAAAAAGGGAAGAACCAATGAGTAAAGGGCTGCAGAGACCTCAGAACAGATTGAGGTGCAAATTAAAAAAGAGAAAGACAGAGTCAGTGCATGAAGGCTACCTGAGCAATGCCAGATATTAAAACCAGTAATAATAATAGTAATAATGCACATGTCCATATTAATAGTCTGCTTTGTATGAAACCATTATTGGGCTTCCATAGAGGTGCACAACCCTCTACTGTGCCATTGAGGGGCAAGCACTGCCTCTAACGGATGCTATCTCTGTACACATGGAGTCTGATGAAGCCTTTATAATAGCAAATAGAGACTGTATGGCTCTGTAGTAAAGAAATACTACATCCCCTGTGACATGAAACACAAAAAAGGGTTCAGCTTACCCCATGTATATGTTTGAAAATGGACAGGTGTAATGCAAAAGGATGCATGGAGAAACTTGAAGCCCTGGACTTTGCTAGTATTGATAAAAATATTGTATTCAGCATCCAAAAGTAAAATAAAACTTCCAATTTATTGCATCGTCCTAAAAAACGCAGCCTGTGCGCACACGGGTACCTCAAAATTGCTGACGCATTTCGGCAGAACGTCTGCCTTAGTCACAGCATACTGAACAAATATTAATACAGGCCCTGTGCTCAGCCATACTGGCCACTTATCAGTGTCTATGAGCTCTTAGGGTTTGTTCATGAGACCATATTTTCAGGTCATGTGCTGTCCATGTAGTACAACAATAGTTTGTGTGAAAAAATCCTAATCTTGTTTGTTGAAAAAAAACATGTTAGCCAGTAAAGCAAAATGAGAGAAGAAGATGAATTTGTGAATATGATACCTTTTAATTGCTAATAAATAGAGATGAGCGAACCTACTCGGACACGCCCCTTTTTCGCCCGAGTGCCGTGATTTTCGAGTACTTCCGTACTTGGGTGAAAAGATTCGGGGGGCGCCGTGGGTGAGTGGAGGGTTGAAGCAGGGAGTGGGGGGGGGGGGGAGAGAGAGCTCCCCCCTGTTCCCCGCTGCTACCCTCCACTCTGCCATGCCTCCCCCGCCCCCCGGCGCCCCCCGAATCTTTTCACCCGAGTACGGAAGTACTCGAAAATCGCGGTGCTCGATTGAGTAATTACTCAAAACGAGTATATTCGCTCATCTCTACTAATAAATAAAATGACAATGTTAACAGGTTTTTAATTTTAAGGCTACTAATTTTTAAAAGCATCTTAAATACTCACTGTGAGCGGTTCATTCCTTTACAAGAATAAAAGGGTTAGAAAGAGGAGAAAAACAATGTGGCTCAATAAACAAAAAGAAATAAGCAGAAAGAAACAACAAAAATAGAGCATTTAAAATACTAAAACATGAAGGCAGTGAAAAAGCTATAAGAAAAAATACATGATATACAAAGCAAATATAAGCAACAAAGGTGGAGACAAAAACTTATTGTCAAAGTCAGTTAAGATTACCTTAAACCATTCTTCAATTGTATAAGGAAAGGATTAAAACTGAAAGTGTTGGCCCTTAAAAAGTGATGAGGGAAGATTTGCAGATGCAGGTGATGATGAAAAAGCAAAACTATGAAATACTTTTTCCCCCCAATGGCCTATTCACAGAGGAAAATGAAATGTTAGGTGAAATGCAGAGTGATAAAGTAAACTCTCCATTAAATGTCACCAGTCCAACCCAGGAAAACATGTGGAGTTGCTTTAAAACGATTAAAATAGACAAATCGCTGTGTCCTGATGACATACACCCTGAGTTCTAAGGTAATGAAGTAATGTGAGAGATAGACAATTGTTTCTCATATTCAAGGTATCTATAGTGACTGGGTCTGTATCACTGAGATGGGGCATAGCAAATGTGGTGCCAATATTTAAAAAGGGCTCAAAAAGTGAACCTGGAAACTGCTGTACAGGTCCGGTAAGTATAACTTCTATTGTGGGTCAAATGTTTGAAGGGTTTATAAGAGATGCTATCCTAGAGTACCTCAATAAAATTAGCTGTATAACTCCATATCAGCATGAGTTTATGAGGAGGCACTTCTGTCAAACCAATCTGATTCGCTTTGATGAGGAGGAAAGTTCTAGAGTGGACCGGGGGAGTGATTGGATATCATGCATCTTGATTTTTTTTTTAAGTGTTTGATACTGTGGTGCATAAAAGGTTTGTATATAAAATGAGAATGCTTGGTCTGGGCGAGAATGTGTGTAAGTGGGTAAGTAACCGGTCAATGAAAGCAGAGGGTGGTTATAAATGGTACATACTCTGATTGGGTCACCATTACTAGTGGGATACCACAGGGTTAAGTATATAAGAATAGTAACCCTATTCTTTTTAATATATCTATTAAGGACCTTCTAGAAGGATTGTACAAAACTATATACTGTAATTAACACAAGAGATTACAGTGGGCAGGGTCAAACCTTTGGCTGAGAAAACAGTGGTGAACAAAAAGGTGGGTCACAATGGCTCTACTGTCTCCTCTCATCACATCCTAAAATGCGGTCAGTAATGGCAGCATGCGAGGGTAAAAGCTAGCAGTTGCAGCAGCAGAGAAATGATAGTTTAACTGTTCACATGACGTCAGTGCCCCTTTCCTGTAACAAGTCGACAAAACCAAATAAAGACTCCACAGTCAAAGGGTAGTTTTAAAACCGGAGGCACATGGTTTTTACTGGATATTTCCAACTTTGATTTTCCAAGTACAATATTATTGAAACTTTTTCCTTTCACCATCTTCCGACACACTTGCTATAGACAAAACATCAGTCTTAGTTATCTAATGGAAGGTTCTGGGGAGAGCGCTCCTGACATGGAGAGACAAACACAAGTAGTCTTTTCTTACTTTTCACACCCTTTCTTTGCTGACGTAGCGACAATCATGGGGCCAAACACTCACACCAGACTTGTCCTCTGACTTGCAGTAGCTGTGTTAGTACTGTCCCTCTACTCTGTAGTTAAGAAGAAGAGTGTGTAGCATTCTCCACCAACTCCTACTCCAAGAACTAATGCTCACTTCAGGTCCCCTGAGGGGATACATCTTAAAGCTAAATGAGATGAGTCCAGGCCTAACCCAGACAGAAGCATCAGAGCCTCAGCCTGCTGCTCACACATCCTCCTTCTCCGACTACATCTCTCCTTTTCTTCTTCATTTTCACCAACTCCATCCCCAACCGCTCTACCAATCACATCACACAGAGCAGGTTAGGGAGACAGTCACGCAGACCCCACCAAGATTGGTGACACTAACACAATACTTTGCCCCTGAAAGGTCACCTCCAATGACACAAAAAACCAATGACCACATAGACACAAGGACAAATCTATATGGGGTGGGCAAGCACAGAACTAGAGGGTTCCTAACTCTGGGCTACTACAAGAGGACAGTATATGATTGCAAATAGATCTTTTTAGTTTCAGATAGGGCAGAAAAGTGCCAAATGAGGTTTAAGACTAATAAATGTAAGGCTATGCACATGGACAGGGAAAATACATGTCACCATTCCACACTAAAAGAGAAATACCGGGTAAAACTGACATGGAAAAGGACTTGGGGATTTTAGTTTTCTGTAAGCTTAACTGGAGCAACCGGTGTCAGGCAGATGCTGCCAAGGCAAATAGGATTCTGCCTCAAAAGAGGTCTAGAGGCACATGACAAGAACATTGTTTTTCCTCTTTGCAAGTCACTGGTCAGACCACACATGGAGTATTGTGGACAGTTTTAGGCACCGGTACTCAAGAAGGACATATCAGTGTTTGAGTGGGTACAAAGGCGGGCAACTAAATTAATAATTGGAGTGGGAGGATTACAAATACCCAGAGGTTATCAAAATTAGGATTATTTAGTTTAAAGAAAAAATGCCTGAAGGGTGACCTAAAACTATGTATAGATATATCAGGGACATTACAGAGATCTATACCAAGGACTGCAACTGTAACAAGGGGCATCCTCTACATCTAGAGGAAAGAAGGTTTCTACACTGACTTAGAAGGGGGTTCTTTACTCTTAGGGCAGTGAGACTATGGAACTTCTGCCTGACGGGCGTGGTAATGGCAAAGTCACTACAAGAGTACAAGAGGGGCCTGGACTCCTTTCTTGAGTGTAACAGTAGTATATGTTATAGTCACTGATTACTTCAGAAGGGTTGTTGATCCAGCAACTATTTGTAGATGAGAAATAATTTTATTTGTCTGACTGTGCTCTTTTTCACACTATCAGGTGCCACACGTAAGCCTTTAGTAGCATCAGCGATCACAATCCTGGGACAACCTTTTGAGTAACAGCCTAGGGACCCTGCAGGAAAGTCCACACTCCAGCTGATGGGGTTAAAGGGTGAAGGTCTAGGTACCTCAAATGTCACCTCAGGATTTGGCCCAAAGCCAAACCAGTCTGTGGCTCAACGCATACATTTCTGGTGATCCTGACAGTCTGCATTAGACAGCTGACATTCAGATGTATATAAATACATCTATGAAATACATGGACAGGCTGACTCCACCATCGCAAGAGCTGCTGTTTGTCAAATTTTAAGCAAGGTTCCCCTTATATCATTTATATGCCATAATAGGGTACTGTATTATAGAGATGCTATAGGATTGTACTAAATTTAATGAGCAGTTGTCAGGCATCGTGTATGTAATGGTCAGGTAAAAAAACCATGACTGATTTAATAGGGCACAGATGATGAAAAAACTTTTTCTGATACTTGTTTTTCCTGATTTTGCGAAAATATTTTGAAGGCAGACTTGATGTTTCAATTTTAATGATAGCAACCACTCGGAATCTGAAAAGTCTATTGAAACACATTAGCAGTCAGATTGCCAATTTTCCTAAAATTAGTCTATATGGAATGGCGGAGAACCACAACAATTAATGCTGATGGCTACTACTCTGCATATGAGGAGAGAGATCTAGAGACCTCATGAACATTAGTGAATCACCCAATTTCTTTAATGGTCATGGTTATGTAGAAGTTCAAAGGGACTGTGCTGTGTTCAACTCCTCGAAGAATTGATGAATTCTAATAATTATCGTGAAGCGCTAAAAAAATTTTGCCAAGTGCCAAGAATTGTTTCGGGGCATTTACATATTTCATCTGCCAGCATAACAAGGGGCTCTCTAATTGCCGAGAGATTGTGCATGCATCTTGACTGACAAGAACAGTCACCTCATTTTAATTCATTCACAGAGGCACATTGGGAATAAAGATGAACTCATGTACTTCGGGGCGATTGTTAAAACAGAACATCATGTTTTGACAGACTTATTGAGGCAGCACAGACTGCAGGACTTCAGCCTTTTTTCAAGGAGCAAATGCTATGCCAATATATACCATATTTTAACGTGGATTTTTTTTAAACTGCAGCTTAAGCAATGGGTTTGTGCTCAAACGAAACATCATTCACTGCCATACACGCAACTTGATTGATGGAGGCATATGAAGTACCATTATTGATGAGGTAACCATTCATCAGCCATTGGTTTCAGTCTATATCGAGGCTCTTCATCATGGGGGTCCATTTGATTAGCAGAAAAAAGTGTTTCGAGACAACCCAGAATAGAACCATTGACTTTGATTTGTCACACGGAGACCAAATGTTTAAAACATGGTTTGCATTTGTTTTTGTCATTTTGGGAGGAGCATAGTGGACTACATCATTTGTGTCCTCCATGGATGGTGAAAAAAACTGTGTGAACCCTGGCTCAAATTGTAAATATGAGTATTTACTGGACTATTGTCATGGACAGGTTATTGGACAAATAGTGAATCCACCATATTGCTATCAAGTTTTGCTTTGCGTAAACTGGAGGATAGAGCCCAAAGCCGGCAAGGTATTTTGGATGTCAAATCGTCTCAATACAGCCCATTGATCTTTTGTAGGGTTGGGTTGTTCTTAATGTATGGCCAGATTAAAATAAAGAAATAATCCTAATACTCAACTTTTAAAACTGTAACCCCATACAGCAGGAGCTGGCAGCGATCACATACACGGTGAAATGCACATGACCACTACTAGTTTCTTCTGGGTTCAGAGCTGTGGTGACTGTATGGCTCCTATACTAAATGGGGTACGGGGGGCAAAGTAAGTTAGAATTAGGCTAATTTCTTTATTGTACGCCACTTTAATCTTTATTCATGGACTTCCACACTACGGCACGATTGGCCAAATTTGGCCTATCATACCATACACTTGAATAAACCTTTCAAACAATGCAGATCACATCTTTGGCAGACTATAGTTTGTCATTGACCATTGCAAATAATCATTCGGGTTAATTTTGAAGCCAATGATTGCTCAACATAGACAAAATCATCCATACAGAGGGATCATTCGCTGAAGTGTATGACTAGCTTAAATTTTTTTTTACTTTTTAATCCTTAAGTTTAGGGATTTTCCTGGACACTCCAATGGCGAGAGGTTAGATATCTCCTTAGAAAAGAGTTGATAGAAAAGTACTTGTTACAATTGAGAATAAAAGCCTTGCAGAATTAATACAATACAGAAAACAAACATCTCAGCATTTCAGTGAGCAGAAGCTGCAATATTACACGCAGCCTATGCGCAAAAGTGGAGCTGTTCATAATCAGTGACAACCCACTTAATAATAGTTGGTAATTATGAATGAGCACATCTGTAACCCCTCAACGATGCCACCTTTTTTTCTTTTTCATTTTTGTGTTTTTCTCCCCACTTTCAAAAAATCATAACTCCTTTATTTTTACGTCAACGTAGCTGTTTGCGGGCTTCTTTTTCGTGAGACAATTTTTTTTTTTCAATTATGCTATTCAGGGCTTAGTCAGACGGGCATTTTTTCGTGCAATTTGCGCATGCGCATGCGTCCGGCGATTTTATAAAACCATTGCTTTGCAATGGTATCGGACACATGAGCGCTTTTTATGCGCTCGTCCGATAAATTATAGAACAGAAATCGCAGATCGTACCTATCTGGGTTCTGCGATTCCTGTTCTCTTCTCTATATGCGCTCAATGGGGCCAGCGGCAGCAGCGCCGACCCTATTGAGAACATATAGTAGACAAATCATTCTTCTCTGCCACAGCTGTAACAGCTGTGGCAGAGAAGAACGATGTTTGCCCATTGAATTCAGTGGAGCCGGCAATACAGCCGACTCCATTGAAAGCAATGGGCTGCCGGCGTGCGCGGGGTGAATTGTCGGGAAGGGCTTAAATATATAAGCCCTTCCCTGCAATTCATCCAGAAATGTGTAAAAAAAATATATATATATATATATATACTCACCTTGTTCCGGCAGACGGAGTTCAGCTGCAGCCGGCAGCAGTTCTCCTGAACTGCTCTCTCTAGTATTCAGCAGCCGGGGATTTAAAATCCCCGCCTGCTGAATGAGCTGCCTCTGATTGGTCACAGCCTGACCAATCAGAGGCAGCTCTCACTCACACCCATTCATGAATTCATGAATGGGTGTGAGTGAGAGCTGCCCTTGATTGGTCCCTGCGCTGAGCCAATCAGAGGCAGCTCTCACTCACACCCATTTATGAATTCATGAATGGGTGTGAGTGAGAGCTGCCCCTGATTGGTCCCTGCGCTGAGCCAATCCGAGGCAGCTCTCACTCACAGCCATTCATGAATTCTGATTGGCTCAGTGCAGGGACCAATCAGGGGCAGCTCTCACTCACACCCATTCATGAATTCTGATTGGCTCAGCGCAGGGACCAATCAGAGGCAGCTCTCACTCACCCATTCATGAATTCATGAATGGGTGTGGAATTCATGAATGGGTGTGAGTGAGAGCTGCCTCAGATTGGTCAGGCTGTGATCAATCAGAGGCAGCTAATTCAGCAGGCGGGGATTTTAAATCCCCGCCTGCTGAATACTAGAGAGAGCAGTTCAGGAGAACTGCAGCCGGCCGCGGCAGAACTCCGTCTGCCGGGACAAGGTGAGTATATATATATATTTTTTTACACATTTCTGGATGAATTGCAGGGAAGGGCTTATATATTTAAGCCCTTCCCGACAATTCATCCCGCGATCGCCGGCAGCCCATTGCTTTCAATGGAGCCGGCTGTATTGCCGGCTCAATTGAATTCAATGCGCTGGACAGCTCCGGCCCGTTTCTATTGAAATGCGGCTAGGAGCAGTATTTTCGGGCGATTTTTCGGCCCCGGTCACGCGATTTGCAGATGCGCATCCGTCATGTGATCCGCAAATCGCGGGAAAAAACGCCCGTGTGACTAAGGCCTTAATATGAAACATAATTTACTGAAAAGCTTTCAAAAATGTCTTTGTTTTACATTTTAATATGTAAGTATGGGAATGTTTTTTTTTTAACTCTTCATTGCCTTTATTTTTGAACTACTTATTTTGACTTTTTTTATTAGTCCTCTTAGGGGACTTGAACTTGCGATAATTTGATAGCATTTACTTTTACTGCAAAACTTCACTATTGCATATAATATTTTTATTGGTATTTTATTATTACAGCCCCAAAACACATCTAAATGTGCAGAAATATAGAGCAGCCCAAGGGCTTCTAGAAGGCACAATGTAATATCACAGGCTAGAACAGTGAAGTAGAGAATCTATCCATTATTATCCTAAACTTGCAAATATTTTATATAATTCCTCTCAATACTTGCCAGTGGGCTCTTTTCTCCCTTTTAATAACCTTTATTTTACAATAGTAAAAAAAAAAAATCACTTATTTTTTCTTTAAGTCCTCTTTGGAAACTTGAACTGTAATCATTTGATTGCTTATACCATATATTGCAATACTTTACTATATACTGGAATTGTACTAACACAGGCCACAGGCAGGGCTTAATAGGATATAAAGGACATTCCAAATGGCCTTCAGAAAGCCTGAGGCTGCCATGACAACCAAAAGCACCTCACAATCTCATTGCAGGGGTCTATTTGGGACTCCTAAACACTGATCAGAGTATTTAAATGCCCCTGTCAGGATTGTCAATGGCATTTACAGAATTAACAGCCCCGATCATCATGAGTGCTGATCGCAGCTGTTGTGGCCAAGTGTCAGCTGTCATATGCTGAAAACGACTCCTCGAGCATCAAAGCTATGTGAGTCTGAATACTGGCAAAGATATTTGCTACTGTAATATAAGTAATGTTGGCAACCTCCTGCCAATTGTTCACAGATTATAGCTGTATACATTTGCTAGAGCAATCAATAGACAGAAGAAATAATTGTTTTATATTTCTATCTTATATCTATCTATCAATCTTATATCCATTTACTAACTAATCAATATAAGAGATAATTCATTTTATAGTAGATTGTATCATTACTCAGGAATATATGATAAGGTTCATAGGCCTGATCAGTTGGTTGGAACCTGTAATTTAGAATAGTTAATGTTGGAGAAGAATCTGAAACAAGGCAAAGGAACCGTCCAGATTCTTACAGGAATGTAGAAGTGGTTGGACTCTTCTTCCAGTAAAAGAGAAGTCATTATGAGCTGTAAGAAAAATACCTAAGAGCAGTTGTTAAGAAATAAGAATATTGTTAGTATGTGTATGTGATAACAATTAAAACCACGTAATTGTATATTTTTATACCATCGCAAAGATGATTACTGCACATGGCAGAAGCATTCTATATCTTGTTTTCTTATATCTAAAATCATAGAATCATAGAATGGTAGAGTTGGGAGAAACTTCCAGGGTCATTCGGTCCAACCCCCTGCTCAGTGCAGGATTCATTAAATCATCCCAGACAGATGTCTGTCCAGCCTTTGTTTGAACACTTCCATTGAAGGCGAACTCACCACCTCCTGTGGTAACCTGTTCCACTCATTGATCACCCTCACTGTCAAAAAAGTTTTTTCTAATATCTAATTTGTGTCTCCTCCCTTTATGTAGATAAACCCAATGCAGAATAAAAAATGAGGAACTCTCTCATTACCTACTTGTGTAATGTGTTTTGCTTCCCTGAGCTGCTTGCATATACATAATTCTTAATAATTAGGATCTATAAGATATATCTTAGCATACTTCTTCTGTGCTTTAAAGGGGTTGTCCCGCGGCAGCAAGTGGGTCTATACACTTCTGTATGGCCATATTAATGCACTTTGTAATGTACATTGTGCATTAATTATGAGCCATACAGAAGTTATAAGAAGTTTTTCACTTACCTGCTCCGTTGCTAGCGTCCTCGTTTCCATGGAGCCCGCCTAATTTTCGGCGTCTAATGGCCAAATTAGACGCGCTTGCGCAGTCCGGGTCTTCTTCTTTTCTCAATGGGGCCGCTCGTGCAGGATGCCGGCTCCGTGTAGCTCCGCCCCGTCACGTGCCGATTCCAGCCAATCAGGAGGCTGGAATCGGCAATGGACCGCACAGAAGCCCTGCGGTCCACCGAGGGAGAAGATCCCGGCGGCCATCTTCAGCCGGTAAGTAAGAAGTCACCGGAGCGCGGGGATTCAGGTAAGCGCTGTGCGGATTTTTCTTTAGGTCCCTGCATCGGGGTTGTCTCGCGCCAAACGAGGGGGGGGGGGGGGGTTGAAAAAAAAAAAACCCGTTTCGGCGCGGGACAACCCCTTTAACATTTCTGGTATTCACACGTGGGGAAAAGGCGAAACTTCGGTGGACAGCGGACCCAGTGAGAGTGGCACCTGGCTAACTAGGCAAGAGCGGATAAGAAAACTGCCTACGGTAAGAAACTTTTCTTACGAAATATATCCATTCTTGACCTGTGGCTGTTGCTTCCCTGCAGCCCTTGGAAGGGCATTGGCTGTCATGCTAAGCTTTCATTCCAAAAAGCCTCACAGAAGGTATATCTTGTGGTATTTCTGTATCTGCCTGAAAATGTTGTGTAGTGTATCTTTAGATGGATGACTACTGATATATATATATATATATATATATATATATTAATCAAGACTGAGACTTATGCTGTTGCACTGTATAACTGCAATGTTGTGCAGGTTGTGTATATAGTGTGGATTGTTGTACATAGCTACAAGTTTGCTCCAGGACATTACATATGTGACAAGGGGTACGAAACCAACTAAAATGTCAGGTTTGTTTTACTCCTGCCACAAACTATTTCTAGACCTTGGAATTTCATCCAAATAAGACGAATATATGCTCCTGGTTTTACAATGGTTGTGTGTCGTCCAGACCCTCTTCTTCCTCCAATAGTCAGAGTACTGTAATCTGATGCATAGATTGTAATGTATGTGATAAAGGTGAATTTTAACAAAGTTTAGGAAAGGGTTTGTTTTTATCAATCTTATATCCATTTACTAACTAATCAGTATAAGAGATAATGTATTTTCTTGCAGATTATATCATTACTCTGAAATGTATGTTAACGTTAACAGGGGGGGGTCAGTGGGTTGCAACCTGAGGTTTAGAATAGTTAATGTCAGAGAAGAATCTGAAACGAGAAAGAGTAACCGTCTGGATTCTTATAGGAATGTAGACGTGTCTGGACCCTTTGTTGCATCCAAGCGGGACGTGCTGGATCCATAACCCTGAAAAACACAAACACTGAATCCAAACAGTGCTAAACAATAAAGCTAACTGCAGTGAACCTAACCAGGGAAGAAACTTGCCTAAATGCAGACAATCCATCCTGACAAGGATGGACCTGGCCACATGCCTCGGCCACTAGTTACCGTGTTACAGGGAAAAAACACAGAAAACAAAGAGGAAAAGGAAAACAAATGCAGTACTTAGCTTAAGATGCCATGGGTTAATAGGAAATCCAGAACCGGCTCTGACTACAGTCACGTTCAGAGAGAGACTGAAGAATTAACAGCAATTCAGCCAAGCATCAGGCCAGGCTAAACAGCCCAGACAAATACTCGCAGGTGAGACCAAACATGTCTCACCTATTACCACTCCCACCTGAGCCAGTAGATGAAAAAACACCTACAAAACCAGTACCAGACAATCAGAGGGAGCAACCCCGAACCGCGGCAATACCCTTCTTCCAGGAAAAGAGAACTCATTTTGAACTGCAACAAAAATACCTAAGACTAGTTATTAATAAATAAGAATATTATTAGTATTATTATTAGTATTCAAAATTCACTGATCATCAAAATAACTTTCAATTTCCCTTATGCTTCCATCAGATATGTCGAAACGAACACTTCTGGTTGTCTCAAATTGTTTTCAGCAATTTGTGACTACAGGATTTTGTCAGTAATTTTCTTCACCAGACGTATTTCAAAATGCCCTTTGACATTGTTTAAATGAACACCCCCAGTATTCATGAGCAATAAATATATGCTGTTCAATTTAGTATGTTTGTGGCACACTCAGTCAAAGGATTGTTTGGCAGTCAAAGGCACAGTCCACTACCCTTAGATGTGTTCGTTCGATAGACAAAGGGATTTATGAAACTGTCTAAAGCAACAACTGCCTGTGTTGCCATACTGTTCTTGAAAAATGAAAGCTGCTCTGTGATTGGTTACTTTGACAGACAAAGACAGTTTTGTATTCTGCATTATAGGGTGTTCTGTACCAGTGTTTCTGGATTCTAGTCCTCAAATCCCCCAACAGATCATTATTTGAGAACTTCATATAGAAAAAACACCTGTGACAATTTCTGAGGCACTGACAATAAGAGCATCACCTGTGGGGTTACTCAAGGACCTGAGTTGATAAACATTGCTCTGTACAGCTACATAACCATTTAGGGAGCTTTCACACAAATCATTTTTTATCTAAAAAAAAGTCCTTTTGTTGGCTTTTGTGGTGTTTTTACTCATTTTGGGTTCATTTTTTGGGTCCAAAGTGCATCATGCTGTAGGTATGGCAAGAAAAAATAAAGTATTACATGACAGCAATTAAGTTGAATGACTGTACCGTATGGACGGGATACATCCAACAGAGTGGGAGCCCCTTTTTTAGCATGTATCTCCATTTTGGCTTGTAGGGTGGTCTCAAGCAGATGATCTCACTTTATTACATTCATATGCCTACAGCAACCCGAAGATTTCAGGACAGAAAACTTATGTTCCAAAATTGGAGTACGGAGGGTATATATCCTTTTGATGATCTTCTCAGCCCTCCTTCTATTCCGTAAGTTCTGGGTACTGTTTTCAGGTGGCCAAGATGACTGGTATCATTTTTTTAACTACACTGTACACTGCTCTGGGATTGGCCAGCACTGATCATGTGAACAGCACTGGCCAATCACAGAGCAAGTATAGTACAATGGTAGCCTTAACAATTCCAATGCACTATGTGTGATTAGGTTACCTAATGATGGTGATGGCCATCTTGACTGTTCAAAAAGGCACCTAGAAGTGACATAATGGAGAGACTGCCAAGAACATCATCTGCAGATAACATAACCCTTCTACTCTCTGACCCTGGGACAAAATTTTGTCCTGAAACCAGATCATTACATTAAGGCCTTAGTCAGACGGGCGTTTTTTGCCGCGATTTGCGGATCGCATGACGGATGCGCATCCGCAAATCGCGTGACCGGTGCGCGCAAGTCGCCCGCAAATCGCCCGAAAATCTGCTCCTAGCCGCGTTTCATTAGAAACGGGCCGGAGCTGTCCAGCGCATTGCATTCAATGGAGACGGCAATACAGCCGTCTCCATTGAAAGCAATGCGCTGCGGGCGAGCCCGGGATGAATTGTCGGTAAGGGCTTAAATATATAAGCCCTTACCTGCAATCCATCCTAAAATGTGTTAAAATAAAAAAAAATTGCATTCTCACCTTCTGCCTGCAGCTCCGGGCAGCCGTACTGCAGTGGGTGTGAAGGGGGTGTGAGTCAGACCTGCCCCCTGATTGGCTCAGCGCTGAGCCAATCAGAGGCATGCCTCACTCACACCCATTCATGAATGGATGTGAGTCAGACCTGCCCCTGATTGGCTCAGCGCTGAGAGGCAGCAGTCACTCACCCATTCATGAATTCATGAATGGGTGTGTGAGTGAAACCGGCCTCTGATTGGTCAGGCTGTGACCAATCAGAGCAGATCATTCAGCAGGCGGGGATTTTAAAGCCCCGCCGGCTGAATAGTGCCGAGAAGCAGTTCAGGAGAACTGACAGCGGCCGCGGCTGGACTCCGGCTGCAGCGGAAAGGTGAGTATACAATTTTTTTTTATTTTAACACATTTTAGCATGAATTGCAGGGAAGGGTTTATATATTTAACCCCTTCCCGACAATTAACCCCGCGCACGCCGGCAGCCCATTGCTTTCAATGGAGCGGCTGTATTGCCGCTCCATTGAATTCAATGGGCAAACATCGTTCTTCTCTGCCACAGCTGTTACAGCTGTGGCAGAGAAGAATGATTTGTCTTCTATATGTTCTCAATGGGGTCGGCGCTGCTGCCGCCGGCCCCATTGAGCGCATATACAGAAGCGAACAGGAATCGCAGATCGCAGATAGGTGCGATCTGCGATTTTTTGTTCTATAATTTTTCGGACGAGCGCATAAAAAGCGCTCATGTGTCTGATACCATTGCGAAGCAATGGTTTTAAAAAATCGCCGGACGCATGCGCATGCGCAAATCGCGGCAAAAAACGCCCGTCTGACTAAGCCCTAATACAGCATAATGAAAAAAACTGGTTTAAAGGCTATGGGCACATCATCGTCTAGGTTGAGAGATTTCTCTGAAGCATATGCCAACAATTCGCCACAGTCATTGAACTATGATGGTAAGACCTAGAATATACAGTAAATATGTATAGAATAATATAGGCTTATACACACTTTGAACTTTCTAAAATTTGGCAATGCAAGATCTGTAGCGGAATAAACTAGAGTGACACCAAACGTGACATTTTGCAGCTACTTGAGATTTACCTTTGTGCATGGCCTTTCAATTACTTAATGAATGTGAAATGTATTCAAAATCTTATTTTGGGTCTTTTTTGTCTTTTTGCCACAATTGATTTACTTTAGTTGACTTAATTTTTTAAATCTGCAATGTGGAAAGGAAGATGATAAGAAAATTAAATTTAGCATAATTATTAATCCCTGCAATGCCAGGGGGGCAATAGAGCATTGCTGACATGAAATGAAGCATTAAACAAATTGGTAAAAGTGGCTGTTTTGCTTAATGGAATATTCAGAATCAAATGAATATGAATGAGATTCATTTTAATCGGCATTATGTTTTGATTGTTCGGCGCTAATTTGAATATTTCTATGAATATAAGCCAAAGCAAAATAAGTCCTCTCGGTGCCCTTATTAGTATTTATTGAATTTTATTTGTCAATTATTGACAGCGGTAAAACTTCACTGATATTCTAATATGTACTGTCACTCTAATGATCTCTAAATCAAATCTTAGAAACAGATAAAAAATCAGGACAGCGCTTCTGTGGTGGAAAGTTAAATGTAGAAAAATGTGTATAGACTAAAAAGGGAAGGACTCACCAGGCATGTACGGCACAACCTGGATGTGTTAGCCGCCATGCCTTGGGTCCAAGTAGGAAGAATACGGTAGGTATTATGGTCGACCCTCTGTCCGTGCAACATCCAGAGGATAGCAAATACAGGGAGAATTCTGAGGCACCAAGGTCTCGGACTAAAAATCAAAGAAAGGTATATGTTGAAAAAGTTCTCCTGTGTTCAGAGATCAAACCCATATATTAATAAAAAGCAATCTCACTTACTTGAAGAGGAGGGGGGAGGAGTTTAAGGTGTAGACCAAAAGACACCCCTTATAGAGGTCCAAGCAGTCGTGGTATAGTTGCTAGCAAATAAGGTCGCAGATTCCACAGGAATTGGTAAGAAAAGTCTGATTTTAATGACTAAATACTATTTTGTGTATAACACAAATAATAATAGAACGAAAGACAAGTAGTACAAGTGCAACACGTTGCAGAGCTAAAACCATGCTCCTCTCTCAAGCACATCTCTGGTGAAGCGTATATGTGACAAGGGCTATTACAAGTAAATGTGGGGCTCAATTTTTTATAAGGCATAGCAGCTTCTCCTCAAAGAAAAACTATCATTGTATATTTTTTGTATTAGTAGTATATGAGTATATAATAACAATTTGAATTATGTCCTACAAGGTGAAAGTGGCATTTTCCTCACCTTCCAATGGAATGTAGTTCTTCACTATGAGCTCCTCAGACACTCAAAGTCAGTCTAGTACAAAACAATAAATAGAAGATAAGGAGGAGGGGAGAGGAGGGAAATGCAGCTGCAGTTTCTCACACAACATTTCAGTGAAACTGCATAAGCAGGAGAGAAAAGGCAAATCACTAGTGCTAAATGTGCAGTTCAGTTCTGGTCACTGGTTCAGATAAAGAATACCCTGGGGTTGAGAAATGCACAAAGAAGAACAGCAAAGCAGATAAGGGATATTGAGGATATTAAATATGAGTAAAGATTAAAATAATTCCATTTATTTAGTCTAGACGTCTAAGGGAGGACTTAACTAACATGCATAAGTATATAAATGGCCTGTGGAAAAAATATAGTTAAAAGGCAATCCACTTAAAATTCCCTTAGAAGACAACAGGGGATCTCCCTTAATCTGGAGGAAAAGAGATTTAATCTCCAGAGCTGACAAGGCTTCTTTACCAGCTGTGAATCTGTGAGAGTTTCAAGAAAGGCTTCGATAATTTTTTAGAACATAAAATGCTTAGGGTAATGTATGCAAATGGGAGATGTTACAGCGCCTCTGGAGCTGCACCGATTTGAAGGCAACTTTCCTATAAGAACAGTGTCCAACCTTTGAACAGACCTCACAACATTACTAAGGATTAGAGATGAGCGAACGTACTCGTTACGAGTACTTACGCACCCGAGCACCGCCATTTTCGAGTACAGCAGTACTCGCGCGTAAAGATTCGGGGGGCGCCGTGGCGGCACGGGCGGTAGCAGTGGGGAGTGGGGGGGAAAGGGAGAGAGAGAGGGCTCCCCCCTGTTCCCCGCTGCTCCCCCCCGCACCGCCGCGCCTCTCCCCGCCCCCCGGCGCCCCCCGAATCTTTACGCCCGAGTACTGAAGTACTCGAAAATGGCGGTACTCGGGTGCGTAAGTACTCATTACGAGTACGTTCGCTCATCTCTACTAAGGATATAAGACAGACCAAAGTCTTCCCCATAAGGAAATAACACCCATCTGCAGACAACTGTTTTGGGATTTTTGCCTCTCACTAGTGCAAAGGAGGGCTTTGACTGGCTGGGTAAGAGGCCTGTTATATGGGTGTCTATAAGTTTTCCTATACTCACTTTGCACTCTCAACAACGAGAGACAGTAATGCTCCTAACCCACATCACAAGCCTTTTACCTAGCCAGGAAGAACAAAACTTCCCAGGGGACCATTGAATGGGCTATAAGTCTCCCAACGCCTGCTAAGGAGAGTTACTACCCCTCCTGGCCTATGGAAATGTATGGAATTCTTGTTTGAATGTTGATCCATTTTTCCCCTTTAGAAGAGACTGCCTCATGCCTTACTGGGTTTTATCTTCCATTGGATCAGTAGAGCAAATCAAGTTTTAAGATGTAATTCTCCTTCTTTCTTTCATTTACTTACCCTTCCATCCCAAGATTTAACTTGTTGAAAATGTATAATATACTGAATGATCACTACATTGAGAAGACCTACTCAATAACAGGTTGGGGTTCGTCCTACTCTTTGGGTGATCACAGCTTTCAGATATTGGGGAACAGAGTCCACAAGGTGGCGAACATCCTCTATTCTCAACCCAGGCCAGCTGCAGCAGCTCTATGGACATTTTAAGTGGGAGCAGATTTTACAGGCATTTTCAACATATCCCAAACATGTTAGATGGGATTTCAGTCTGGTGAGCATAGGGGCGAAGGCGATGTGGAGATTTCATTGTCGTGTTCCTCCAACCACTCCTTAATGATCCAAGCTCAATGACATGAAGAGTTATCCTGTTTGAAAGATAGCACTGTGGTCAGGGAAGACTTCCTGAAGATATGGGTTGGATGGTTAGCTCACAGGCCCCTGTAGTGTTTACCATTCATGGATTGTGCTATGATGACCAATGGTCTTAGCCCATGCCAGGAAAATATTTCCCAGACCATGACACCACCACCATAGGCTTGTTGAACTCAAACAGAGCACCACTTTTTCAGAAATATTGGCACCATACTTCTGGACACAACTAATCTGCTTCTGGTCAGAGTGCCTCAAGTCACCCCTTTTTCCCATGCCTGTCATGTGTTGCCTTCTGCTGCACAGAAGAGAGGTCAGCACAAAGTCTGAGAGCAGATTACTGTTGGTGTTACTGATCACAAGAAGTGATGCGCCAGCTGTTCCTAATGCAGTGATTGCTCAGTGTATAGTGTATATAACTGTGTAAGGCTATATGTGGCCTTTTTGGGCTATTGTGGGTAGTGAAATTTACTGAATTAATCTAAAAGCATATATTAAGACATTGCAGTTTATTTTGTATGGCTATATGTTTATTGCGATGGGTTTAGCCTTTATTATAGTTCCCATGTGGGTGAAATTTTGTCTTTTGTAAAATGAATGGGTGTTTCATTATCAGACGATGTATCTAAATCTAATATGGTGTTTTAATTTATGCTGCATTGAATTATCTGAATTCTCCTCTTTATCATCCCTTTTTGTAGTAGAAAGCAAAAAAAATTCCATCACCTGTCCAACACTAGGTGGATAGAAGGTTATAAAAAGATGATAATAACCTTAAAATCTTAATAGCTTTGTCATTGACTTCAAATTGGAATTATTATAATGATTTATGGTAATTTTTCTAGTAGAAATTATATTTAAATTAGCCATTTGGGGCTCATGTTCTTTGTCTTTGATTTGTTCTAATTTTATGCAAACATGAGGGTATTAATCATGCAGAGAATAGAATATATTAATGCAAGTCTCTTCAGGAGATGTTCCTTGCATGCAGTGTATAGATAACTAAATGCAACTGAAGTCTACAAAGTTGAGCATTTTCTTTTAATAATAATAAACTTTATAGTGTATATTCGTCGCAGGCAGTGGTATCCCTATGCAGGTTCAGATACGATACAGCAGACAGAGTTACAAAAATATACAATATTTATTTGTGAACAAAGGAACAAAAGTCAGCAAAGTTATACCAACAAGAGAACACTTTACCTTTGACTGTAGAGTTACCTACCATTAACTACAGGTAGCAAAATCCTAGGATTATTAATAGAGATGAGCGAACGTGTTCTTCCGAGCTTGATATTTGTGCGAATATTAGGGTGTTCGGGATGTTCGTTATTCGCAACGAACACCATGCGGTGTTCTGGTGACTTTCACTTCCTTCCCTGAGACGTTAGCGCGCTTTTCTGGCCAATTGAAAGACAGGGAAGGCATTACAACTTCCCCCTGTGACGTTCAAGCCCTATACCACCCCCCTGCTGTGAGTGGCTGGGAAGATCAGGTGTCACCCGAACATAAAAGTCGGCCCCTCCCGCGGTTCGCCTCAGATGCCGTGTGAGTTAGATGAGGGACAGTGCTGTTTGTACCGGAGCTGCTGTAGGGAAAGAATTGGTAGTTAGTGTAGGCTTCAAGACCCCCCAAAGGTCCTTATTAGGGCCACTGATAGCTGTGTGTTGGCTGCTGTTAGCAGTGGCAATTTTTTTTTCTTCTCAAAATCGGCTCTGCAGAGCGTTGCACCTGGCATTAGGGACAGAAGTGCTGCATAGGCAGGGAGAGTGTTAGGAGTGAGTGTAGCCTTCAAGAACCTCAACGGTCCTTTCTAGGGCCATATTTAACCGTGTGCAGTACTGTCCAGGCTGCTGTTAGCTGTGCTGCATTTTTTTTTGCTTCTCAAAATCGCCTCTGCAGAGCATTGCACCCTTTATTGATACTGCAGGGAAAGAATTGTATAGGCAGGGCCACAACACAGTTATTATTCATTGAATATACGCAGTGCTGCCTTTTGCTTGTAAAACAAGTGAAAATAATTCTATTTGTCCTGCCTCTGTCCGTCCTAAGAACGGTGGACACGTGTCGGCTGCGTGTGCAACCTGTAAAAATCAGACGCACCCAGCTACGTTTTACTCCTGGCTTCGCCATTTGCTTTCCTTAATTGGGAAAAAAAATACCTGCTCTGCCACAGTTAATAACTCTGCTACCCTCACGTTCTGTGACACATTAGCAGGAAAACAGCACAGTTATTAAACTTCTCATGTTCATAGAATATACACAATGCTGCCTTTTGGTGCAAAAAAACAGAAAATAATTCTATTTGTCCTGCCTCTGTCCGTCCTAAGGGCGGTGGACACGTGTCGGCTGCGTGTGCAACCTGTAAAAATCAGACGCACCCAGCTACGTTTTACTCCTGGCTTCGCCATTTGCTTTCCTTAATTGGGAAAAAAAATACCTGCTCTGCCACAGTTAATAACTCTGCTACCCTCACGTTCTGTGACACATTAGCAGGAAAACAGCACAGTTATTAAACTTCTCATGTTCATAGAATATACGCAGTGCTGCCTTTTGGTGCAAAAAAACGGAAAATAATTCTATTTGTCCTGCCTCTGTCCGTCCTAAGGGCGGTGGACACGTGTCGGCTGCGTGTGCAACCTGTAAAAATCAGACGCACCCAGCTACGTTTTACTCCTGGCTTCGCCATTTGCTTTCCTTAATTGGGAAAAAAAATACCTGCTCTGCCACAGTTAATAACTCTGCTACCCTCACGTTCTGTGACACATTAGCAGGAAAACAGCACAGTTATTAAACTTCTCATGTTCATAGAATATACGCAGTGCTGCCTTTTGGTGCAAAAAAACGGAAAATAATTCTATTTGTCCTGCCTCTGTCCGTCCTAAGGGCGGTGGACACGTGTCGGCTGCGTGTGCAACCTGTAAAAATCAGACGCACCCAGCTACGTTTTACTCCTGACTTCGCCATTTGCTTTCCTTAATTGGGAAAAAAAATACCTGCTCTGCCACAGTTAATAACTCTGCTACCCTCATGTTCTGTGACACATTTGCAGGAAAACAGCACAGTTATTAAACTTAGATTATACATTCACTAGAGGCAGTGGGGCCTTTCGTTTTCAAAAAAGGGCAAAAATTATATTTGGCCTGCAGTCTTGCGCCAATTTATTAGCTGCCTGTGAAATCAAATCACTGGTAATACAGCATGCTGAGGGGTAGGGGTAAGCCTAGAGGACGTGGACGCGGCCGAGGACGCGGAGGGCCAAGTCAGGGTGTGGGCACAGGCCGAGCTCCTGATCCAGGTGTGTCGCAGCCGACTGCTGCGCGATTAGGAGAGAGGCACGTTTCTGGTGTCCCCACATTCATCGCCCAATTAATGGGTCCACGCGGGAGACGGTTATTAGAAAATGAGCAGTGTGAGCAGGTCCTGTCCTGGATGGCAGAAAGTGCTTCGAGCAACCTATCGTCTACCCGCAGTTCTGCGCCGTCCACTGCTGCAAATCCGAATCCTCTGTCTGCTGCTCCTCCTTCCTCCCAGCCTCCTCACTCCACTACAATGACACCTGCTCAGGAGCGGGAACACTCCCAGGAACTGTTCTCGGGCCCCTGCTTAGATTGGGCAGCAGCGGTTCCTCTCCCACCAGAGGAGTTTATCGTCACTGATGCCCAACCATTCGAAAGTTCCTGGGGTCCGGGGGAAGAGGCTGGGGACTTCCGCCAACTGTCTCAACAACTTTCTGTGGGTGAGGAGGACGATGACGATCAGACACAGTTGTCTTGCAGTGAGGTAGTAGTAAGGGCAGTAAGTCCGAGGGAGCAGCGCACAGAGGATTCGGAGGAAGAGCAGCAGGACGATGAGGTGACTGACCCCACCTGGTGTGCAACGCTTACTCAGGAGGACAGGTCTTCAGAGGGGGAGTCAAGGGCATCAGCAGGGCAGGTTGCAAGAGGCAGTGCGGTGGCCAGGGGTAGAGGCAGGGCCAGACCAAATAATCCACCAAGTGTTTCCCAAAGCGCCCCCTCGCGCCATGCCACCCTGCAGAGGCCGAGGTGCTCTAAGGTCTGGCAGTTTTTCACAGAGACGCCTGACGACCGACGAACAGTGGTGTGCAACCTTTGTCGCGCAAAGCTCAGCCGGGGAGCCAACACCAACAGCCTCACCACCACCACCATGCGCAGAAATATGATGGCCAAGCACCCCGCAAGGTGGGATGAAGGCCGTTCAGCGCCTCCGGTTTGCACCCCTGCCTCTCCCCCTGTGCCCCAACCTGCCACTGAGATACAACCCCCCTCTCAGGACACAGGCACTACCGTCTCCTGGCCTGCACCCACACCCTCACCTCCGCTGTCCTCGGCCCCATCCAGCATTGTAGTTCAGCGCACCGTCCAGCCGTCGCTTGCGCAACTGTTGGAGCGCAAGCGCAAGTACGCCGCCACGCACCCGCACGCTCAAACGTTAACCGTCCGCATCGCAAAATTCATCAGCCCTGAGATGCTGCCGTATAGGGTTGTGGAAACGGAGTCCTTCAAAAGTATCATGGAGGCGGCGGCCCCGCGCTACTCAGTTCCCAGTCGCCACTACTTTTCCCGATGTGCCGTCCCAGCCCTGCACGACCACGTCTCCCGCAACATTGTACGCGCCCTCACCAACGCGGTTACTGCCACGGTCCACTTAACTACGGACACGTGGACAAGCACAGGCGGGCAGGGCCACTACATCTCCCTGACGGCACATTGGGTGAATTTAGTGGAGGCTGGGACAGAGTCAGAGCCTGGGACCGCTCATGTCCTACCCACCCCCAGAATTGTGGGCCCCAGCTCGGTGGTGGTATCTGCGGAGGTGTATGCTTCCTCCACTAAAGCACCCTTCTCCTCCTCCTCCTCCTCTGTCTCGCAATCAAGATGTGTTAGCAGCAGCATGTCGCCAGCAGTCGGTGTCGCGCGGTGTGGCAGCACAGCGGTGGGCAAGCGTCAGCAGGCCGTGCTGAAACTACTCAGCTTAGGCGATAAGAGGCACACGGCCCACGAACTGCTGCAGGGTCTGACACAGCAGACCGACCACTGGCTTGCGCCGCTGAGCCTCCAACCGGGCATGGTCGTGTGTGACAACGGCCGTAACCTGGTGGCGGCTCTGCAGCTCGGCAGCCTCACGCACGTGCCATGCCTGGCCCACGTCTTTAATTTGGTGGTTCAGCGCTTTCTGAAAAGCTACCCACGCTTGTCAGACCTGCTCGTAAAGGCGCGCCGGCTCTGCGCACATTTTCGCAAGTCCCACACGGACGCTGCCACCCTGCGCACCCTGCAACATCACTTTAAGCTGCCAGTGCACCGACTGCTGTGCGACGTGCCCACACGGTGGAACTCTACGCTCCACATGTTGGCCAGGCTCTATGAACAACGTAGAGCTATAGTCGAATACCAACTCCAACATGGGCGGCGCAGTGGGAGTCAGCCTCCTCAATTCCTTTCAGAAGAGTGGGCCTGGTTGGCAGACATCTGCCATGTCCTTGGTAATTTTGAGGAGTCTACCCAGGTGGTGAGCGGCGATGCTACAATCATTAGCATCACCATTCCTCTGCTATGCATCTTGAGAAATTCCCTGCAAACCATAAAGGCAGCTGCTTTGCGCTCGGAAACGGGGGCAGGGGAAGACAGTATGCCGCTGGATAGTCAGGGCACCCTCCTGTCTATTTCTCAGCGCGTACAGGAGGAGGAGGAGGAGCATGAAGAGGATGAGGAGGAGGGGGAAGAGACAGCTTGGGCCGCTGCTGACGGTACACCGGCTGATTGCCTGTCATCCTTTCAGCGTGTATGGCCTGAGGAGGAGGAGGAGGAGGAGGAGGATCCTGAAAGTGATCTTCCTAGTGAAGACAGCCATGTGTTGCGTACAGGTACCCTGGCACACATGGCTGACTTCATGTTAGGATGCCTTTCTCGTGACCCTCGCGTTGCACGCATTCTGGCCACTACGGATTACTGGGTGTACACACTGCTCGATCCACGGTATAAGGATAACCTGCCCACTCTGATTCCCGAAGACGAAAGGGGTTCGAGAGTGTTGCTATACTACAGGACCCTTGCGGACAAGCTGATGGTAAAATTCCCAGCCGACAGCGCTAGTGGCAGAAGGCGCAGTACCGAGGGCAAGGTAGCAGGGGATGTGCGTAGATCGAGCAGCATGTACATCCCAGGCAGTGCAACAGTCTTTAAGGGCCTGGCCAGCTTTATGGCTCCCCACCAAGACTGTGTCACCGCTCCCCAGTCACGGCTGAGTCGGCGGGAGCACTGTAAAAGTATGGTGAGGGAGTACGTAGCGGATCGCACGACCATCCTTGGTGACGCCTCTGCCCCCTACAACTACTGGGTGTCGAAGCTGGACACGTGGCCTGAACTCGCGCTGTATGCCCTGGAGGTGCTTGCTTGTCCTGCGGCTAGCGTGTTGTCGGAGAGGGTGTTTAGTGCGGCTGGGGGAATCATCACAGATAAGCGTAGCCGCTTGTCAACCGACAGTGCCGACAGGCTAACACTCATCAAGATGAACAAAGGCTGGATTTCCCCAGACTTCTGTTCTCCACCAGCGGACAGCAGCGATACGTAAGCAATACGTAGGCTGCACCCGCGGATGGAAGCTACGTTCTCTCTCACCATCCAAAACGGGGACATTTCTGCTTCATCAATCTGTGTCTAATATTCCTCCTCCTCCTCCTGCTCCTCCTCCTGAAACCTCACGTAATCACGCTGAACGGGCAATTTTTCTTAGGGCCACAAGGCTCACTCAAATAATTTTTCTGAACAATTTTTATAAGTTTCAATGCGCTTAAAAGCGTTGGAACTTTAACTTGAACCAGTTTTTCGTTACACTGGGCTGCCTCCAGGCCTAGTTACCACGTAAGCCACATTAACCAAAGCGATTAATGGGTTTCACCTGCCCTCTTGGCTGGCCATGGCCAATTTTTGGGATGTACATTAGTACTGTTGATACAGCAATTTTTGTGGGCCCTCGCCTACAGTGTAATCAAATTAATTTTTAGCCCACCTGCATTACAGCTGACGTTACCTCAGCTGTGTTGGGCAATGCAATGGGATATTTTTGTGTACCGCCGGTGGGTTCCAGGGAGCCACCCATGCTGTAGGTGCACACGGAGTGTAACCTACATGTGTCCACTTGTAAAGAACCCCGGTCAGACTGGGGCATGCAGTGTGGGCCGAAGCCCACCTGTATTACGCACGACATTACTACCTCAGCTGTGTTGGGCAATGCAATGGGATATTTCTATGTACCGCCGGTGGCTTCCTGGCACCCACCCATGCTGTGGGTCGACAGGGACTTCACAATAGGGAGTTGTACCTGCCTGTGTCTATGAATTAAAAAGCCCGGTCTAAATGGGGCATGCAGACACCTTGACAGAATGAATAGTGTGTGGCACATAGGTTCCCCATTGCTATGCCTACGTGTGCAGCTCCTGATGGCGGTGGCACAGGATTCTATTTTTCATTGCTTCTGTACAGCATTGTGGGCTATCGCCCCGCCCCTTTTAAAGAGGGTCGCTGCCTAGCCATGCCAACCCTCTGCAGTGTGTGCCTGCGGTTCCTCCTCATGGCAGACGCACTTCTAAATAGACATGAGTGTGGCATGGCATGAGGGCAGCTGAAGGCTGCGCAGGGACACTTTGGTGTGCGTTGTGGGGGGGGAGGGGGGGCGGTTGGTCAGCATGTAACCCAGGAGAAGTGTCAGTGGAGTGTCATGCAGGCAGTGATTGTGCTTTGTTGTAGCTAGTGTGGTGCTTAGCAAAGGTATGCCATGCTAATGAGGGCTTTTCAGAAGTAAAAGTTGTTGGGAGGGGGGGGGGGCACTCTTGCCGGTATTGTGGCTTAATAGTGGGACCTGTGAACTTGAGATGCAGCCCAACATGTAGCCCCTCGCCTGCCCTATCCGTTTCTGTGTCATTCCCATCACTTTCTTGAATTGCCCAGATTTTCACACATGAAAACCTTAGCGAGCATCGGCGAAATACAAAAATGCTCTGGTCGCCCATTGACTTCAATGGGGTTCGTTGTTCGAAACGAACCCTCGAACATCGCGGGAAGTTCGTTCCGAATAACGAACACCCGAACATTTTGGTGTTCGCTCATCTCTAATTATTAATACTCTACTCCCAGTACAAAATAATAATTTAAAAAACAGTAACGATAATGCTGTAAAGAGACCAATCTGGTTAGACGGAAATACCAGTCACACAGTCTGTACATTAAGGGGTTTAGTAGCAGCACAGTGCATGTGGGACACAACATTCAACCCCAGCCAATATGTTTTGTTTGTATAGGCTCACAACCCTGTGTCTGTGTTGTCAGCTCATAACCCCAAGCATCAGAACAGTTTAAAGGGGTTGTCCCGCGCCGAAACGGGTTTTTTTTTTATTCAGTAGGCCCCCGTTCAGCGCGAGACAAACCCAATGCATGTGTTAAAAAAAAAAAACGTTTAGTACTTACCCGAATCCCCGTGCTGCGGCGACTTCTTCCTTACCTTAGCAAGATGGCCGCTGGGATCTTCACCCACGATGCACCGCGGGTCTTCTCCCATGGTGCACCGTGGGCTCTGTGCGGTCCATTGCCGATTCCAGCCTCCTGATTGGCTGGAATCGGCACACGTGACGGGGCGGAGCTACGAGGACCAGCTCTCCGGCACGAGCGGCCCCATTCATCAGGGAGAAGACCGGACTGCGCAAGCGCGTCTAATCGGGCGATTAGACGCTGAAATTAGACGGCTCCATGGAGACGAGGACGCTAGCAACGGAGCAGGTAAGTTAATAACTTCTGTGTGGCTCATAATTAATGCACGATATACATTACAAAGTGCATTAATATAGCCATACAGAAGTGTATAACCCCACTTGCTTTCGCGGGACAACCCCTTTAAGTCTTACGCAACAGTCTTTTTAGTTATTTGTCTGCATCCCTAGTGGTGTGTGCATCTACAGTCAATTTGAGGTCAGCCTCACTTACATACTTTGTGTGGGAGTACTAGCTTATTAACCAGCAAATCTGGAATCAAAAGTTTTCCTAGACCATGGTTTCCAAAATCCTTGTTGCAGTCCTGATACCCCTCCAGGTCAAGGCTTAGCACAGTCTCTCTCTCAGGTGGCTCAAGAAAGCAGGCAGCCTCTGATCTCCTTAGTCCTTTGCAGACTGTTGCAGCTTTTCCAGTAGCAGCTTCCCAGCTCCAGCTGCCACACTCTGGCCTCAAGTCACTTCTGGAAGCAACGGCAGTGCCTCCAGCCCTCTGCACATTACCCCGGGCTTTCTCCGCTTACAACTCCTGCGCTTCTTCAACCTTATAAAATACCTACAATACTTTTTTATGGCACTTTTAGCCCTGAGAATGTTTTGGGCTCTGGAGGAGAGGGGGATAATTCTATATTCTGCTGGTATTTGGCAGAGCTTTATTCTGGTGTACAGAGTGCCTGTACTCCTTTTACCTTTGAAGTGTCCCTCACTTGGGGTGCCGGACCTATTGCAGCCAGTGTGGCTGCCGCAGAGTGGCTAGTAGTCACTATAGTAAGAAAGGGGAGCAGGGCATTGCTTTCCCTCTTGCATATTTATAGATGCTAAATGTATTACATCATTGTTTCATAATTTAATACCATTTGTATTATTAGTGCACGTTTTCACATAATACCTCCCCTTCACCCTCCAAGACCATTCACCAAGCCAGTCTGTGGCTGGGAGTGCAATCGCTACAACATGGTTTGTTTCCAAGAGTATTGCCGAGTGACAAATATACTTTATATGTGTTTCCAGAGGCGAAACTTGAAGCTTCTGGGCTCCAATTAAAAATCTATAATGGGGTCCCAAACTATAATGCTTTATTCATAGCACTGTGCTCCCTATATTGAAAAGAGAGGCCTTATGGGCCCCCTAAGGCTCGTAGGCCCAGGTGAAACTGCATCCCCTATAGTTACGCCCCTGTGTGTTTCATTCCTAGGTTTAGTTTTCTTTTACTAAGTCTTCACATTGTTAGCTTTTAATTGTAATACCATGCCAATCCACATGGTGTGCTCTTAAAGTTGTTTTAGAAGTTAGATAAAAAAATAAGTCACTCTTGTTGATAGTTTTGCAGCTCAACCTGATTCATTTTAGTTCTATAATGCCAATCATAATACATTGTCAAGAGGAAAAAAACAAACTCTTTTTTTCTAATCCTTTAACCCTTTCCAATCCACTGTCTGACCTCTGATTTAAGGCTGTACAGCTCCCATGTTGAAAGACGTCCGTCAGGGTTCTCTTACTGTATATTGCCAGCCTCTATGCTGTCGGAGCCTATCCAACGTGTCACCTCGTGCAGTACTGGCTTTAGCCAGCAGATAGCGCCATTGTGTAACGGCAGAAAAAGAGTAAGCCCCCTAGGAAAACCAGAATACAAATTGGATTGGAAAGGGTTAAGTTCTTTCTTGCAAATACGTTTAGTACATTTTACTAGTATTACTCAACTGGCAGACCATCATCTAAATCTTGACCAGTGACGGCAGACTGCAGACCTCCGTGCATTGGAGTTAGGGCAGTGATGACTCCACCGCATCTATGATAATAGGACTTTCATCAGGATTGTGACTGCTGCTGGGGCCCAGAACACAAGGTCCTTGCACTAACCAGCATCAGGATATTGTATGATGTGGTGGCTAGAAATGAAGATTGTTGCTATCTGATGTGGAGTCTTATTAATTATAGTGATCTGGTCTGAATTAATTTTAATGGAGTCTGAATGAATTTAGAAGTCTGATCTAGGGTTTAAATTAGTTTAGGGATCTGGAGACTTAAAGGGGTTGTGCCAAGTTATAAAGTTATCCAAATAGATAGATAGATAGATATTTTGGGTTATTTACAGTATACTAAACTGAATAGTAATTTTATCTCTGGCAAAGCTATTATCAATATATGTTGTTTAATAATGTCAGCTTATTAAGCATTGACTATCTTTTTAGCGCAGTCTTAACCTTATTTGACCTTCACTAGCACATGCAAAAAAAATTAACAATGCCAGATTCAGAATTCTCTTACTAATTATTCTTTACCTGTGCTTCATTAAACCTCAATGAAATGTGCACTTTCCTTTTGTAATTAACTCAGAATCCAATTAAAATACTTATTATTCAGGAAGCAGACAAGGGGCATTTCAATGAGTTTGTCTTTATAAAAATAAGCAAATTTAGACAATAGCTCTATAGATATTCAAAGGCAAATTCAGCCTCAGCTTTACAGATCTTATGATTTTTAAGATGATAAAATATAATACGCACAGCAAACTACAAATATAATAAAAGTAGGGACCACCATTCCATAGTCTCATGGAGGATCTGTTGTGTTTTATTGACCCTGCATCAATTCCAATCCAGAGACAAAGAAACCAGGGCTGGGACTATTGATGAGTGCATGGATGAAAAGTTAAGTTTGGTCTGAATTAATATGAACCAAACTGGAACTTCACCAATACTCCTACTGGTGTATAACACTGTCTAGAAGTCATAAATGACCTGTATAACACTCTAAGTTCACCTATGATCTAAGCACTAGAGATGAGCGAGTATACTCGCTAAGGCACATTACTTGAGCGAGTAGTGCCTTAGTCGAGTATCTCCCCGCTCGTCTCTAAAGATTTGGCCCCCCCCTTTCCCGCCGGCCCCCGAATCTTTAGCGATGAGCGGGGAGATACTTGGCTAAGGCACTACTCGCTCGAGTAATTTGCCTTAGCGAGTATACTCGCTCATCTCTACTAAGCACTGTAAGTTGTTTTAAGGGGAAGGAGGGAAGGAAGGATTGATTTTTCCTCCTTTTTTAACGAGTTCGGTGGAGATAAACTTTTAGCAAAGCTCAGCACTGAATCAGGGTTCAACTGGTTTGGTTTGCTCAACACTAGCTAGGCCTAGACAGATACCACAACACCATACTGTATAGACAAGGCCAAGAGGGAAGGGGCATTGTTACATTTAAAACAGTTAGTAGCTTTCTGGAGCCAATTAGATTGCATGCAAATGACTGTACTAATACCTTTCACAACTTACTATTGTTATAGAGGTGTAAGATGGTGGACTGTGATGAGCCATTGGAGAACAAGGAGTTCAAACGCTGTTTTAACATTTCAGTGGTCTGACACCTATTTAGCCTTTCTGGAGCATTAGGTATCAGTGCTTGGGGGAAGCAAATTTGGGAGGCAAAATAACCCTGTTCATACATCCCACAGTATTATCATGCTATGTAGAAAAATGATCAAATCTAAGGCATATGGTATTAGCACAATAGATTTACTGTATGTTATTACTTATACTTTGGCCTTTTTTTGTTTAATGTTGGTCCCCTAGAACAGTGGCTGAGAACCCCTTGCTGCATGACTTGCCATAGGATTTCTGAGCAATAGCCATACTTGCAGACAAATGACTATATTGCCGTCATATCAACACCACTGAACAGTACTAGTTTGGATGTGTGGCAGATATCAGTGTCAAATTTACTAGCTCTCGACCATCATTCAAAATTGGTTGTGGCTCACAAAGTACAAAAGGTTAAGCAGCTCTATCCTAAAAGATGGCAACTTTGTATGGTCCAGCTACCTTCCCTGAATAAAGATAAGGCATGAATCCGAATCTCACATGAGAGAGGAAACTTACCTCCAGGAGCATAAAAACCCTAAACACACAGCCAAGATAATACAAATGTACCTCTGGGACAAATTTCTGCATGACTTTCAGACCTTGGGAACCAATGCCTGCAGGGGTCGTACATCTCTAGCTTCCCTAGCCAGCGAAGGAATAGCTCTCAAGCCTCCTCTCTCTCCATGTTGTTTCAGAAACCCACAGGGTAGATAGGGGCTTATGGCGAGTTATATCAGAAAGATAAGACATTTTTGATGCACAACAAGTAACTTCTAATTGGCTTTTCAGCAATTTCAGCTTTTCAGTACATTTACACAAATTTCGACAAAAAATGTATTTTCCTTTGTCATTATCGGTTATTATATGCAGACATTTTAAAAAAGTGTATTATTTATTTTAGAATAAGGCTGCAATATAAAAACAATGTGGAAAATCTGAGGGAGATCCAGATATTATATGAATACAATACAAATTTACAAAAAACAAGAACATATGCCAGAAGGTATGTTTCAGAAAGTTTTTATTTTTCTTCTACTGATATCAAACCTGATGGTACCCAATATACAGAGAAAATTCTGGTCACAAAAAGAAAAAAAACAGTCATACAATGTGTATATATGTGCTTACTAGAGATGAGCGAGCCTACTCGGCCACGCCCCTTTTTCGCCTGAGCACCACGATTTTCGAGTACTTCCGTACTCTGGCGAAAAGATTCGGGGGGGCGCTGTGGGTGAGTGGGGGGTTGCAGCGGGGAGTGGGGGGGAGAGGGAGAGAGAGAGGGCTCCCCCCTGTTCCCCGCTGCTACCCCCGCGCCGCTACGCCTCCCCCCGCCCCCCGGCGCCCCCTGAATCTTTTCACCCGAGTACTGAAGTACTCAAAAATCGCGGTGCTCGATCGAGTAAATACTCAAAATGAGTAGATTCGCTCATCTCTAGTGCTTACCCCTTGACCCAGTCCAGGCTTAATAAGATGTGCAGTCTTGACAAGGTGTCAAGAGCCACCATGTCAGGTTATCATCTACAGCTACTACAGACTGAATCAGTAAACATAAAAATACATCAACACAACAGGTGATAAATTATGACCGGGGTATATAAAGCAAAAAAAGAAAAGCCTAAACACAATGGGAATATTTTGTGAAACCACCTATTATAACCCTTTCTTTTAGTATTCTGTTCATCAATAGCTTTTTCGAATCTGATTTATTCCTCAGTTTAACACCGGCAAAGGTTTTTGCTGAATCATTTATCCCGACACCTGTCACATAAAATTATTTTACAATTGCGATAAGTTAAAAGCATAAAACTAGCACAACCTCTGTCCAGAAGGCAAGTAGGAATAATTTGTGACTACTTGTAACTTCTTCTGAGGATGGTAATTTTTTATTTTTTTCATACTTTTTGATTTTTTTATCATTTCAAAAATCTCTATTGCATCTTAACTTGTCTTTTTATATTAATAATACAAAAAACGCTGTGGATCCTTCTATAGCTTTTTCCTTGAAAATCTGGGCAGAGATCCAGCATTGTAACTGACTCAATTCACCTGAGTTCTAATTAAGTGCATACAGTTAAGTATCGAGTCAACATGCAAGAGACCATACAAATTAAAAAACGATGCTTGGCAGCCATTGTAGCCCGTAATTTTGTTTATTAAAATCTTGAATTCTTCAATGGAAAACTAAACTCAACACATACCGGGTCGAATAACATTAGAAGACTGAAATCCGTACTGTTACATTTATAATTTTTCTTGTTGGCATCTTGTATCCCCGGCCCTTACCAGTGTTTCTATTGATTGAGAATTTTTCTAATCTCTGTATTTTCCTTTGGTATTTGTGTGTAGATAAATAAATATCTTGTCTGTTTTGATGTTCTTACTTGACTTAAAACCTTTCTATGGGAGATATTGTTTATTTATACAAAACCAGACATCATATGTTGTCTTTAGCGTTTCTTGTGCTCATTTGCCCCTTGCAGTTATTATCTTGATCTCTAAGGGCTTTTTTACAAGAGCTGATATCATAGTGAAACGAGTGCTGAGCCTCAAGAATGGCACTCGTTTAATTGGCCTTTTTACACAGGCTGATATAGTGGATGAATGATTGTTCGTATGGTTCAGTCATTTGTCCTTTATTCACTTGTATTTTTTAGGAGAGGAGGGGGCCCACTTGTAGTGATAAGTAGAATCAGAGACTTACCCACCACTTTATTAAAGCAGCTTTCTGGTTTTGGGATAAAATTATGTCCTAGGCAGAGGGGAGGGATATTACCTGCAGTTGGTATTCTCTGCTGACCCCCCCCCCCCCTCCTCCCAATTGACCAGATGGCTGCAGCAATTTTCTAACTACTTAATGCACTCTATCCACTGATCTCTGATTGGCCATTGATATCACATGAACAACTCTGGCCAATCAGAGAGCAGGTATAGTACATTGATACACTACCACTGTACTCTGGGGATTAGGTAGTTTGAAGATTGCATCAGCCATCTTGGATGGCCAAAAACAGGACCTCGAACTAGCAGATTGGAGGGCTGGCAGAGAAAAACAACTAAAAGTAATATTCTCCCTACCCCTCCAGTCCTGAAATAGAATTTTGGCCCACAACTTGAGGATCACTTTAAAGAAAGAAAGCTCCAATCCCCACTACACTGAACTCATCTTGTGCTGCCTGAACATTATTATTACTTTCAGGTAGCACAGCATTGGAGTTCCTTGCAGTGGTCCCATGTTGGTCCAGCAGCTGGCTAGCATCAGATCTTTTCTTCTTCAATAAAGTTCCAGTGACTACATATAAGTACCCACACCTGTTGCTTTTGTAACTGTTCCTATGAAAACAATGTTTTTCCTCAGAGGCACAAGTGACCCAATCAGTTGACAAATGAGTGGTTTGATGGCTGTTCATTGCCCTGTTTTCATGGAGCACAACATATACTATATGTAATAAACAGTAAGTGTAAGGCCTTAGTCAGACGGGCGTTTTTTCACGCGATTTGCGCATGCGTCCGGCGATTTTTTAAAACCATTGCTTTGCAATGGTATCGGACACATGAGCGCTTTTTATGCGCTCGTCCGATAAATTATAGAACAGAAATCGCAGATCGCACCTATCTGTGATCTGCGATTCCTGTTCTCTTTTCTATATGTGCTCAATGGGGCCGGCAGCAGCAGCGCTGACCCCATTGAGAACATATAGAAGACAAATCATTCTTCTCTGCCACAGCTGTAACAGCTGTGGCAGAGAAGAACGATGTTTGCCCATTGAATTCAATGGAACCGGCAATACAGCCGGCTCCATTGAAAGCAATGGGCTGCCGGCGAACGCGGGATGAATTGTTGGGAAGGGCTTAAATATATAAGCCCTTCCCTGCAATTCATCCAGAAATGTGTTAAAAAAAAAATATATATATATACTCGCCTTGTCCCGGCAGACGGAGTTCAACCGCGGCCGGCGGCAGTTCTCCTGAACTGCTCTGAGTAGTATTCTGCAGCCGGGGATTTAAAATCCCCGCCTGCTGAATGAGCTGCCTCTGATTGGTGAATTCATGAATGGGTGTGAGTGAGACCTGCCTATGATTGGCTCAGCGCTGAGCCAATCAGGGGCAGGTCTGACTCACACCCCCTTCACACCCACTGCAGGCCGGCCTCGCTGAACTCCGTCTGCCGGGACAAGGTGAGTATATATATATATATATTTTTTTTTTTTACACATTTCTGGATGAATTGCAGGGAAGGGCTTATATATTTAAACCCTTCCCAACAATTCATCCCACACTCACCCGCAGCGCATTGCTTTCAATGGAGCCGGCTGTATTGCCGGCTCCATTGAATTCAATGCGCTGGACAGCTCAGGCCCGTTTCTAATGAAACGCGGCTAGGAGCAGATTTTTCGGGCGATTTTTGGGCCCTGGTCACGCGATTTGCGGATGCGCATCCATCATGCGATCCGCATATCGCGCGAAAAGAACGCCCGTGTGACTAATACTGGCCTAATACTATAGGTTTCTAACAAATGGGTGCAGGCGTTTCCACTGGAAATAGTGAGTTATTGCTAGTATCATAATTTTTACAACAATCAGGACCCCCACGTGTTAGTATATTGTTTGTTTCTCAAAAGTAAAGCACTTACATAAAAAAAATATCCATTTTAACAAGTGACTTTCTAGAAGTCCATAGTTCCAATTTTCTTGCTTACAGGTGCTCATTAAATGCCTTGAAGCCTTCTAAGGCAACAAAGAAAAATCCATCTACAATAAGAAAATAAATGTTATACAAGAGGGAGGGGGAAAAGGGGAGGTGTGTTTTTTTGCGACCTCTCCATCTGGACTGTTCTTTGTTAGTTTCCTTTACTCATGCTCCATTTAGGGTTAAATTAGAGAAGCCCCAGGTTCCGAATGTGGGGTCACCCTTATCAGGGCAGGTGCACCTCCTGTTAGGCAGGGTTACCCTTCTAAATCAAGGATAGACCCTTGGGAATTTTCCATCCCTTTTAGTCCTACATGAACCCTGTCTCTTCATCTTCAGCTGTGGTTTTGTTTTTGGTTCTGCTTTTAGTCTGTCTTATTTGTTACGTTTGTTTAGTGATCTCTGGTGCTTCCATTGTCAAACTGATTGCACTGTATTTGACTCAGGCTTCAACTGGTCTGAGCTGATGCAACAACTACAGTAAATGTTATGAGACAGTAGGAGGAAGAATTCTATATATGCAGGGGGTGGGCAAAAATATGAAAACACCTTAGGAAATGCAAGGAATTTTAATCATTAGCACTGAGCTGTCCTTTTGACCTCTGCTTGCCTGAAAACTTCCCCACCAAATTTGTGTTTACTTCACCTCTTTCCCTGCTCTGGGTGGTTTTGGGAGCCATCTGGTAACAGCAACTGAGCAGCTCAAACCCCTGACCAATGGAAGCTTGTTGCTCGGGCAGAGGTTCACTTCTGCCCAGCAGCATCTATGTCATATTATCACACTTATCAGTCTCTATGTCTTGTTGAAATATGATTTATAATCCCATGTAACTTAGGGAATGCATTTTGTACAGTGTATCCATATTTTTGTCTACCCCTAGTATATTGCATTGGCTCAATTTGAATCAAACTTGGAAGAAATTACACACTACATAGACATTAAGAGAGAACAAAAAGTAAAGATTTCAAAAAATTAAAAATTTCTGCTTACTTGCCTCAAATATACTAATGTAGAGCAGGTATTGCGATTTTTTAGGAACAAATAACATCAAGCATACTTTACTGTTAATATAATACTTTATGGTAAATAAGAAATCAACTAAATCATAATGATAAGCCAAGAATAATCTCTTAAATTGTTCACAAATATCCCAATTTGCTCCACAAAGTCAGATAAGGAATATTAACAGTGTACAATATTCAAAAACTCTTACTTCTAGACATTATGATTTTTCAGCTTTATGAGAAATGCAATTATGATTATTTGAATTCCTTTTAATTATCAGCATAATGAAACAGTCTCCTGATGTGCTAGTTGGTTCCCATGTACAGAAAAGTGTTTTACCGATGGGACATATCTGCCTTCCTGTAGACACCTTTACAGCTTGATGAATTCTGTTAAACTGTACCTAAAGTGATTTACTTGAGTATTCTCATCTCGTACTGAAGCAGTCTATGGAAATTAGTGGAAAAAGCAAAGCAAGCATATCTCGTCTCCTTCTGCAACCCCCATAGACTTATTCTCAGAGGGCCACATGCAAGCATTGGGACCTGCACCTTCACTATCCTGTGGATGTAGCATAATTGCTTAAAGTAGGTATAACCCTTTAGGATATGCAGCTTAGTGTATGCATTTAAGTTTAAGATTATGTATAAGAAATGAGTGATCTATGTTTCTTATTAGCCTCATCTACTTACAGGCTGAAAACTCTAAAATTACTGCAGGATGCTAAAATTACTACAGCCCTTTACTTCCTCCCTGCTGACAGAAAGAGTAGGATAGAGAAGTAGCTAAAATAGCCAAAATATTTTATGTAAACATTGAATTACAAGCTGGATATGTGTCTGCACCAAATTAAAATGATTTATATTATGTGGAATCAATGGGGCATACAAGTTATGAATATTTTGATCTCTATTTTCAGCCATTCTAAACATGTGACACTGTGACCTCACTTTAATTGTTCACTCAATGGTCTAGAACAGTGTTTTCCAAACTCCAGTCCTCATGGACCCCTACAGGTCATGTTTTCTGGATTTTCTCAGAATTGCACATGTGATGTAATTATTGTCAGTGCCTCAGACATTGCCACAGGTGTTCTTACTATGTAATATCCTGAAAACATGACCTGTGGGAGTTCATGAGGACTCGACTTTGGGAAATACTGGTATTGAAAATGTATTGTGAATTCATAAGAAATTACCTGATAGTCTTACTTTAGGATATGTAGAGGTTGTGGTGTGTGCTTGATGCATTGGTGGGCTAGAAGCAATATTTGAGTCTGCCCTTACTGAAATGCCTCCAAAGCCACATAGCATATGGAAGACAGGATTAAGTACACATATGTGTGCATGCATGTAATGCAGCAGGTGTGCATGCACTGTGTCACTGACTGTTTTTTTATTTGGGCTACTCCTGAAGGTTTCTCTAAAGAGTCCCCTGGCTTTTACCCTTTAGCCTCTTTTTAAGGGATCTCGCATCTGCAGCAGACCTCCAGGTGATTTCCCAGGAGTAGACTCAGTGAAGTGACAGTTGACCCAGATGGGTCAAAGGCATCAGAGCACAGTACCAATGGGACAGGCAAGGATATAATCAGCACAACAGGCTGAGGTCAGGTTATGCTGAGTTCATGCAAAAGATCATGAGTGTCAATATTTAGGCAAAGCATAGTCAATCTAACATCTAAGGTCAAGACAGGCAGAGCATTCAAGCAGTGGGCAAAAACTGAGAATCAATGGGGATACAGAAATACGTTCAAGGTAACACTAGGAGGTTATTGATTAGGCTCCTTCTAGTGGAGAAGATCTTTTAACCCACTCCCAATGTAAACCATACATATATGGCAGACTTTTTCTTTCATTATATGGAGCAGCATTGAGAGCCACGCATGCTGTATACATGGTCGGTGTGGGTTGTCATTGACAGCTGAGATAGTGATAATTACTGTAGTTAATAATTGCAATTTTGCCACCAATTCTATCGAAGGCATTTAAATATCCTGATCAGGATTGAAATTTCCCAGATGGCCCCCATGATGAGATCTTGGCATGCCACTCAGGTATCATGACATCCTAGGGCCTTCTGAAGGCCCCTAAGAATGCCAAAAATAATTTCCTGTCCAAATATAGTGTAATGAAATACTATTGGATTGCAGTTTGCTCTATAAGTAATCACAAGTTGAATTCTCCTATGAGAAAAAAAAAAAGATTTTTTTAATTATTACAAAAAATAAAAACATAAGCTTAAACTTATTCTTTCCTCAATCACAGTATACACATAAATAAATATTGCTATTGCTGCATATGTGAAAGTTTATTAAAACATCACATTATTAATTCCTACTATGTGAATGTAATCAGAAAAAAATATATGCAATGCCGGCATTGTGTTATTTGGTCACTCTTTCTCCAAGAATAAAATGAATTGAAAAGTGATCAAAAAGGCATACGTAAAAGATGGCGACATAACATTTTTTAAGGTATTTTATTCAAGTTGCACTACATGAATAATATATAAACTTGGTATTTCTGTAATTGTACTGACCCACAGAATCAAGTTAACATGTAATTTTATCGCATCATAAGGCCTCGGTCACACGGGCGTTTTTTCCCGCGATTTGCGGATCGCATGACAGATGCGCATCCGCAAATTGCTTGACCGGGGCCGAAAAATCGCCCGAAAAATCTGCTCCTAGCCGTGTTTCATTAGAAACAGGCCGGAGCAGTGCAGCGCTGTCCAGCGCATTGAATTCAATGGAGCCGGCAATACAGCGGGCTCCATTGAAAGCAATGGGCTGTGGGCGATCTCAGGTTGAATTTTCGGGAAGGGCTTAAAAATATAAGCCCTTTCCTGAAAATCATCCAAAACTGTGTAAAAAGTAAAAAAAATTATATACTCACCTTGTCCCAGCAGACGGAGTTCAGCCGCGTCCGGCCAGCAGTTCTCCTGAACTGCTGTGAGTAGTATTCAGCAGCCGGGGATTTAAAATCCCCGGCTGCTGAATGAGCTGCCTCTGATTGGTCACAGCCTTCACTAATCAGAGGCAGCACTCACTCATCCATTCATGAATTCATGAATGGGTGAGTGAGTGCTGCCTCTGATTGGCTCAGCGCAGGGACCAATCAGGGGCAGCTCTCAGCTGTCATTCAGCTGAGAGCTGCCCCTGATTGGTCCCTGCGCACCTAGGTATGAGCAAAACACGCGTAAACACAGTTATGTGTTTGTTTTCAATGGAGCCGCGGCTGCGTCTGGCGGCTCCATTGAAAACAATGCTCTGCTGGCCCCCTGCATTCTTTTTCAGGGAAGGGCTTTAAATATAAGCCCTACCCTGAAAAAGAAACATTTTAGTGCAAAAAAAAAACTTACCTCTCCGCCGCTGCCGTGACCCCCGCGGGCATGAAGAACACATCTGCCGCGTGCGGCAGATATTTCCTTCACCTCCGCTAGTTAAAAGAATTCCCTGCTGCTACATCTGCCACAGATGTGGCAGATGTAGCAGCAGAGGAATACTTTAATTTTCAACCGCAGCTGTCACACATGACAGCTGCGGTAGAGAATCCTGCTGCTGGCATCCTCGTCAGGGACTTTTCAGGAAAGGGCTTCATAAGCCTTTCCCTGAAAAGCCATTTAAAAAAGTGTATAAAAAAAGAAATCAATACTCACCTCCCTTCAGCTGCCGGGGCTCAGCCGCGGCTTCTGCAGCTGTCCCTGGCTCCGGAGTTCTGAGTTATCAGCTGCCGGGGATTTAAAATCCCCGCCTACTGGTAGCTCTGATTGCGATTGGCTGAAGTGCTTTAGCCAATCACAATCAGAGCTACCAGCAGGCAGGGATTTTTAATCCCCGGCTGCTGATAGCTCAAAATAGCAGTGCAGAGCCAGGGACAGTGGCAGAAGTCGCCGCTGAGCCCCGGCAGCCGTGAATGGCTTTTCAGGGAAGGGCTTCATAAGCCCTTCCCTGAAAAGCAAATTAAAAGTAGTGTAAAAAACAAAAAAATTGAATACTCACCTACCGGTGCTCAGCCGCAGCTCCTGCTGCTGCCCCCGCCTCTGTAGTTCTGAGCTATCAGCAGCCAGGGATTTAAAATAGTTAAAAAAAAATGTACTTACCTGTCGGCCGCTGCTGTGTCCCCCGTGGGGATGAAGAACACATTTGCATGTGGCAGATGTTTCCTTCATCCACAATAGTTAAAATAATTCCCTGCCGCTACATCTGCCACATCTGTGCCAGATGAGGCAGGGGAATTCTTCAATTCTCTACCGCAGCTGTCACACGACAGCTGCGGTAGAGGATTCTGCTGCCGGCAATTGATTTCAGGGAAGGGCTTTGAATATAAGCCCTTCCCTGAAAAATCAAGAAAAAGTGGTTTAGAAAACAAAAAAAATAAATACTCACCTCCCTTCAGCTGCCGGGGCACAGCAGCGTCTTCTCCTGCTTTTGCCCTGCACTGTGGCACGCACCTGCAAAGTACGGACATGTGCACACCCCATAGGGAATGCATTGTTTCAAATAGAAGCATGTTTTTGCACGTGCGTATGTATGCACAAAAACATGCTCGTGTGAACGCACCCTAATAGATGTTAAAAATGAAGGTTTACTCACAGGACAGTTAGATCTTGCAGATAAATTTGTAAAGAATTAGAAATCTCTTTAAGGCCTCAGTCACACGGGCGCATCGGCACCCATACACCTGCTCCGATGCGCCTGTGTGACTGCAGGAAGGAGACGGCTGTACCTGCAGACGGCCGTCTCTCTGCAGCGCCGGAGGAAAGAACATGTGACCGGCTTCATTGCCGGTCATGTGTTCTTTCCTCCGGCGCTGCAGAGAGACGGCCGTCTGCAGGTACGTCCGTCTGCTGGTGTCAGTCACACGGGGGCATCGGCGCCGGTGTACGGGTGCCGATGCGCCCGTGTGACTGAGGCCTAAATGTGATTACATGTGTTGAATAATGATGTCGTAGGAGAAAGTGTTTTGCTATATGGTTATCTATAATAGCATTGAACTGTATGTTTATCCCTTCAATAAAAAAATAATGAAACAAAAAGAAATAACAAAACAAAAAAAAAAGAAACAAAAAAGAAAAAGCTGCAACAGGAGAGGGTTCAATAACTTTGGAAGAGCGAAAATAGGCTGAGGACTAGAATTCTGGGCGCACGCTGGCCCTTCAAGAGGTGGTCTGAGCATTTGTGTGTTCTCTACATGCAGAAGTTCCAGTATAAAAGACTGAGAGCAGAAGTGTTACAATTAGAGATGAGCGAGCACCCAAATGCTCGAGTCCGCGCTATTCGAGTCGAGCTTTTCGTAAAATTCGAGATCTCTACTCGAGTAACAAACCCCATTGACTACAATGGGAGACTCGAGCATTTTTGTATGTGGGACGCTGGGTCTGCATCGCGGCGAGAAGGGGCCAAAACAGGCACGTCACAGCAGGGAGAAGCCAAAAACTGGGGTGGTATGGAACACGGCTTGATGCTTGTTCCAGTAACGAGCACCATCAAGCACTCTAATACTTGAACGAGCATCAAGCTCGGCATAGTATGTTCGCTCAACTCTATTTACGATTGTGTGCGCAAACTAAGCACAGGGCCCACACGATTGTAACCAAAGAGGGACGCATACAGACGCACTGGTTTTCAGGCAACTGGCCCTGTGCTACAGTGAGGATGACATAGCCCTACCTATGCGGGGACATCACCTCAATAAAGGGCTTCCCAGCGGTCTTCGGATCTGGGCCCTAGCTGCTTCTAGGAACCACACACTAGGACAGGATACATACGCATGCCACTTAACAGGGACAGAACAACAGGACACACAGAGCCAGAAAACACAGCATACAGCAGCCAAAATGCAACCACTAGTAACAAGTGATTAGCTATATATAAATACCAGGTATTAGTTGACTTTTGAACAAAACGTGGAAGCTAGCGGGTCACTTCACGGCTTCTGACTATACCGCTAGTCCCTACACTAACCAGGAGTCCAGCAGCACCAGACACAGTTCACACCACAAGCTGCAACAGGACAGGACACAGATCACAGGTCACACAGCAAGCTGACACAAAACTGACAGAAAATAAACATACAAAGGGACATGAACCAGCAAGACACCAAACACACAGCAAGCTGAAATGGACCAGGATACATGACTGCTCCCCCTGAACACCAAACACGCAGCAAGCTGTAACGGACATGAATCCATGACTGCTCACCCTGGAACCCAGACAGATACTGCCAGGAGCTGGGTTTATATGTGAGCAAAGACTCAGGAAATTGACTAGCAGGAAGTCACCACACCAATCCAGCTCAATCATTCACCACCTGTTTAGCTGTGCTGCTAGAAACCATAGTACCACAAGTCTCAGCAGCACAACGTAACAAGAAGGATGTCATTGGCCACAACCCGACGGGAGAGGGAGGTAAGGGAAGGAAGCCATAATAATGTGTGTAGACTTAGCATTCTAGAGTATTGGAATTTTACTGCATTATCAAATGAACAAATATTTACATTATCAGAATGATGTCTTGAGGACATATGGCAGAAAACATATTTTCAGGGTTGTTTTATCCCTAACATCAAGCGTTACCGTGGATCAGACTCCATAATAATCTCACAGTAAAGAGCCTCCATCATAACTAATTTAGCTTTTTGCTTTTTCAATTGCTATTGATTTTCCTGTAAAAGAATAGCAACCCTTTGATAAATTTTGAATTGGAAATGACTAATGCATCATTCATACAGGGAAAAAAAAATCTATTCGCTTTTTGTAATGGATACACTCTTTATCTTTTGAAACGATCAGATCTTTAGATGACATTAGGTTACTATGGCAACAGAGACAGTCATATCGCAATTTCTGGATGGGAACTTGCAAGACAAAACAAAGTTCTAATTGATGAAGTTACCTTAATAGTCTCTGCCCTTGAGTAATGGATTTAATCACTGCTCCAATCTCAGTCAAAACAAAGGGTTCCACATGAAAGTAACTTCTTTTAAATTGATATTTTCTTTGACTTTTGTTACAAAGACTTCTTTTCTTAGATAAGACAAGAAGCTTCTATGGCTTTTACAATAATACTAAGTTCAATTGGTAAAATTACAAATTACATTTTGTTATATTGTACTTTTTCTACGTTTCACACAGAGAAAAAAGTTCCAAAAACTTGAGTTCCATTAAAAGTAGAACTCAATATCTTCCATCATCCTTAAAGGGCGCTAACTTTTCAGACAACTTCTGCTCATCTACTAGCTTGTATTAGTCTCATCATTTCTGTAAGAAACTTGTATTAGAAATGTTATTGCTTTGTCACTATAATTCATATTTGAAGTGGCTGCCACTAGGGGTCTTCCTTCCAGTTTCTCTGCAATCCACTCTGTGTCTTCAGGTGCATAGCTTCCTTAGGAACAAGATAAAGAAAGATGAGAGGGAAAAAGAGTAGCATGTACTTGGATGCTCAAAGTTTATACACCGGTGTCTTGGTTTGGAAATTTTAATCTCTCCTCTCTTTATTCTATATATGGGAGTGAGATTGCTCAAATCCAGATGGGTATGAGAGCATGCAGCCAGTCCACAAAATGTCACATCTTCCCAGGATGAAGGGCAAACACATAGGGTAAGTGTACGAAAAAAGTGGTTGTAGGTGCAATTCCTTTTCTTAAAGAGGCATGAGAAGTATCATTAGGCTCGACTCCTCTGTTTTCATTAATAACACTGTGCAACACAATTTTTGTAACAGATAATCAGATACGTGTCTTATAGTAACTTTAGTGCGCTGAATTTAAATATGATATCCATTTTTTTCTGCCATGTAAGGTTTTCCAGTTCTGGGGAATAATGTAATCCAATTGCTGTTGTACTCTATTTTTTGGAAATATGCCTACACAATTAATCCAGTCGGCTCCCCATTAACCTTGCTTTATAAAAAGAATAATACAAGTGATTGTGCAACTATTACTGTTACACACTGAGTGCTGACTGAACACGATAAGGGTAGGTTTATGTAACATACAGGGTATGTTTCCATGTGGCGGAACCACTGCAGATCATCCATCAGTAAGTTGTAATTAATGAACTGTGTTTTTACAGATCACTGGTTAGACTGGGACTATTTTTAAAAATGTAATAGCAATATAGCTAAGCGGCGCAGATGTCTGAACAACCCAGACAATTTCCAATATGTCTGCAGACAGTTAACATCCTGGGTAAATTGTGCCTATCACAGGTATTTGGGAATAAAGTTTGGTGTCCAAGATAAAAAGTGGCACTGTAAGCCGTGTACTGGGGTGGGCTCCCCAGGATACAGCGAAGTCACAAACAAGAAAAACGTCTCTGACACCAGTTCAGGGGCAAACCGAATTTTACTAAAGCCCTGTGGCTCACGTGACCACAAACAATGGGTAACCCAGCAAAACTCACATACACTCAGCCAGATGGCTGAGGCCCTTGTGCTGTACAGCACTGTACTCCCCAAAGGGCACTACTATAATAAACTATGCTTTTACCTAACGGGCAGGCCTAAATAATCCTGCCCCTTGTTACCTATTAATACCGCTACTAAGGAACAAAGGAAAGGTAGAGTGATCTGAGTACCGGCGGTGCAGCACAACAGCTTATACTTACCAACACTGACTCTATCCCCCCAAACCCAATACAGTAAGTGATATGTATAAATAACAGCGGCTCTATAGCCAGGTGAATGTTCTCCAGTAACTTCTTACTGACGGCTGAAGTGTGGCCTGACACGGTACGTAACCCTACCTAATCTAACTACAGGCCAAAATGCAGTCCCAAGTAACTTGGCGCCAAAATTTGGTGTCTTGCGTGCACGTAGACCGGTCTGCTGTTTGATCAGCCAAAAAGTCTAGATGGATGAGGGGCTCCTCCAGAAAAGTGTGCGGTACCGCAGAGAGCCGTTACTCACTTCCTCAGCGGCATCCAGTATTGTCCACACAATATCCAGTCTCCCTCTGGTTGTTCAGCAACATACCCGGCAGCAAGTCTTCTCCCATCCAGCGGGCATCTGGTCAAAATCTGAATCCGCTGCAGCTCCGGTCCCTTCAGGATACAACCTCCTTCCCTCTTCCGTAGCTCCACTCAGATGGCTTCCTTGACCAACTGTCCCCTCACAGTGTACGCACGCTTTTAAGTTTCTCTCCTCCCGTGCGCACGCTGTAACCAGGCAACTGGTGCTCCAATCACAGGCTACTATGGTCCTGTCACCTCACAGCTTGACCATAATTTTTTCTGCAGAACAGCGACCTCTTGTGGACAAATAGTAAAACACACAATAGTGGACTATTTACAGTAACAAGAACAATGTACACATATTGGAGGCTGTCTCACCCTTTCACAGCACCATGCATCATCTGTTTGTCATATTACTTCGGCATGGCAAATACCAAAGATTTCTTCAGTAAACAGAAAGATAAAATTCTGTATTCAGATATACCTTCTGCAATAAAACCTGTGCCTCATGACGCCAGATTACTTATTCCTGATCCAATAGGAGGGTTGCTATTGGCCTCTGGCTGGTTAGCATCACTGGGAATACTATGGTGGTCAATATTACTACTGGGGCCAATACAGGGGTCACTGTTACTACTGGTGGCATTTATGGCGGTCACTACTGTGGCCACTGTGGGGGTCACTGTTACTACTGGGGCTACTATAGTGGTCACTATTGGGGTTTATTCCCATGAACGTAAGCACATTTAAGTCGTGCAAATGCGATATGTATTTGCACGACTAAAAATCACTTACAGCCGTGTTTTTCACCTGCTCTGGCATGTTTTTAAGAGCACAAATACACTGCATATTTGCACATTCAACAAAGAATGTAAACAGGCTAATTAAATGATGTGCACATAAGCAGGTTTCCTGCGTACTCCCTGCATATTTGTGTCCGCCCATTTACTTTAATAGCCTATTGCAGTGTGTAATACGGCCCAACAAAGTCATGCTGCTTATTTATTTACGCGATTGCACATAGTGCAAAAAATACGCTCATGTGAATGATCCCATTGAAATTTCAATGTGTTCTATATCCTTTGTATTACGCACAGAAGGCATCTCAATCATTGAAGACCGTTACAAAGGGAAGTACAATGCAAATATGATGGGCGACTTTTGCTGGTTCTTACAGAGGCGAATTAATGTTTCTTACAGGAGGAAGTCAAGATCCAAGCGTCATTTTCCACCAAAAACAGTCAAATAGTAATATTACGGCACGTCCAAACTGTTAGCATCCTAAGTAAAGGAAATGGTTTGTAACTTGAAAGTGAGGCGTCCTGCTAGTATTCAATGTTACCAGTGGAATCAGCAGGCTTAAATTTTACAGTAACATTTCAATTGCTTTTTTTTTTATTTGTTGCACAGTGTATTGAATCCAGCATACTATAAACATGTTTTGAGGTCTTTGTGCCTCTTCCTCAGTATTTTAACTAATGTCACACTGTACATATAATCGGAAATATGTTGACAAATAGGGGGAAAATTGCATAATAGATACATAAAATTTATTTATAATAACAAAAAGAGTAATTTACAAAAAAAAATAAGAAAACAATAGAAGAATAAAACATACAAGCAAACAAATAAATCATTCAATTAATAATTAAGTTATTAAGTACAAAGCTTTCAATTTAATTGGGCTAATGGATTCTAGGTCAGTTTTTATAGTAACATAATTAGCTGCATGGAAATAATATCTAAAATATCCCTCCTTACTGTAATATAAAAAGTGGAGTTTTAGCTAAAAAATAAAGTACATTTAAAACATCAATTTATTCGAATAAGTTTAAAGTTAAAACATGAAAATACTAACTATATATGTATAAATATATAGTATAAAAACAATAGATAGATATGAGATGGATAGATAGATAGATAGATAGATAGATAGATAGATAGATAGATAGATAGGAGATAGATAGATAGATATGAGATAGATAGATAGATAGATAGATAGATAGATAGATAGATTGATAGATAGATATGAGATAGATAGATAGATAGATGGATATGATATAGATAGATATATATGATATAGATAGATAGATAGATAGATAGATAGATAGATAGATAGATAGATAGATAGATAGGAGATAGATAGATAGGAGATAGATAGGAGATAGGAGATAGATAGATAGATAGATAGATAGATAGATAGATAGATAGATAGATAGATAGATAGATAGATAGATATGAGATAGATAGATAGATAGATAGATAGATAGATAGATAGGAGATGGATAGATAGATAGATAGATAGATAGATAGATAGATAGATAGATAGATAGATAGGAGATAGATAGATAGATAGATAGATATGAGATAGATAGATAGATAGATAGATATGAGATAGATAGATAGATAGATATTAGATAGATAGATAGATAGATAGGAGATAGATAGATAGATAGATAGATAGATAGATAGATAGATAGATATGAGATAGATAGATAGATAGATAAATATGAGATAGATAGATAGATATGAGATAGATAGCTAGATAGATAGATAGATAGATATGAGATAGATATATAGATAGATAGATATGAGATAGATAGATAGATAGATAGATAGATAGATATGAGATACATAGATAGATATGATATAGATAGATAGATATGAGATAGATAGATAGATAGATAGATAGATAGGAGATAGATAGATAGATATGAGATAGATAGATAGATAGATAGATTGATAGATAGATATGAGATAGATAGATAGATAGATGGATATGATATAGATAGATATATATGATATAGATAGATAGATAGATAGATAGATAGATAGATAGGAGATAGATAGATAGGAGATAGATAGGAGATAGGAGATAGATAGATAGATAGATAGATAGATAGATAGATAGATAGATAGATAGATAGATATGAGATAGATAGATAGATAGATAGATAGATAGATAGATAGATAGGAGATGGATAGATAGATAGATAGATAGATAGATAGATAGATAGGAGATAGATAGATAGATAGATAGATATGAGATAGATAGATAGATAGATAGATAGATAGATATGAGATAGATAGATAGATAGATATTAGATAGATAGATAGATAGATAGGAGATAGATAGATAGATAGATAGATAGATAGATAGGAGATAGATAGATATGAGATAGATAGATATGAGATAGATAGATAGATAGATAAATATGAGATAGATAGATAGATATGAGATAGATAGCTAGATAGATAGATAGATAGATATGAGATAGATATATAGATAGATAGATATGAGATAGATAGATAGATAGATAGATATGAGATACATAGATAGATATGATATAGATAGATAGATATGAGATAGATAGATAGATAGATAGGAGATAGATAGATAGATATGAGATAGATAGATAGATATGAGATAGATAGATAGATAGATAGATAGATAGATAGATAGATAGATAGATATGGCTGTGATTGGTTTTTAGAGTGCTGTATTGATTGGCTGATCCACAGCACTCGAAAACCAATCAGAGCCAGCACTTCTTGGAGGTGGGATTTATGAACCCCCTAACCAGGGAGTGGCGGCTGAAGACTGCAAACAAGTGCGGCGGAGCTTCAGGAGAAGAAATGCAGTGGAGTGAATAGTGCCTGTTAGATAATGTATTGGTTTTTTTTTTGTTTCTTTTTAAATGCAGCTAGTGCTTATTTTAGGGGAAACAGTAAGACTTTCTACTGTTAAAGTTGCATCGCACCGCACGGGAACTGCGATTTCATGCGATGCGATGCAACACAAAGGAAGCCTCCAGATGGAAACATGGGCTACAAAAAATGGTAAATCGTGGCTGTATAGAGCATGCCACAATTTTTTTCCTCACAAGATAGCATCAGATAAAACATCTCTAATGTGAAGGAACTCATAGGAAAGCATGGGCTTCACATACATGCGATTTGTAGCGCTGTCGCATTGCGAGAAGATTGCTCGATATTGTAGCCCGTGCAAAACCGGTCTCGGGGCTCTTTCACACGAGCACATAGACGGCGCGTTTTTATGGTTGACCGATATACTCGACCATCTGAGCCCTTGGTTTCCAATGCATCCGCTCACAAGGTGTGAATATACGGTGTGTAAATACATTGGACCTTGAAAAATGGAACATATGCAAACAAAGTACATGGCGATGCATATATGACAGGCAAAAAGATAGTTCTGGAATAGAGATGAGCGAACGTACTCGTCCGAGCTTGATACTCGTTCGAGTATTAGCGTGTTCGAGATGCTCGTTATTCGAAACGAGCACCACGCGATGTTCGAGTTACTTTCACTTTCATCTCTGAGACGTTAGCGCGCTTTTCTGGCCAATAGAAAGACAGGGAAAGCATTACAACTTCCCCCTGCGACGTTCAAGCCCTATACCACCCCCCTGCAGTGAGTGGCTGGGGAGATCAGGTGTCACCGGAGTATAAAAATCGGCCCCTCCCGCGGCTCGCCACAGATGCATTCTGACAGAGATCAGGGACAGTGCTGCTGGTGCCGGAGCTGCTATAGGGAGAGTGCTAGGAGTTATTTTAGGCTTCAAGAACCCCAACGGTCCTTCTTAGGGCCACATCTAACCGTATGCAGTAGTGTGGAGGCTGCTTTTTGCAGTGTTGCACTTTTTTTTTTTTTTGTATATCGGCCGTGCAGAGCATTGCGCCCTGCAGTAATTATACATAGTCCAGGGCCAGTAGTGGTGGTGAGGCAGGGACAGAAGACATATTTATTGAATATAGGCAGTGGGCCTTTCCAAAAACATTTGGGAAAAAAAATCTATTTGGGCTGCCTGTGACCGTCCTCAGTGCACTGGATCTGTGCTGGGTGTAGTTGTCCTCCTAATTCATACGCAGCCAGCTAAGTGTTACAGCAGGCTTGCGCAAAATTATTTCCTGGCTCTGTGTTGGCTGTTACATCACCGCTGTATTCCAGTCCACAGTGCAACAGTCTGCAGTTATTTTACATACTCCAGGGCCAGTAGTGGTGAGGCAGGGACAGAAGACATATTTAGTGAATATAGGCAGTGGGCCTTTCCAAAAACATTTGGAAAAAAAAAATCTATTTGGGCTGCCTGTGACCGTCCTCAGTGTACTGGGTCTGTGCTGGGGGTAGTTGTCCTAATTCATACGCAGCCAGCTAAGTGTTACAGCAGGTTTGCGCAAAATTATTTTCTGGCTCTGTGTTGGCTGTTACATCACCGCTGTATTCCAGTCCACAGTGCAACAGTCTGCAGTTATTTTACATACTCCAGGGCCAGTAGTGGTGACGCAGAGAGAGAAGACATATACAGTGTATATAGGCAGTGGGCCTTTCCAAAAACATTTGGGAAAAAAAATCTATTTGGGCTGCCTGTGACCGTCCTCAGTGTACTGGGTCTGTGCTGGGGGTAGTTGTCCTAATTCATACGCAGCCAGCTAAGTGTTACAGCAGGCTTGCGCAAAATTATTTCCTGGCTCTGCTGTGCGTTCCGTAAGCGAAGTCAGCCTCCAACCACAGGCCAATAAGTGGCACATTTAATTACAGCGTTCTGTTTCTGCACTACTGGTAATACACCATGCTGAGGGGTAGGAGTAGGCCTAGAGGACGTGGACGCGGGCGAGGACGCGGAGGCCCAAGTCAGGGTGTGGGCACAGGCCGACCCACTGTGGTGGCCAGGGGTAGAGGCAGGGCCAGACCGAATAATCCACCAACTGTTTCCCAAAGCGCCCCCTCGCGCCATGCCACCCTGCAGAGGTCAAGGTGCTCTACGGTGTGGCAGATTTTCATATAGACGCCTGACGACCGACGAACAGTGGTGTGCAACCTTTGTCGCGCCAAGATCAGCTGGGGAGCCACCACCACCAGCATGCGCAGGCATATGATGGCCAAGCACCCCACAAGGTGGGACGAAGGCCGTTCACCGCCTCCAGTTTGCACCACTGCCTTTCCCCCTGTGCCCCAACCTGCCACTGAGATCCAACCCCCCTCTGAGGACACAGGCACTACCGTCTCCTGGCCTGCACCCACACCCTCGCCTCCGCTGTCCTCGGCCCCATCCAGCAATGTCTCTCAGCGTAGCGTCCAGACGTCGCTAGCGCCACTGTTTGAGCGCAAGCGCAAGTACGCCGCCGCTTACCCGCACGCTCAAGCATTAAACGTGCACATTGCCAAATTGATCAGCCTGGAGATGCTGCCGTATAGGCTTGTGGAAACGGAGGCTTTCAAAAGCATGATGGCGGCGGCGGCCCCGCGCTACTCGGTTCCCAGTTGCCACTACGTTTCCCGATGTGCCGTCCCAGCCCTGCACGACCACGTCTCCCGCAACATTGTACGCGCCCTCACCAACGCGGTTACTGCCAAGGTCCACTTAACAACGGACACGTGGACAAGCACAGGCGGGCAGGGCCACTATATCTCCCTGACGGCACATTGGGTGAATTTAGTGGAGGCTGGGACCGAGTCAGAGCCTGGGACCGCTCACGCCCTACCCACCCCCAGAATTGCGGGCCCCAGCTCGGTGCTGGTATCTGCGGCGGTGAATGCTTCCTCCACTAAACCACCCTCCTCCTCCTCCAACGCAACCTCTGTCTTGCAATCAAGATGTGTCAGCAGCAGCAGCACATCGCCAGCAGTCGCTGTCGCTCGGCGTGGCAGCACAGCGGTGGGCAAGCGTCAGCAGGCCGTGCTGAAACTACTCAGCTTAGGAGAGAAGAGGCACACGGCCCACGAACTGCTGCAGGGTCTGACAGAGCAGACCGACCGCTGGCTTGCGCCGCTGAGCCTCCAACCGGGCATGGTCGTGTGTGACAACGGCCGTAACCTGGTGGCGGCTCTGCAGCTCGGCAGCCTCACGCACGTGCCATGCCTGGCCCATGTCTTTAATTTGGTGGTTCAGCGCTTTCTGAAAAGCTACCCACACTTGTCATACCTGCTCGGAAAGGTGCGCCGGGTCAGCGCACCTTTCCGCAACTCCAACACGGACGCTGCCACCCTGCGGACCCTGCAACATCGGTTTAATCTGCCAGTGCACCGACTGCTGTGCGACGTGTCCACACGGTGGAACTCTACGCTCCACATGTTGGCTAGACTCTATGAGCAGCGTAGAGCTATAGTGGAATATCAACTCCAACATGGGCGGCGTAGTGGGAGTCAGCCTCCTCAATTCCTTACAGAAGAGTGGGCCTGGTTGGCAGACATCTGCCAGGTCCTTGGAAACTTTGAGGAGTCTACCCAGATGGTGAGCGGGGATGCTGCAATCATTAGCGTCACCATTCCTCTGCTATGCCTCTTGAGAAGTTCCCTGCAAAGCATAAAGGCAGACGCTTTGCGCTCGGAAACGGAGGCGGGGGAAGACAGTATGTCGCTGGATAGTCAGAGCACCCTGAGGAGGAGGAGGAGGAGGGGGAGCATGAAGAGGAGGGGGAAGAGACAGATTGGCCCACTGCTGAGGGTACCCATGCTGCTTGCCTGTCATCCTTTCAACGTGTATGGCCGGAGGAGGAGGAGGAGGAGGATCCTGAAAGTGATCTTCCTAGTGAGGACAGCCATGTGTTGCGTACAGGAACCCTGGCACACATGGCTGACTTCATGTTAGGATGCCTTTCTCGAGACCCTCGCGTTACACGCATTCTGGCCACTACGGATTACTGGGTGTACACACTGCTCGACCCACGGTATAAGGAGAACCTTTCCACTCTCATTCCCGAAGAGGAAAGGGGTTCGAGAATGAAGCTACACCACAGGGCCCTGGTTGACAAACTGATGGTAAACCTTCCATCCGACAGCGCTAGTGGCAGAAGGCGCAGTTCCGAGGGCCAGCTAGCAGGGGAGGCGCAGAGATAAGGCAGCATGTACAGCGCAGGCAGGGGAACATTCTCCAAGGCCTTTGCCAGCTTTATGGCTCCCCAGCAAGAGTGTGTCACCGCTCCGCAGTCAAGGCTGAGTCAGCGGGAGCACTGTAAAAGGATGGTGAGGGAGTACGTAGCCGATCGCACGACCGTCCTCCGTGACGCCTCTGCCCCCTACAACTACTGGGTGTCGAAGCTGGACACGTGGCCTGAACTCGCGCTCTATGCCCTGGAGGTGCTTGCTTGTCCTGCGGCTAGCGTCTTGTCAGAGAGGGTGTTTAGTGCGGCTGGGGGAATCATCACGGATAAGCGTACCCGCCTGTCAACCGACAGTGCCGACAGGCTTACACTCATCAAGATGAACAAAGCCTGGATTTCCCCAGACTTCTCTTCTTCACCAGCGGACAGCAGCGATACCTCAGCAATACGTAGGCTGCACCCGTGGATGGAAGCATTGTTCTCTATCACCATCAAAAACGGGGACATTTCTGCTTCATCAATCTGTGTATAATATTCCTCCTCCTCCTCCTGCTCCTCCTCCTTAAACCTCACGTAATCACGCCGAACGGGCAATTTTTCTTAGGCCCACAAGGCTCAGTCATATAATTTTTCTAAACAATTTTTAAACGTTTCAATGCTCATTAAAGCGTTGAAACTTGCACCTGAACCAATTTTTATTTTAACTGGGCTGCCTCCAGGCAGTGTAATCCACTTAATTTTTTGCCCACCTGCATTACAGCTGACGTCACATCAGCTGTGCTGGGCACTGCAATGGGATATATTTTTGTACCGCCGGTGGCTTCCTGGCACCCACCCATGCTGTCGGTCCACACGGAGTTGTAACTACATGTGTCCACTTCTAAAGAACCCCAGTCTGACTGGGGCATGCAGTGTGGGCCGAAGCCCACCTGCATTAAACATGACATTACCTCAGCTGTGATGGGCAATGCAATGGGATATATTTATGTACCGCCGGTGGCTTCCTGGCACCCACCCATGCTGTGGGTCCACAGGGAGTTGTAACTACATGTGTCCACTTCTAAAGAACCCCAGTCTGACTGGGGTATGCAGTGTGGGCCGAAGCCCACCTGCATTAAACATGACATTACCTCAGCTGTGATGGGCAATGCAATGGGATATATGTATGTACCGCCGGTGGCTTCCTGGCACCCACCCATGCTGTCGGTCCACACGGACTTCACAATAGGGAGTTGTACCTGCCTGTGTCTATGAATTAAAAAGCTCGGTCAGGTTGGGGCATGCAGTGTGGGCCGAAGCCCACCTGCATTTAATCTGACGTTAGCTCTGCTGTCCAGGGCACTGCAATGGGATACATTTATGTACAGCCAGTGGGTTCCAGGGAGCCACCCATGCTGTGGGTGCACACGGAATTCCCATTGCGGAGTTGGGGATTCCCAGTTGTACCTGCCTGTGACTATTTATAAAAAAACGCGGTCTGACTGGGGCATGCAGACACCTTCACAGAATGAATAGTGTGTGGCACATAGGTTCCCCATTGCTATGCCCACGTGTGCAGCTCCTGATGGCGGTGGCACAGGATTATATTTCTCATTGCTTCTGTACAGCATTGTGGGCTATCGCCCCGCCCATTTTAAAGAGGGTCGCTGCCTAGCCGTGCCAACCCTCTGCAGTGTGTGCCTGCGGTTCCTCCTCATGGCAGACGCACTTATAAATAGACATAAGTGTGGCGTGGCATGAGGGCAGCTGAAGGCTGCGCAGGGACAATTTGGTGTGCGCTGTGGACACTGGGTCGTGCAGGGGGGGGGGGGGTTTGGCAGCATGTAACCCAGGAGAAGTGGCAGCGGAGTGTCATGCAGGCAGTGATAGTGCTTTGTTGGACGTAGTGTGGTGCTTAGCTAAGGTATGCATTGCTAATGAGGGCTTTTCAGAAGTAAAAGTTGTTGGGGGGGGCACTCTTGCCGGTATTGTGGCTTAAAGGGCTTGTCCCGCGCCGAAACGTTTTTTTTTTTTTCAACAGCCCCCCCGTTCGGCGCGAGACAAACCCGATGCAGGGACTTTAAAAAAAAACCGCACAGCGCTTACCTGAATCCCCGCGCTCTGGTGACTTCTTACTTACCCGGTGAAGATGGCCGCCGGGATCTTCTCCCTCGGTGGACCGCAGGGCTTCTGTGCGGTACATTGCCGATTCCAGCCTTCTGATTGGCTGGAATCGGCACGTGACGGGGCGGAGCTACACGGAGCCGCTCTCCTGCACGAGCGGCCCCATTGAGAAAAGAAGAAGACCGGACTGCGCAAGCGCGTCTAATCTGGCGATTACACGCTGAAAATTAGACGGCACCATGGAGACGAGGACGCTAGCAACGGAACAGGTAAGTGAATAATTTCTGATAACTTCTGTATGGCTCATAATTAATGCACAATGTACATTACAAAGTGCATTAATATGGCCATACAGAAGTGTATAGACCCACTTGCTTTCGCGGGACAACCCCTTTAATAGTGGGACCTGGGAACTTGAGATGCAGCCCAACATGTAGCCCCTCGCCAGCCCTATTCGTTGCTGTGTCGTTCCCATCACTTTCTTGAATTGCCCCGATTTTCACAAATGGAAACCTTAGCGAGCATCGGCGATATACAAAAATGCTCGGGTCGCCCATTGACTTCAATGGGGTTTGTTATTCGAAACGAACCCTCGAGCATCGCAAAAATTTTCGTCCCGAGTAACGAGCACCCGAGCATTTTGGTGCTCGCTCATCTCTATTCTGGAACTATCTTTTGACCAAAATAGACTCCTATGAGAGCTGGACGATGAAAGGGAAGGGGAGGTGTTTTAGCAGCAGCCAATGCTGTAAAAAGCATAAAGGCTCCTCTATATAGGCATTGAAGGGCACCTTGAGGATTTTGGCAGAGCAAGGGTTTGCCAGGGTGCGATGTAAAAAACGTTGCTCCCGGTCATGTGAATGGGTAAGAAAACGCTGGCTGTGAGAGCGGAAAAACGGCCGTTCATGCAGTTTTATGGCATTGCCAAGAAGACGTAAAAACACATACGGCCCTGTGACAAAGCCCTTCGTGTGAGAGATCTGAGGAGAGATAAGCTCAGTACTACATCTGAAGCACCACTTTAACCCGTTCTTGTCCTTATTCTCAATGTAGGCACCATATTAACCCCTTCCACATGGTAACCCTTTCTATTAAAATCAGCTATACTGTTAGATTAGTGTAGGTGATTGTATATTATAGGGTTAATTTTTAACAATTTAACCAGAAATACATTTTAAGGCCTTAGTCAGACGGGCGTTTTTTCGCGCGATTTGCGGATCGCATGATGGATGCGCATCCGCAAATCGCGTGACCGGTGCCCGCAAGTCGCCCGAAAATCTGCTCCTAGCCGCGTTTCATTAGAAACGGGCCGGAGCTGTCCAGCGCATTGCATTCAATGGAGACGGCAATAGAGCCGCCTCCATTTAAAGCAATGCGCTGCGGGCGAGCCCGGGATGAATTGTCGGTAAGGGCTTAAATATATAAGCCCTTCCCTGCAATTCATCCTAAAATGTGTTAAAATAAAAAAAAATTGTATACTCACCTTCTCCCGGCAGCCGGAGCTCCGCGTGGCCGTCCTGCAGTGGGTGTGAAGGGGGTGTGAGTCAGACCTGCCCCCTGATTGGCTCAGCGCTGAGAGGCAGCAGTCACTCACCCATTCATGAATTCATGAATGGGTGTGTGAGTGTTTTAAGCCTCTGATTGGTCAGGACTGTGACCAATCAGAGGCAGATCATTCAGCAGGCAGGGATTTTAAAGCCCCGCCGGCTGAATAGTGCCAAGAAGCAGTTCAGGAGAACTGACAGCGTATACAATTTTTTTTTATTTTAACACATTTCTGGATGAATTGCAGGGAAGGGCTTATATATAGCATTTTGAACACCTGTCATAGTATAATTTCCCTTGGTTCATGATGCACCTAAATATATAAAGAGGCACACACGGCAACTCCATGCTCATACACAGAAATGTGGACCTAGCGTACATTTCTAGCATAATTTATGCCAGTTGTTGGCATAAATTACACCCAAATCTGTCAATCTGGGGTAGCCAAACTCCCTCTAGACAAGTGGAAAGGTCAGTGCTAGAGATGAGCGAACGTACTCGTCCGAGCTTGATACTCGTTCGAGTATTAGCGTGCTCGAGATGCTCGTTACTCGTAACGAGCACCACGCAGTGTTCGAGTTACTTTCAGTCTCCTCTCTGAGACGTTAGCGCGCTTTTCTGGCCAATTGAAAGACAGGGAAGGCATTACAACTTCCCCCTGCGACGTTCAAGCCCTATACCACCCCCCTGCAGTGAGTGGCTGGGGAGATCAGATGTCACCCGAGTATAAAAATCGGCCCCTCCCGCGGCTCGCCTCAGATGCGTTGTGACATAGCTGAGGGACAGTGGTATCGTGTTGGAGCTGCTATAGGGAGAGCGTTAGGAGTTAGTGTAGGCTTCAAGAACCCCAACGGTCCTTCTTAGGGCCACATCTAACAGTGTGCAGTAGTGTGGAGGCTGCTTTTAGCAGTGTTGCACTTTTTTTTTTTTGGTATATCGGCCGTGCAGAGCATTGCGCCCTGCCGTAATAGTCCAGGGACAGAAGTGTGGAAGCAGGGAGAGTGTTAGGAGTGATTGTAGGCTTCAAGAACCCCAACGGTCCTTCTTAGGGCCACATCTAACCATGTGCAGTACTGTGGAGGCTGCTTTTAGCAGTGTTGCATTTTTTTTTTTTTGGTATATCGGCCGTGCAGAGCATTGCGCCCTGCAGTAATACTCCAGGGAGAGAATTGTGTAGGCAGGGCCAGAAGACATATATTATAGATTGAATATACGCAGTGGTCCTTTGGAAAAAAATCTTGAAAAAAAATCTATTTGGGCTGCTTGTCACTCTGCTCAGTGTTCTGGGTCTGTGTCTCCTGGGGGTAGTAGTTCTCCAAATAAATACGCAGCCAGCTAAGTGTTACAGCAGGCTTGCGCCAAATTATTTCCTGGCTCTGAAATCACCGGTCTGTTGCAGTTAATAACAGTGCAACACTGCAGTTCCGTGACACACACATCAGGGACAGAATTGTGTAGGCAGGGCCAGAAGACATATATTATAGATTGAATATACGCAGTGGTCCTTTGGAAAAAAATCTTGAAAAAAAATCTATTTGGGCTGCCTGTCACTGTGCTCAGTGTTCTGGGTCTGTGTGTGCTGGGGGTAGTAGTTCTCCAAATAAATACGCAGCCAGCTAAGTGTTACAGCAGGCTTGCGCCAAATTATTTTCTGGCTCTGAAATCACCGGTCTGTTGCAGTTAATAACAGTGCAACACTGCAGTTCCGTCACACACACATCAGGGACAGAATTGTGTAGGCAGGGCCAGAAGACATATATTATAGATTGAATATACGCAGTGGTCCTTTAGAAAAAAATCTTGAAAAAAAATCTATTTGGGCTGCCTGTCACTGTGCTCAGTGTTCTGGGTTCGTGTGTGCTGGGGGTAGTAGTTCTCCAAATAAATACGCAGCCAGCTAAGTGTTACAGCAGGCTTGCGCCAAATTATTTCCTGGGGTTCCGTAAACGAAGTCAGCCTCCAACCACAGGCCAATAAGCGGCACATTTAATTACAGAGTTCTGTTTCTGCACTACTGCTAATACACCATGCTGAGGGGTAGGGGTAGGCCTATAGGACGTGGACGCGGGCGAGGATGCGGAGGCCCAAGTCAGGGTGCGGGCACAGGCCAAGCCACTGCGGTGGCCAGGGGTAGAGGCAGGGCCAGACCGAATAATCCACCAACTGGTTCCCAAAGCACACCCTCGCGCCATGCCACCCTGCAGAGGTCAAGGTGCTCTACTGTGTGGCAGTTTTTCACAGAGACGCCTGACGACCGACGAACAGCGGTGTGCAACCTTTGTCGCGCCAAGATCAGCTGGGGAGGCACCACCACCAGCATGCGCAGGCATATGATGGCCAAGCACCCCACAAGGTGGGACGATGCCCGTTCACCGCCTCCGGTTTGCACCACTGCCTCTCCCCCTGTGCCCCAACCTGCCACTGAGATCCAACCCCCCTCTGAGGACACAGGCAGTACCGTCTCCTGGCCTGCAACCACACCCTCACCTCCGCTGTCCTCGGCCCCATCCAGCAATGTCTCTCAGCGTAGCGTCCAGACGTCGCTAGCGCCGCAGTTTGAGCGCAAGCGCAAGTACGACGCCACGCTCCCGCACGCTCAAGCGTTAAACGTGCACATTGCAAAATTGATCAGCCTAGAGATGCTGCCGTATAGGCTTGTGGAAACGGAGGCTTTTAAAAGCATGATGGCGGCGGCGGCCCCGCGCCACTCGGTTCCCAGTCGCCACTACGTTTCCCGATGTGCCGTCCCAGCCCTGCACGACCACGTCTCCCGCAACATTGTACACGCCCTCACCAATGCGGTTACTGCCAAGGTCCACTTAACAACAGACACGTGGACAAGCACAGGCGGGCAGGGCCACTATATCTCCCTGACGGCACATTGGGTGAATTTAGTGGAGGCTGGGACAGAGTCAGAGCCTGGGACCGCTCACGTCCTACCCACCCCCCGAATTGCGTGCCCCAGCTCGGTGGTGGTATCTGCGGGGGTGTATGCTTCCTCCACTAAACCCTCCTCCTCCTCCTCCTACGCAACTTCTGTCTCGCAATCAAGACGTGTCAGCAGCAGCACGTCGCCAGCAGTCGGTGTCACGCGTCGTGGCAGCACAGCAGTGGGCAAGCGTCAGCAGGCCGTGCTGAAACTACTCAGCTTAGGAGAGAAGAGCCACACGGCCCACAAACTGCTGCAGGGTCTGACAGAGCAGACCGACCGCTGGCTTGCGCCGCTGAGCCTCCAACCGGGCATGGTCGTGTGTGACAACGGCCGTAACCTGGTGGCGGCTCTGCAGCTCGGCAGCCTCACGCACGTGCCATGCCTGGCCCACGTCTTTAATTTGGTGGTTCAGCGCTTTCTGAAAAGCTACCCCCACTTGTCATACCTGCTCGGAAAGGTGCGCCAGCTCTGCGCACATTTCCGCAAATCCCACACGCACGCTGCCACCCTGCGGACCCTGCAACATCGGTTTAATCTGCCAGTGCACCGACTGCTGTGCGACGTGCCCACACAGTGGAGCTCTACGCTCCACATGTTGGCCAGACTCTATGAGCAGCGTAGAGCTATAGTGGAATACCAACTCCAACTTGCGCGGCGCAGTGGGAGTCAGCCTCCTCAATTATTTACAGAAGAGTGGGCCTGGTTGGCAGCCATCTGCCAGGTCCTTGGAAAATTTGAGGAGTCTACCCAGATGGTGAGCAGGGATGCTGCAATCATTAGCGTCACCATTCCTCTGCTATGCCTCTTGAGAAGTTCCCTGCAAAGCATAAAGGCAGACGCTTTGGAATCAGAAACGGAGGCAGGGGAAGACAGTATGTCGCTGAATAGTCAGAGCAACCTCATGTCTATATCTCAGCGCGTTGAGGAGGAGGGGGAGGAGCATGAGGAGGGGGGGGAGAGACAGCTTGGTCCACTGCTGAGGGGACAGATGCTGCTTGCCTGTCATCCTTTCAGCGTGTATGGCCAGAGGAGGAGGGGGAGGAGGAGGGGTAGGAGCATGAGGAGGAGGGGGAAGAGACAGCTTGGCCCACTGCTGAGGTACAGATGCAGCTTGCCTGTCATCCTTTCAGCGTGTATGGCCAGAGGAGGAGGAGGAGGAGGAGGATCCTGAAAGTGATCTTCCGAGTGAGGACATCCATGTATTGCGTACAGGTACCCTGGCACACATGGCTGACTTCATGTTAGGATGCCTTTCTCGTGACCCTCGCGTTACACGCATTCTGGCCACTACGGATTACTGGGTGTACACACTGCTCGATCCACGGTATAAGGAGACACTTTGCACTCTCATTCCCGAAGAGGAAAGGGGTTCGAGAATGATGCTATACCACAGGGCGCTGGTGGACAAACTGATGGTAAACTTCCCATCCGACAGCGCTAGTGGCAGAAGGCGCATTTCCGCGGTCCAGGTAGCAGGGGAGGCGCAGAGATCAGGCAGCATGTACAGCGCAGGCAGGGGAACACTCTCTAAGGCCTTTGACAGCTTTATGGCTCCCCAGCAAGACTGTGTCACCGGTCCCCAGTCAAGGCTGAGTTGGCGGGAGCACTGTAAAAGGATGGTGAGGGAGTACGTAGCCGATTGCAGCACCGTCCTCGGTGACGCCTCTGCCCCCTACAACTACTGGGTGTTGAAGCTGGACACGTGCCCTGAACTCGCGCTGTATGCCCTGGAGGTGCTTGCTTGTCCTGCGGCTAGCGTCTTGTCAGAGAGTGTGTTTAGTGTGGCTGGGGGAATCATCACGGATAAGCGTACCCACCTGTCAACCGACAGTGCTGACAGGCTTACACTCATCAAGATGAACAAAGCCTGGATTTCCCCAGACTTCTCTTCTCCACCAGCGGACAGCAGCGATACCTAAGCAATACGTAGGCTGCACCCGCGGATGGAAGCATCGTTCTCTATCACCATCCAAAACGGGGACCTTTTCGCTTCATCAATCTGTGTATAATATTCCTCCTCCTCCTCCTCCTGCTCCTCCTCCTGAAACCTCACATAATCACGCCGAACAGGCAATTTTTCTTAGGCCCACAAGGCTCAGTCATATAATTTTTCTAAACAATTTTTAAACGTTTCAATGCTCATTAAAGCGTTGAAACTTTCACCTGAACCAATTTTTATTTTAACTGGGCTGCCTCCAGGCCTAGTTACAAATTAAGCCACATTAACCAAATCGATTAATGGGTTTCACCTGCCCTCTTGGTTGGGCATGGGCAATTTTTCAGAAGTACATTAGTACTGTTGGTACACCAATTTTTGTGGGCCCTCGCCTACAGTGTAATCAAATTAATTTTTAGCCCACCTGCATTAAAGCTGACATTACCTCAGCTGTGCTGGGCACTGCAATGGGATATATTTATGTACCGCCAGTGGGTTCCAGGGAGCCACCCATGCTGTCGGTCCACACGGAGTTGTAACTGCATGTGTCCACTTCTAAAGAACCCCAGTCTGACTGGGGCATGCAGTGTGGGCCGAAGCCCACCTGCATTAAGCACGACATTACTACCTCAGCTGTGTTGGGCACTGCAATGGGATATATTTATGTACCGCCAGTGGCTTCCTGGCACCCACCCATGCTGTGGGTCCACAGCATGGTTGTAAATGCATCTGTTTCCACTTCTAAAGAACCCCAGTCTGACTGGGGCATGCAGTGTGGGCCAAAGCCCACCTGCATTAAACATGACAATACTACCTCAGCTGTGATGGGCAATGCAATGGGATATTTGTATGTACCGCCGGTGGGTTCCAGGGAGCCACCCATCCTGTGGGTGCACACGGAATTCCCATTGCGTAGTTGTACCTGCCTGTGACTATATATAAAAAAACGCAGTCTGACTGGGGCATGCAGACACCTTGACAGAATGAATAGTGTGTGGCACATAGGTTCCCCATTGCTATGCCCACGTGTGCAGCTCCAGATGGAGGTGGCACAGGATTGAATTTCTCATTGCTTCTGTACAGCATTGTGGGCTATCGCCCCGCCACTTTTAAAGAGGGTCGCTGCCTAGCCGTGCCAACCCTCTGCAGTGTGTGCCTGCTTTTCCTGTGGCAGACGCACTTATAAATAGACATGAGGGTGGTATGGCATGAGGGCAGCTGAAGCAGGGACAGTTTGGTGTGCGCTGTGGACACTGCGTCGTGCGGGGGGGGGGGGGGGGGGTTGACAGCATGTAACCCAGGAGAAGTGGCAGCGGAGTGTCATGCAGGCAGTGATTGTGCTTTGTTGGAGGTAGTGTGGTGCTTAGCTAAGGTATGAGGGCTTTTCAGATGTAAAAGTTGTTGGGGGGGGGGCACTCTTGCTGCTATTGTGGCTTAATAGTGGGACCTGGGAACTTGAGATGCAGCCCAACATGTTGCCCCTCGCCTGCCCTATCCGTTGCTGTGTCGTTTCCATCACTTTCTTGAATTGCCCCGATTTTCACAAATGAAAACCTTAGCGAGCATCGGCTATATACAAAAATGCTCGGGTCGCCCATTGACTTCAATGGGGTTCGTTACTCGAAACGAACCCTCGAGCATCGCGGAAAATTCGTCTCGAGTAACGAGCACCCGAGCATTTTGGTGCTCGCTCATCTCTAGTCAGTGCAAAAAGCCAAAAAGTTTCACCTTTTTGCACAATCCCAACTTATGCCAGGAAGTGGCATACAATCTTTTATAAATGTCCCCCTACTCTTTTTGCTTTCCAAACTTGTGTTGTATTTTTTCAATTCAGCTTAAATAAAAAGATATTGTGGTCATTGTTACCAAGAGTTTTACGGACAATGACACTTCCAACAAGCTGTGTATTGTTAGGAATTACTACATTCAACGGAGCATCACTTTTAGTTGTGTCTTCCACAAACTGGCTCATAAAATTCTCTGATAGCAAGCTGAGGAATTTTCCGAAGTAAACAATTGTACTTCACGGACTCAAATATGAATCACTAAGAGCTACCTCTTCCTTCTGATTCACAAGCAAAGTTGACAATTTGCACCAGCTGATTCAGAACTTCGTAATAAAATTTGCCACACCATCTTTTTCTCTTTAGAAGAAAAACAAGCAGGCTTATATGGCGCAAAGGTGTAAATTCATACTCGCAAATCACAAGAAAATTGATCCATGTAGCAATTAAAATATGTCCTTTCCTGGCCCTCTGAAATGGGATGCAGGTATGGAATATGATGCCAGGGATGGAGAGGCTTTATGCCAGTTCAGCAATGCTATAGACAAAAGACATGGCCGAACATCCACATATCTAACGCTTCTCAGCAACATTTCTAAGCATAAGGTTCTTTGTTATATTTTGATCAAATAGTATAGCCCACTAGCCACTTCATGGCGACCTCTTTTTAGTGGCTTCTCTATGCTTCTGGGCACAGCACCGCATGGTGGCCTCAGACACCACAACACAGAGCTCGCAGAAGGAGCAATCCACTCGCCCAATAATACCACTGCTGCCAGGCTCAGCCCCCATGGCTAAGGGTCACCCCACCCAACAGACAACGCACCATAATAACCGGGGCCACCACACAGCACTGCACCAAGTGAACAGGCCTCTAGAGCTTACCCTTCCATATATTCCCAGAAACAGTCTGAGAACTTAGTAGGCAGTTGTCCCCTTTGCTGACTTCTGCTAATTAAAAACACCTGTGAACATGAGTGTTGTAATTAAAAACCTCATGTTCATGATTAAAATAATGCTGAGGACCAGATCAATGTATAATATGTGGATGTGCGGTCTGTGTTTTTTTTGTATGGCTCCTTCTTTTTTGGTTCAACGCATTTCTGTTGACTGCTCAACTTCATCAGGAACTAATTTATTGCCGAAACACCCAATAAGTTCAAAGATGGCTGTATACTGCGTGCGAACAAATAGGTTGTAATAGAATAAAAAAATAAGTATTCTTAATGTCTTTCTGCCGAGCAACAATCACCAAATGTATATTAAGGAGGTGGTATACTGCATACAGACAAATAGGTAGTAGTAGAACAGAAAGTGACGTATTCCTAATGTCTGAATCTCTTAGTGTTAGTACAGAATAGGTCCATAAACTAGAGCCTACTCCCAGCAAGGGAGAGTAATAGTAATCCTAAAGATAGATCAGTATTCTAGATAAATCAATATCTACTAGCTAAACCCCCTAGTGGTCTTGGTATAATGACCATGAGAAACAACTAGAGCTACTCTGGTGAAAACAATATCAAATCCAGAGATTCAAGAGCCTAGAACCATACAAAATGAACATAACAAAATAAAAAGAAAGGAGCCTAGCAAAGTCTCCAGCCTTGATGGTAAGCTGGAGACTAGTGAGAAATCAGACGAACAGTCTGCTCTTATATAACCCACAATGGTACCACCCTCATTGGGGACTCATTCAAGAGTACCAATCAGCACCTTACACATACTAGACTCCCTCCTCTGTCCTCATAATAAATATTACAGAGAGTTAGACAGCAACTGCTTTAAATGGCCAGGCATGGATTTCCTAAAATATGCGGTCAGCGTCTCACTCCCCCATACCCCGCCCTTGGTCTACACTATCCGATCCTTAAATACACCGATCAAGAGCATAGTTGTATGAGACGGCACTTCTGCATGGAGGAAAAGAGGGGGCATGGTCTGCGTTTACAGTTGTCACGTGACCACACTTGTATTCCTGCATCACTGCTTTGGGGGCATGGTCAGTGATTACGTGTATCAAAGCAATACACCCACTGTGATCCCATCACCAGCCATCTGCCCACTACAAGGAAGAGCAAAGGGAAAAGAAAAATAGAGAAGCTCACCTGTGCTTAGGAGCCCGCACTACACCGCTGCCGCAGAGAACACTCCCTGTGTCAAATCCACCCGCCCAGTCCTGGCGGCTTCCAGCAGGAAAATCCACAGTAAAAAAGACTTTGATTTGACACTTGGGAAAAAGTGTATTACTGCTTTATTAAAAAATGCCTTTTAAAACAGGAACAGAGAACGTGTTTTGAACTACGCAGAGTGCTTGGTCACTGCATGTGAATAATAGATAATAAATGCAAGGAACCTTGACGCGGTTAGTAGGCTGATGTATCTTGGCCAAAATCCAACTAATGCCTTGCATTTATTATCTATCATTCACATGTAGTATGGCTTTAAAACTCCCAGGGTGGCAGTACTTATGTGGTTCACTGTTTGAAGTGCAGGGCAACCAGCCGAACTATTATGGTGTCATTAATAGGTTGCTGGTCTGCATGGTGAACTACATGTATCAGAAGGTCTGCCACTCTGTATTCACTCTGTGTGGGAGTATACATCAAGCAGCTACCCCCCTGTATATTAAGAGGCTGTGTAAGTGGCTGTCTCATCGGTGTCCCTCACAGGTGTAATTAGCTCCCTCAATTGGTAGTCTGCTGCCTGCATGGTGAGAGGATGCAGCTATATGCACTCCGTAGTCAGTAAGTATATGGTCGTTTTCTCTAAATAAAGATTGATCTGAGCAAATTGATTCAATATACACAAAAATGCAACAGACATCAAGTGCAGAGTATTGGTGCCGTGAGGGGATCGATGTCAGAACCAGTAGTCCAGGAAAGATACTCTCGTGGAAACACAAGGTTAAAGATGGTAATTTACATATGGTACCAAGGTAGGCATATAGTCAGTGGATGCCGCCACAGAAGAATCGGTAGCCCTCAAAGAATCGGTAAGGAAATTAGTACCTCAAGAGAAAGGAAATAAAAAGAAAGAGACCAGGTCCAGTGGCAAACTATATAAATATGTCATAATCATTCTGCCCCCAGTCACATAAAACAATTAAGTGCCAATTGTTCATTTAAGTCACTTGGAGATATATATTCTGAAAATCCATTCAGTTTCCTTCTGGAGAAGTCTCTTATCCAAGTTTCTGCATCGGCCATATGATCTTACTGACTCAGTGCCTTGGAAAGAGATCTGATCCATGTCTCCATTGTGACACTGGTGCATATGCATAGTGAGGGAAGTATTATTGCACCTCCTGATGTTACCAGTATGCGCCAGTATCTGCCTCCTAAACTGTTGTATAGTTTTGCTTGCATAGTTTTTCAGGCATGAGCATGTAGCGATGTAAACTAGAATGGACGACCGACAATTCAAAAATTCTCTAATCTTATAAGACTGTTTAGTGTGGGTGCCAATCTTAAATTCTTCCCCTTTTTTGATGAAATTGCATGCCAGACAGTCCTTGCACAGAAACATACCATATTGAGAGTGGTTCAGCCAAGTCTGAGCCCCACAGGGGAACAGATGGCTTTTGACCACCCTGTCTTTGCTATTGTGTCCCCGCCTAAAAGTTAACAAGGGGACATCTGGGAGAATATCTCTAAGATCAGGATCCTCCTTCAGGATGTATCAATACCTTCATAGTGTGCTACGACTGTGGGAGACTCCGCTATCAAATGTGCCAATGATCTTCAATTTCTGATCCGCATCTTTCTTACACTCTATTCTGTTTTTGTGCATGCTCAAGAGCCTCTTAAATAATTATCCCTGGATAGCATTTCTTGATGAATCTTTTCTTGTTCTCATATTTGAAGTCCTCCTCCGAGGAGCAGTTCCTTTTTAGACACAGGAACTGCACCTTAGGTATACCCCATTTAAGAAGCAAAGGGTGACAAGATGTAAGTGTGCCAGATTTTGTCTTACCAATTTTAATGTCCAGGAATAATTAGGAAGTCTCCTGGATCTCAGATGTCACCTTGAGATTGACATCATTCTTTTTAAGATATAGTACGAAATCCTCAAAGGCCTTAGTTGTTCCTAGCCACAATATTAGTACAGCATCAATATACCTTATCCAGAGTTCAATTTTCTCTGTCCAGCAGCTATTAGTCTCAGAAAAGATCAGAAGCTCCTCCCACCATCCCAGGTACAAATTGGCATATGATGGGGCACAGGGACTCCCAATCGCTGTACCCCCTGAGCTGGTGGAAGAAACAACCGTTAAACAGAAAAAAGTTGCACGTGAGTATGAAGGATAACAAATCGAAGACAAACCGGTTATGCCTATTGAACATGTGACCTCTCTGTGTTAAGAAATGTTTAGTGGCAATAAGTCCTCCTTTGTGTGGTATGGAGTTATAAAGCACCTCAGGTCCAATCTCGCCCAAAAACATGTTAGGTTCCACATGCATGCCCTCGATGTACCTGAGGATGTCAGTGGTGTCCTTTACATAAGAGGGTAGGGCAGTCACAAAGGGGCGTAAGGTGTTATCTAAATAAATCCCTACATTCAGTGGCATGCTTTCCACTCCCGAAAGAATTGGTCTCCCCTTTAAAGGACTCACTCGCTTGTGGATCTTTGGTAAGGAGTAGAAGGTAGCTATCTTTGGATGGGTAGGTAATAGGAAGTTCTATTCTGTCAAACTAATGCAGTTACTCTCTCTTGCTTCCACTAATACAGATTTCAAATTATCCAAGAACATATCCGTAGGGTTCGAAGATAATACTCTATATGTGTATTTATCTCCCAACAGGCTCATGCACATTTGGATGTACTTTTCCTATAAAAAGGAGATTTCCACAGCAGGACTCTGTTTAAGGTAATATTTACCATTGAAGCTGAGTTACTTGCACGTCCAGACAAAAGGGGATGAGATCCACTTCCCCACAATCCAGGCCAATAGGGAGATGGACAGCAAGACTCAGGTGCATAGATAAAATTCACATCCCAGAGGATGCCACTGTTATTTCTTCAAGTCATAAAAAACAGCGACGTTTCGACTGCTCGACTGCTGAGCCTGAGAAAGACTGCAGCTGAGCAGTCGAAACGTCGCTTTTTGTTATGACTTGATGAAATAAAAGTGGCAAGTGGCATCCTCTGGGGTGTGAATTTTACCGATGCACCTGAGTCTTGCTGTCCATCTCTCTATTTGGCCTGGATATACTATTCTCATTCTGTGATGACAATATTGCCCCCCTGAAGCAATTGAAAAAGCAAAAATCTTTTCCTCAGACCCTAACTCCCAAGTGTAGGAAAGGAACTAGAGATGAGCGAGCATGCTCGGTTAAGGAAATTACTCGAGTGAGCAGGGGGCGGAGGGTGGCGGGGGAGAGCGGGGGGGAACGGGGGGGATCTATCTTTCTCCCCCCCCCCGCTCCCCTCCACATCCCCCTGCTCACCCCCGCCACCCCCCCCCCCCGAATCTTTTCAGACAAGCAGGCAGTTACTCAAAAATGCCGATGCTCGCTCGAGTAATTTACTTAACTGAGCATGCTCGCTCTTCTCTAAAAGGAATCTACAAGAGAACATTGAGAAATATACTCTATATATTCTAGAGAGAAAACATCTTCATTTTTAAAGGGACCTACAGGACTTTAGAGATAACAGGGCATATAAGTCTGTTGAACCAAAATATGAAACTGAGATGAGCTCCTCAGACGGTGAAGTTTCTGAGGTCAAATCAAGTAGGAAGGATGAATCAGGGCCTTTTTTAGGAAAAAACAGAAACAAATATCTGAAGCAATTGAAAAAGCAAAAATCTTTTCCTCAGACCCTGACTTCCAATTGAAGCAAAGAAACCTGCAAGAGAACATTGAGAAATATACTCTATATATTAAAGAAAGAAAACATCTTCGTTTCTCAAAGGGACCTACAGTACTTCATGGATAACAGGGCGTATAAGTCAGTTGAACCAAGATCTGAAAGGCTGAAGTTTCTGAGGTCGAATCAAGTAGGAAGGATAAAACAGGGCCTTTTTTAGGAAAGACCATAAGATCTTGGGGAACTCTCTGCCATCAGAGTTCTCCCATGATCTATGGATAAATCATTATCAGTCTGAAACTACAAAAAGGTGTCTGAAGTCGTATCTATTACCATATACCGCTCAGATGTGATTTTTTTTGTAATAGGGAGTGAGTGGATGCTATTTATTTTGTTCTGATGGGACTTATACCCTGTTTTATGAACCCTACCCTACTATTCTGAGTCTCTCTATCTTAGACCTGGGATTTGAATTAGGGACATTCCTCATATAAAACCCAATCGATTGAATATATGTGTTAAGATACAGTAAGACCTTAAGTACCAAGAAGGCAATTAACTTTGTATTCTCTTATCCTACAAAGAGGACATTTGCAAGGGTGGTGGGATTAGTTTCATTTTATATTCCCTAAATCTAATCTGAAAAACATGTAACACATGCCCTCGCAACATGTTTTGCCACACAGGCTTTATTAAGGGAGCTCAGGTAGGCTATAGTTAAGGCAGTGCTGCACTGACAGCTTTTTTTATAGACAATGGGTTGGATTATTAAATTTCTAGCCAATGTGAGGCTATGTCTATGCAGGATTAATGAATGGTGCTTCTATCATAAATGACAGCTCAGAAAGAGTAATCTACCCAATAGGATATAGTGAAAATATGTGTCCAATAGAGTGCAGTCGCCAGCGCATGAGAAGGCAAGACAGGGAGTATGTAGTCTCCTCTACCCAAGAACCGGATGCCCCCCCAATTTTTTTTATTTTTTTCTCTTTGTCATCCTCTTCCTTTTGAAAATTTTTTCTCCTTACTTTTTGTCTTATTTTTTTCTTTTCACTTACTTTAGAGAAAGTTAGATACAGCTATATCATTGCTGTGAGCGCTGATATGCAGAGCATGTGCCCTAGTTGGAGACAGGAACTTATAAAAAAATTTAAATTTTTTTGCCCAAGCAATATTCAAGTATCCTAGGAGGGTAGTAAATGTATTTAAATATAGTAGTTGGTATGCAGCCACTATCAAGACTCAGGGTCGCTGTTCTTTCATTTCATTGGGGATAATATATTATATATATATATCCAACATGTATGGTTATAAACTGTATATTTTAATTCATATTATTTAAATTGATATTATATCTCCTCTCTTGAAATATTGTGTGTAATTTGTGCCTGATTATGTAATCCATCAATATGCAACAAGCTGTCTAAATGCAAATTCTATCAAAGGATAGAAATATATATATAATACAGAAAATTATTTTGTGAACTATAATTGATAGAAAGTTTTCAAAAGGAAGAGGACGAAAAAGAGAAAAAAGAAAAAAAAATATATTTTTTTGTGCATTGTGTGGCATCTGGTGTAGAAGAGAGGAGACCATGGCACTTGCAAAGACAACCCGCGGGATAAAAATCCACTCGGGGGGGGGGGAGGAAAACAAATGCCATTGTGTGGCATCGGGTGCATGGACTGAGGGGACTGCATATGCCCTGTCTTGCCTTCTCATGCTCTGGCGACCATACTCTATCAGACACACATTGTCACTATATTCTATTGGGTAGATAGGTGAGCTGTCATTCATGACAGAACCACTGTTGTTCATATGCATAGACATAGCCTGACATTGGCTAGAAATCTAATGATCCTCTCTATAAAAAAGCAGTCACTGCAGTACTGCCTTCACTATAGCCTAACTCAAATCCCTTGATAAAGCCTGTGCAGCAAAACATGTGGGGAGGGCATGTGTTAGATGTTTTAAACTAGGTTTAGGGATGGATGAACTATGCAAAAAATAATTACAGATAGCTAGGTATTGAGGCAGTCTTTTTGTGTTTTGACAGAGACTTCTCTGACAGGTCCAGACTCTGTCATAACTGTGATTAATGCATAATCAGCATAGTAGTTTACTGGAAGCTTATAATTTCACTGCTTATATAGCACCTCTATTATCTGACACCCTGTACATCCCAGTATTAGCTGCCAACAGTTATGTCATTTCCTCAAACACTGCATGCTGTGTGAATATACTAGTGGCTAAAGACAACTGCCCTCACAGCCTGCCTAGCAATATATATTTAGTTCTTTTATAGGCTCAGTAAGGAGTTAGTTTAACCACCTATTCCTTAATTTTTAAGTGTCTTTGTCTGTTTTGAGCGCATATATGTCAATGAAGTATATAATCATATTATTCTCTTTTGGGAAGGTATAAAAATCCAGACATCACTTTGCCTTTGGCAATTTTTTGGAAATCATGTTTATTTAGCCAGGTATACCCTAGAGCTGTTCCCTTTCTATACAATTCCTTGGATGATCATTAGACCTCCCTCTGGCCCTCACACTGCAACAGATGGGTAGAGCCACTCCAGGAATCTAAGTTGGCCTCTCTCTGGTACAGGAAGTCTAGTTCTTCAGTAACTTGGAAACAGTATACCTTGTATACCTAGCCCATCAGACAAGCAACAGCAATCTCACACCCTCTTAATCCCAGCAGAAAAGTCAGATAAAAAAAACACAGTGATGCGACCTTTCTAAACCGTCCAGCAGAAACACACATAAAATCCAGGAATACTATGCATAGATATTAGAGATGAGCGAACACCAAAATGCTCGGGTGCTCGTTACTCGGCACGAAATTTTCGCAATGCTCGAGGGTTCGTTTCGAGTAACGAACCCCATTGAAGTCAATGGGCGACCGGAGCATTTTTGTATTTCGCCGATGCTCGCTAAGGTTTTCATGTGTGAAAATCTGGGCAATTCAAGAAAGTGATGGGAACGACACAGAAGCGGATAGGGCAGGCGAGGGGCTACATGTTAGGCTGCATCTCAAGTTCACAGGTCCCACTATTAAGCCACAATAGCGGCAAGAGTGCCCCCCCCCCCCCCCCCCCGCACTGTCAGCATAAAGATTGTTCTCCTCTGCCATAGCTGTAACAGCTGTAGCTGAGAAGAACGATGTTAGCCCATTGAATTCAATGGAACCAGCAATACAGCAGGTTCCACTAAATGCAATGGGCTGCCGGCGATCGCAAGATGAATGGTCGGGAAGGGGTTAAATATATAACCCCTTCCCTGCAATTCATCCAGAAATGTGATACACTAAAAATATATACCGGCGTATAAGGCGACGGGGCGTATAAGACAACCCCCCAACTGTCACCTTATACGCCGGCAATACAGTGGAGCAAAGAATAAAAAGCATTACTTACTTCTTCAGACGATCTGCGCCGCTCCTGCAGACTGTCACTCCTTCCTGGTCCACGGACTAAAGCTTTCTCTATGAAAGGCTTGAAATCCCCGCCTCCAGAAACACAGCCAATCACAGCAATTCAATGACATCACTGTCATTGGCTGTGATTGGCTGAAGGCACGTGTGTTTCTGGAGGTGTGGATTTAAAGCCTTTCGTAGAGAAAGCAATGCTCTCCTGGGAACCAGGAGGGAGCGACAGCCTGCAGGAGCGCCGCAGAACACCAGGAAGGAGTGACAGTCTGCAGGAGCGGCACAGATCGTCTGAAGAAGTGAGTAATGCTTTTTATTCTTTGCTCCACTGTATTACCGGCGTATAAGGTGACAGTTGGGGGGTCGTCTTATACGCCCCGTCGCCTTATACGCCGGTATATATTTTTAGTGTATCACATTTCTGGATGAATTGCAGGGAAGGGGTTATATATTTAACCCCTTCCCGACCATTCATCCTGCGATCACCGGCAGCCCATTGCATTCAGTGGAACCTGCTGTATTCCTGGTTCCATTGAATTCAATGGGCAAACATTGTTCTTCTCTGCCACAGCTGTTACAGCTGTGGCAGAAAAGAAGGATTTGTCTTCTATATGTTCTCAATGGGGTCGGCGCTGCTGCTGCCGGCCCCACTGAGCGCATATAGAGACGATTTATGGCCTTTAGAAGGACTGTTGGGGTTCTTGAAGCCTACAATACACCTAACACTCTCCCTATAGCAGCTCCAACACGATACCACTTTCCCTGAACTAATGTCAGAATACATCCGTAGCGAGCCGCGGGAGGGGCAGATTTCAATACTCGGGTGACACCTTATCTCCCCAGCCACTCACAGCAGGGGGGTGGTATAGGGCTTAAACGTTGCAGGGGGAAGTTGTAATGCCTTCCCTGTCTTTCAATTGGCCAGAAAAGCACGCTAACGTCTCACAGAGGAAAGTGAAAGTAACCTGAACACCGCGTGGTGCTCGTTAAGAGTAACGAGCATCCCGAACACCCTAATATTCGCACGAATATCAAGCTCGGACGAGTACGTTCGCTCATCTCTAATAGATATATAAGTATGAGTATTTAACCCCTTAAACCTCATAAATAAAGATCAGGGTACTGTATCAATGAGTGCCAGAAACCCAGATACAGCACTGTCTGCATGATGATTATGCATAAGCTATATATACTGTTTTGGCACCCGTGGCATCATAGGATATGCTCCAGAAGAAACAAAACTAAAACTCACACTCAATTTGGGCAATAAAGGTTGAGTCCCAAAAGGACTTTATTTAATTTAAAGGGGTTGTCCAGGAAGAGGAAATACCCGATCCAGCAATGTTGGAGCTTGTACTTTTAGCCTGGTTCTAACACTGGGTCATATGGTATGGGCATTCCATTGCCTGTTATGTCATCGCAGGAGGTTGGCTTTTTGACTGATTTTAATAACTGAGTAAGCGCCTTCTCAGTCTCTGCATGGAGAAGAGGGCTGGCTTAATTATTTAAATGAGTCAAACAGCCAGCCCCCTCTGATGATTTCACAGGCAATAGAAGGATCATACCATGTGTCAAAACCTGGCTGGCAGTCGAGGTTCGGACCCTTCTGTTCCTGGTAAATATTTCCCATCCCTGGCCAACCCCTTTAAGAACCATGCTTTATATGTTTAGATGGTCTCTGTCTTACATTTATATGCTGCATATATATTTACTGTCAATTTTTTACATTATTTTTGTTTTATACAATTGTTTTCTCTCAGTAAAAATAATATCTTTGCTTTTATGACCCTGACGACAATGTGGGAATAAACAAGGATGATCATTGATTTTACCGCTGTGCGAATTCGAAAATGCATTATGCTCGATATAGTCTTTAGCTCACGTAATGTAGGCGTTTAATACAGTTTGTTAACTTTTTATGTCTGGTTATGTAACTGTCTGTACATTCAATGATCCTCACCAGGGAATTGTTAATGTATATTCTATCATCTTGTCTAGAGCAGATAGCATTACTGTGTGAAATGTACATTCATTACCGAGGCAATAGATTATCATATATTACCACATGTATACAGGACGTCATAAAGCTGATGAGATTTTATGAAATCCTATCTTAGCGTGTCTATTCTTAAATGATCCTGCATAGATATATATTATTGGAGATAAGCCAGAAACTGTCAATACAAGTATCATCATTTGTCAGATTCAGTCTCTTTAATGAGGGTACTTTATCCTTGCTGGTTTAAGCCTGTCTCTGTAAATGCTCAGAGGCGCAACAAGATTTACAGTGTACTACTGGATTTACAATGAACACGCTGACAGTTTAAAATGAATCTCCCCAATAGGGAAAACGCATTGTTTTATTTGAAATACTTACAAAATAGTTAATATGGAAACAGACGGAATCTGCGGTAAGTATCGCAATGGGTGGCCAATGGCCATAGAAGAGATAGACAAAGGCTATAGAGTATCATGTACCCTGCCACTATAGACTATAAGAATGTTACAAGTCGCTCTTTCCATGAGACGCAGAAGGAGTGCATTTATAAAGGTCACAAAACTCCAAGGGGATTTGATGATTTTAATAAGAGGAACTTAGTTCTTTTAATTTACCTACATGCCAACTGCAGAGGAAATTGTGATGAAGATGACATGGTAGCTTCATATTAATCATTGATATAATTAACTAAACCTCTTTTTCTAAATTAGGATATGTAGCCGTATCTTTCACTACAGTCTTATGAACCTGCATTTAGAAGAATCATCAGCAAGAACTCTGCATCAAAAGTTTTGGGAAATGCCAAACCGTTGCACAAAAGCCTACAAGCACCAAGCACAATGCCAAGCAGCAGCTGGAGTGGTGTAAAGCACGTCATCACAGAACTTTGGTGCAGTGAAAACAGGTTCTTTGGCATGATGAATTTTGTTTCTCTGTACAGGTATCTGATGAGTCTGCATTTGGCTGTTGCCTAAATAACTCAACTATGGATGCATAATGTTTACTGAAAAATTTGTGATGGAGGTATAATGGTACAGGGCTGTATTTCCTTTTATCCCTATTTTTTGCAATGAAGAGTAATGCTAATGGTATAGAATAATGAAGCAGGTAGAAGGTAAGTCATGGCACAACGATGACAGATATAGACAGAGGCAGCTGGATTATTGGTTCTTTTTTTAATAAACGTCTCTAAACAACAGCATAGACATTATTCCTCTCCATAGGAGGGTTCTCTTTCTTAAATGTTGGGTCATGACTCTTGTTATTGGTATATTTTTTAAAGTGACAATACCATGTTTAACATAACATAATGGCACATACATTGCCTTATACATCTCCAAGTGGCAGCAGCAAAGCACATAAATATGTGGGCTTCTTCCAAATTTGCCCGTTACCAATATCTCTCAAATGTTAAACCAAGCTCACATATCAGTAGACCAACCTCTAACGCTCTTTGGGAGCTGTGTCCTTATTGCACATCACGCATAACATCATAGACACTATTTTACAGTGGTTATCACAACTGACTTCGAATCCACACTGCCGCCCTCTATTAGATGTCTTGCTGCAGCATCATAAACATTACATATAACATTGTATTATCCTAACAACTCATGGCCTAGCATTAAATAACGTTGGTGCCAAACTTCACCTTCTACACTAGTGTTAACTCTTTTTGAGCATCTTAGAAGGTCTTAACGGGGTTTATGATTCCCATCTTGGCCAAGGATTCTACATGACATTGTTGAAGGGGAATTATGATGCAAGCTCCTATCTTTGTCTGTGTGGTGCCCATTATGCAGGCCTTTTCCAGTGTTTGCTCCACCTCTGCCTCTAGGTGATAGTGATGAGGGAGATTCACCCTCTTCTCATGTGCTGTGGAGTCCTACACCCTAGTGATCCAGCCACATCTTCATTTTCATCTGCACAGCGTCAGCTGCACAGACCTTTTGCAGTGCTCCTGGTCTCTCAGGTCTGCTCCTTAGTTTGGGGACAGTACTGCACCTACAGCTGGACTCCTGGTTTATAACCAGCATGTGGAAATGGCTGCTCTTGCTACTCTACTTCTGGGCAGTTAATGTCACTTTAAATGCCTGCTTTGTGCTTTGTCTGTAGGGTGCCTGCAGGGCACTGTGAATATTGCCAAGCTTTCGGGAGTTGGGCAGGCTTAGCCCAGCACTAACCCTAATGAGGGGACTGATCTCTATGGCAGTGATGCACTAGCCACAACACTGGTTAATCACAGTAGGGATAGAGCTTCCTCTCTTAGTCTCTGTCTCTACTTCTCCCTGCCCTGTCTGACAAGGGATCAGAGATTAGCACTGGAGTCCATCCTGAGCTCACAGGGCAGGAGAGCTGCTGTCCTCTGCAAAAGGGAAGCAGGGCACTACTCTCCCCTCTTACAATACAAGGACATTTGACATAATTGATGCTTACAACTTTGTGCCAACAGCTCGGTGAAGATTCTATCCTACTCCAGCATGAGAGAGGTTAATAAATACATGAAGTGAAGAGGTTTGAAGAATCTCTCCCTCAACCCCATCCAACACCTTTCAGATTAGTTAAAAATTCAATTTAGAGCCTTGCCTTCTTGTCCAACATCAGGACTTAACATCACAAATGCTCTTTTGAGTAAATGAGAACAACTTTCCACAGACACACTTCAAAATCATGTGGAAAGTCTTCCCAGAAGAGTGGAGTATGATATGGCTGCAAAGGGGAATCAATTCCATATTAACACCCATGGTTTTGGCATGAGATGTCGAACAAACTGATATTGGGGGTGGTGGTCAAGTGTCCACTTACTTTTGGCCATATAGTGTAAGTGGCTGTAATACACAGAAACAGCAGCATAGTACTTTTGGTAAAGAACCAGAAAACTTAAAGAGTGGCCTCTTACATCTTAAGTCTGAAAATACTTGGGTCCCCCTGGTCTTTCTTACATGTTAGTAGCTGCTGATTGGCTGTTCACAAGTAAGTTCTTGTCAAAGGAGAAGTACAGAACATGGAAGGAGATCAGTGAGCTGTATTATAGAGACTCTATGTGCACTGTTGTTGTGGAGAGTATAGAATCTCATTAGGGGAAAGGGCTTTATTTCTTTAATTTGCCCTTGTTTTATATTAGATTTGATGACTGAAGGACCAACAAGTCCCAATTAGTAGGCTGCAGGTACTCCCTTGAACGCGATGCTCAGGGAAGGACCTGGAGCCTATAAATAGCTCCACCCAAATTCCAGAAAGTTCAGTCTAGAGGAGCTTCTATTCAGAAGAAAGCAGAGTAGAGTTAGAATCAGTTGAGAGAGAATTCAGCTATTTTTTTTTTGCCCCAAAACGGGCACAGTGTCTTATTTTTTTTTTTGGGGGGGGGGGGGATTTTACTTACCTGGTCCGCGGCGTCCCGATGCCCCCACTGGTGTCCTGCGGTGGCGCCGTGTCCTCCTCGTCTCACAGATGCCTTCTGCTGGTTACGGGGCTTTGAATACCCCGCCTCCAGCTAAGCGAGCGCTGTGATTCGCTAATCGAGCGCTGACAGCCAATCACAGCCATTCAGTAATGTAATTCACTGAATGGCTGTGATTGGCTCATCGGGCTCTGGCTCTGATTGGCTGCCGGCGCTCGATTAGCCAATCACAGCGCTTTGTTTGCTGGAGGCGGGGTATTCAAAGTCCCGTGGCCAGTAGAAGGCAGCTGTGAGACGGAGGAGGATGCCGGACACTGCTGCTGCTCCCGCTGACACCGCCGGCGCTGCTCCCACTGACACCGCCGGCGCTACTCCCGCTGACACCGCTGACGCCAACGCTGCCACCGATACCGACGTAGACAACACCACCGCTGCCGCCGACACCATCGGGACACCGCGGACCATGTGAGTATTTTTGGGGGGTTTGTGGGGCACCCAAGATAGGTCCTATTTTTTGGGGAAGACTTATATTTCAAGCCTCCCCCGAAAACCCGATAGGTCTTACTATCGGGGTAGGACCTATTTTCGGTGAAACACGGTATACACCCATCTCATACAATATTAAATTGCACGGGTTACACTGACTATTTTGGATAAATGGAAAGCAATTACCCCCACTCTGTCAGAGGAATATTGGCATACAGCCATGGCATTATATACACAAGTATTACCGTCTGCCAACAATAAAATAATACAGTTGTACATATTACATCAAAGCTATTCGAGTCCTAAGAGACTCTTTAAAATGAAAATAATACCAACTACACAATGCCATAGATGTCAATCTACTGATGCAGATTTTATTCATTTGATATTGAATTGTACGTTGATACACCCCTTTTGGGTAGAGGTTACGGCACTTCTCAGTTCCCTCCTTAATAAACCAATCACTTCTATCCCTGAGATATGTCTACTGGGCTTGATAGCTGAAGAATTATGACAGCATCATGTACGCATTTTTCTGTGAAAAGTGCTGTTCCTTGCACATGGGGCAATCGCTTTCAGGGGGATGGAGAGACGCCGGCCGTTGACCACCCAATGGCGTAACCTGGTGAATTTTTGCTCCCCTGTGAGAAAATTGTATACAAAAACAGAAAATATCCAGAAAATTTTCAAAAAGTGTGGGGTGTATGGTGTAACTCTCTGAACATGGTTCCAACACAACATGCATTCCAATGTTCGCTGAATCAGAGGACAGCTTCCCAAAACTTGCTGTTGTTGTTAGTTATTCACTACCCAGTTACTCCTCACTCTTGTCTACTGTGGACTGGCACCACGACCTACAACCACAATCATCCACAATTTACCCCTTTCGCTTGTAATGGAGTGACTGGGAGTCAGAATTTATAGCTACCATAAACACAAACTGATCCTGAAGTCCCACTCACTGCAATAGCATTATGTTTATTGCTCACATGATTGCTGCAGCCAGTCACTGGCCTCTGTAATCATGTGTGCATAAAAAAACATGTGACTGCTGAGGCCAGCAATTGGCTGCAGTGGTCATGTGATAATTGAGCTCATGATGTCATTGTTCCTGTTTCAGGAGGGACTAGAATGGAGAGGACTGGTTCAGCGGTGCCTGAATGAAGGAACAGTAAGAGGGAGAGTAATGGTATTCTTTTGTAATATTCCCCACCCTGGGGCAATTCTTTGTGTTAGAAAATCCCTTTAAAGTTGTTGCATAAGATTAGAAAAATGACCCCCTTTTTTCCTAAGTAGATACATGTCAGCTCTATTCATGTGAACAGTGTTGTGATGTATTATAAGTCACAATGGACAAGGGTGAGACTGTATCTGAGGACAGAAAAGCAACTTTTTTTTCTCATTTTGTACAACTGACTAAAACATACTTGCAGTTCACTAAAAGAGCCCCAGGCACTCTTTGGACATGGATAAGCAACACTATATCAAAAGTTCAATGTGTCATAACAATGAAAGCTCTATTGAGTATAAAAGTATCAAAAACAATCCAAATATATTATGACCGGCAAAATGTTCAATTTCTTCATTGCCATCAAAGTTTATCCTCAGTCTGATATTCACTGTGCTGACAATTTCACATAAACATTTACACTGAGTTATTCCTCGTGGATCCGGTATAAATCCTCTCGCATCTGTTCTCAGTCATTCCATTGATTTCTTTGAGTCCTGTTTTTCTGCCATGGGAAACAAATAATCTCTGGTAGGCTCCATGCCCATTGTTTTCTTACACTAATACCCATCTAGCCTCTTATTCAGCTGTTTTCCTAACGGATATCATTCTGTTTTCTCTATTTGTCTACCATCATCTATTACATCGTCCCTGAACAGGCTCGGCTCCTCTACGGCAAATGATAATATATTATGGTCATACACAGTCATTCACTTTCAAAAATATGTCCCTGAGACAATATTTTCAAACTCTTACCACCTCTGCTGTCTCTCCTACAAAAATGGTGGCTTGGTGGTTCGTACTGTTGGCTTGCAACATGGGATCCTAGTTTTCTCTTTGGTATACTTTTTTTTCATTCTCATAATTGTGGCTGTACGAAGGCTCGTTTTTAAGTGGGACAAGTTGTATTTATTTAGCAAATTTTTTCTTACCCCGTTCACCATGCTTTCATATTGGGCACTTTGGATTGACGCTGGGGCATCCCACTGCCAAGGAAACACCATGTCTCTCCTCTTCCTGCAGTATCCAATTTTGGATCTGATGTTATCAACTCAGATCCATTGTGACTACATTCCTAGCTCAGATAACTACCAGCTACCTGGCTGTCTATTGGGCACTATTCTAGATATTTGACCGTTAAAGTCCGCATCTTCCTACAGGGGCTAAGAGTGAAGAATGGAAGCATTCTTTAGACTTCACAGGTTAGCTTGCACCAACTTATAAAGGCCTCTGAAGACTCCCTGCATTTGCAGTCTTCTGTTTTTTTCATGTCCAATTCAGCTACCATGCTTCTTGTGCAACTCTGCGTTCCTATTTGGAAACTTTCTATCTGTATACCTACTATCATCCAAATAGCAAAAAGAGGTGCTCCAAGTGAGAAGGGTTTTATATTTATCAATATTGTCATCTAGCCGGCAACCAATATCCAGGTAACCTCTTTGACTAGAGTCCGTAGAGACAGTATAATTACAGTGATGATAAATATTTATAGGGTTTTTTGTGTTTTAGGCCTACAGTGCGGATCTATCCAAAACTCCTGGATGAAATAGAGCAACATGTTGTATTATTTCTTCCACGAAAATGCCTTAAGCATTTATTATATACTTATTTATATTTATTGGTATCGATAGGATCCAGTCAGCACCATTCAGATTCTGGCAAGGACAGATCTTGTTTCCCATTTTTTTGTTTTTCCCCCACCCATATTAAATGGTATGGTTTCTATATTAACAACCTCCTTCTGGTATGGGGTGGGGCTGATTAAAGAATTAGCATCTTCATTTTGGGCTTATAGTAATCAAAATGCCACCAATCTTTGGTTTACATCCTATTTTTATTGCAAGTTCATTAATTCCATGACTATTACTTTACTGGGTGATTCTTGCACAGGACACATGCTAGTTAGTCTGTCAAATTGACAGCCACTAATTATTTATTGATGGCTTCTTTTTGTCACAATCGGTAATTAAAAATATACCCATTGGTGAACTGATAAGAACTAAATATCACTGTTCTTGTGACACCTTGTATAAATTAGAAGAAAAATGGGTCCGTGTGAATATGGCTGAAATTGTCCATACTATGTGGACACTTAACCCCTTCCCGCTTCAGGGCGTACCGGTACGTCCTGGCAGCCTGGTACTTCCCGCAACAGGGCGTACCGGTACGTCCTGGAGATAGCGCGGGATCACATAAGATCCAGCGCTATCCCGCAGCGGGAGCCGGCTGTCAGTCACAGCCGGCGTCCCGCTGCAACAGCGGGGGGGCATCGGAGATGCGCCGCCCGCTGTTAACCCCTTCCCTGCCGCGATCTAAGTAGATCGCGGCAGGGAAAGAGTTCACAGAGGGATCGCGCTCCTTCTGTGTCTCCGGCCGGAACTCGCGATGTCATCGCGAGAGCCCGGCCTGTCGCCATGGCAACAGGACGCCAGACACTGGCGTCCTGTATTGCCTGTGCCTATAATCGCTGTATAAGCGATAAGGCATGGCAGAGCAGTAGCTCTGCCATGCCTTATAACAGCGATCATAGGCACAGTGTTGTAAGTCCCTCAGAGGGACTCAAATAGTATTAAAAAAAAAGAAAAGAAAAGTGTAAAAAAAGAAAAATGTAAAAAAAAATTTAAAAAAACCCTTTTTTTATGCTTTTTCTAATATTAGCATAAAAAAAGGGGAAAAAAATTAAAACCCCACATATTTGGTATTGACGCGTCCGTAACAAAGTGTACAAAAGGTTGAACACACTTTTTATTTTGTACGATAAAAAGCGTAAAAAACAACGCTAAAAAAACAGAGGCAAAATGCTAATTTTTAGCATTTTGCCTCCCAAAAAATGCAATAAAAGTGATCAAAAAAGCCGTACATTCCCCAAAATGGTACCAATAAAAACTACAGCTCGTCTCATAAAAAATAAGCCCTCATAGAGCTCCGTACATAGAAAAATAAAAAAGTTACAGGACTTTGAATGCAGCTATAGAGGAAAAAAAAGATTTCCAAAAAAAAGGGGGTTTTATTGCAAAAAAGTGTAAAAACCTAAAAAAAAATATAACAATTTTGGTATCGTTGTTACCGTACCGACCCGCAGAAAAAATTTAGTGTGTCATTTATGCTGCATGATTAACGCTGTAAAAAAAAAAAAAAATCTATGGCAGAATTGATGCGTTTTCTCTCCCTGTTATCATAAAAAAAAAATTAAAAAAATTTATGATATTGTCTATGTACCCAAAAGTGGCACCGATAAAAACTACAGCTCGCCACGCAAAAAACAAGCCCTTATACGGCCGCGTCCACGGAAAAATAAAAAAGTTATGGCTTTTGAAAAATGGAGATGGAAAAATACCAAAAAATCGCTTGGTCCTCAACGCCAAAATAGGCCGTGTCATTAAGGGGTTAATAAGGCCAAGAATATGGTGGCAGAAATTCTAAGATTTATTGCAAAAACCAGTCAGGTAGAATAAAATGTAAATATTCTAATTAAAAATCACAACAAGACATTACTTTCTCTACAGATAATAGCTTTCATATAGCCAGATAGACAGACGTCTATGTATATTGTTGACTATTCTACAAGGAGATCCACTCATTGAAAAAATCTTTCTGGATAATAATATAATAATGTAAATCCGAGTGGCTGGTGTGAACAGGTTCCGGATTGGTGAGTGGTAAGTCTGCAGAAAGCCAGAGGTAGCTCGAGTGGGTGGTGTTAGTTGACACTTGGTCACAGTGGCAGCTACTCTGACAGATATGGTGACTCACACAGCAGGGAGTTTAGGTACTGTCTGCGAAGTTTAGGTACTGACTGCTGATATTTGTATGTGAAACCAATGCCTTTATATGAGAAAAACTTTACTTATGGTAATGAAATAACGAGACCAGTCCAATTGGATGCCAGTAAACTGAAGGCATACAGTTTACTATGTAATGTCAGGTCATACAAAACTGTTCACTCTTGTGGATTTGGGAGCAATGATAACAACAACAATAGTTACATTTGTATCCACATTGACAGTGTCAGGGTTCTTACTTCTCTCAAGGTGTAGGTTATCTTAGGTGGGGCACCTCCTATGTTCCCTAGAGGCACATAGAGAGATCTGAGGAACATATTACAAGGCCTACCTTGCATGTCCATCTTGTCCCTAGGACTTTCCTAGTTTCTCTCTGCCTGGCATACATTTGGTAACATTGGTGCTGAGTGACCAACAGTGAGCAAGTCCCCAGGGTGACCCAAAGACATTCTGGCTCTCCATGACGCTTGCAACATGTAGAACTTTATTTGAACAAAGGCCCAGCTTCTGGTTCTCCCAATGCTCTGAGGAATAATAATCTTTGTTTATATAGCACTAACATATTCCATAGCACTTTACAAATCAGGGAAAACATACACACATTGAGTTATAACATACAGTATCAGACTGATGTAAATCTTGAACAATAGAGGTGAGGGCCCTGCTATTAGATGTCTGCGCAGCCTGTGAATCGCCCCTGGTCTCTACCCTTCTTGTGACCTCATATCTATGGGCGGGTCAGATTCCGCATGTGGCAGCTGTGCTTACCTATCCGGGTTTTCACTGCGGATGCGTGTGGAAGCGCCGGCCGGCATGCCGCCACACATGCGCAATAGAGATCTTTTTTTAATCTCCTATTTCCCCGTGGAATCCATGATCCGTCAGCAATTGAATTGCAGATGGGCTGCAGATCGGACGGCTTCCATTGACTTCAATGGAAGGTGTCGATATAGGAACTGCAGCAAAATGGAGAATGCTCCGCAAAACAAATCTGCATGCTTTAATTAACCTACAAATGCCCATGTCTCCCTATGGGCAGCCTGAACTGCAGATTGTCCGCGCGATTGCCCCACAATTCGCATTTGCCAGTGGAGATTCGCCTTAGGAATGAATCAACTTTTCCACAGCATACTGGCAGAGCCTCGCTTGAGCATACACTTGGTTCCAGTTGGACATTTATCTTGTCTCCTGTTGGAACAGTCCTCTACTTATCTATTCTGGTTTCTAGGCATCCACGGATCAGCCGTAGCTGAAGGCAACAGGCACTCTTTCCCAGACACCAAGGTCAAATAGTTTAAAATTAGAGATGAGCGAACGTGTTCTAAACGAACACTTACGCACCCAGACACCGGCTTTACCGAGGACTTCAGTGTCCGCGCGTAAAGATTCGGGGGGCGCCGGGGGGCGGGGAGAGGCGCGGCGGCGCGGGCGGCAGCAGCGGGGAACAGGGGGGAGCCCTCTCTCTCTCCCTCTCCCCCCCACTCCCAGCCGCACCCCCCCGCGCTGCCACGGCGACCCCCGAACTTTTTTCGCCCGAGCACGGAATTGCTCGCAAAGTTCGGTGCTCGGGCGAAAAGGGGCGGAGCCGAACACGTTCGCTCATCTCTATTTAAAATGTATAAAATGTTATAAACCATGAAAACTATAGCTTGTTCAGCAGCACATTTCTGTTAAATCACAGCTTATGTTTCATGATACCCCCTTACAATAAAATTAGATTTGTTTCTAGCGGAGCTCCCACTTTGGGTACACTACTTTCACCTTCATTAGTTTTATCTAAGCCCACTTCCCATTGAACTTGATTATCTGCTGTTGGATTTTATCCATATGGGCATCGTGCCTGTAAATCCTGTAACTGTGCGGTTAAATCTACAGTTACAAATGTGGAGTACAGAATTTCATCTATTATCAACGGCAACTCTTCAAATGTGAGTTACTTAATTACATGTCACCTTTGCAGCAAGCATTATGTTGGTTCACATATACCACACTAAAAACTAGAATGAGACTGCATTTGTCAGCTGCAGGCAAGGTTTCTGCTGCTTCAAAACATTTCCCTCTGGTTCATGGTGGTAATCAGCCTTCTCCTTTCAAGGTATAGCAAGATTAACAAGCCTGGACAAGCTCGTGACGTTACATGTTTACTGCTAGGTCCAGAGGCTAAATCTATTTTTCTTTTACACCCATGGATTTTTACTGGCCTTAACATATGGAAGGACATTTCATAGAATCATAGAGTTAGAAGGATCTTCCAAGGTCTTCGAGTCCAAACCCCTGCCTAATGCAGGATTTCCTAAATCATCCCAGACAGTTGCTTGTCCGGGTTCTTTTTTTAGACTTACATTGAAGGAGAACTCACCACCTCCCATGGCAACCTGTTCCACTTATTGATCACCCTCGCTGTCAGAAAGTGTCTTCTAATATCTAATTTGTGTCTTCTCCTATTCAGTTTCATCCCATTGCTTCTAGTCTTTCCTTGTGCAGATGAGAATAGGGCTGATCCCTCTGCAGTGTGACAGCCCTTCAGGTATTTGTAGACCGCTATTAAGTCTCCTCTCAGCCTTCTTTTTTGTAAGCTAAACATTCCCAGATCCTTTACCCGTTCCTCATAGGACATGATTTGCAGACCGCTCACCATCTTGGTAACTCTTCTCTGAACTTGTTCCAGTTTGTCTATGATTTTCCTAAATCAAGGGTGCCCAGAACTAGACACAGTATTCCAGATGGGGTCTGACTAAGAAAGAGTAGAGGGGGAAATTTACTTAATACATTCCAGAATTATGTTTGCCTTTTTTGCTTCTGCATCATACTGTTGAATCACTGCATCAAATATACCCCCCAAAATACAATTTTCATTAGATTTAAAACCCAACTTTGCAGAAATAATACAATGATATCAAACAATGCTTATGACAATAACATCAGTAAGTAGAAGATGGTAGAACAATGTCAATAAAGCAGCAGGGAACCAGAATGAGCTATATTCTATAAGTACCATAATAACATGCAACAATTAGAATTTAGCAGCAAAACCAAAATGGGCTGTTGTCACAGTTTGTTGGGAAAGTGTTTCAAACTTGATAATCTATTTCCTGATTGTGAGCCACTTAGTGCTGAAAAAGTGAGAAATTCCAAAAACCACTTCCCACTGCATGTAGTACAGGAATTAATTGTCTCTATACTAGCCCTGATATTTTCCTACATAACCATTAGAACTTTGTGAACTTTGTCTTGAATTATCAATTTACAAAGTACTTTTCTATTCAAGTAGTATTTATATCTGTCAGATATAATGGACTTTCCATAGTGGACAGCCATCCTTCAGTAGGGCCACTCTTTTCAGGCCGATGTCTCTAGTGGAAAGGTAGGGAATATTAGTGTCAGCATAGTTACAGTTACTTCCTGTGTTGCATCCAATGTGAAGCAGTTTTTAGAATTTCCTACCTTTTCAGCACCAAATGGCTCTCAATCAGCAATATTGAATATCAGATTTGAAACACTTTTCCAATAAATAGTGATTACAGCCCCTGTGGGTTTTGCTGCTAAGTTATAATGGCTGCATGAGGAGGCGTAGCTAAAGGCTCATGGGCCCGGGTGCAAACGTTTATCTTTGGGCACCCCAACTTCTCTTAACCCCTTAATGCAGAAGCATAACTTGAAGCTTCTGGGCCCCAATGCAAAGCCTGTAACAGGGCCCCCAACTACAATGCTTTATTTATGGTACCTGGCTCCTTATATGGAGAAGAGAGGCCTTATGGCCCCCCCTGGTTCCTTGCTGCTTTATTGACATTGTGCTTCCGTCTTCTTACCTTCTGATGTTACTGTCATAAAAAACTTTGTTATCCTTGCATTATTTCTGAGAAGTTGGGTTTTAAATCTAATTAGTAAATTGTGTTTTTAAAGAGGGTATATTTGATGCAGTGATCTATTGTTTGCGACACTTCAAGGTAGTATCATTTATTGGCAGTGATTTTTTTGTATCACATTGTTGACTCATGTTCATTCTGTGATCTATTAGTATAGTCAAGTCTTTTTCACATGTGCTACTGCTTAGCCCAATTCCTCCCATTCTGTATGTGATTTTTTAATTTTTCTTGCCTAGATGCAGAAGTTAGCATTTTTCCCTATTAAATACCATTCCATTAGTTGCTGCCCACTGTTCCAGCTTATGCAGATCTTTTCAAATCCTCTCTCTCTTCCCTAGTGTTGGCTGTCCCTCCTAGCTTTGTGTCGTTTGCAAATTTGATCAGCTCAATCCCCTCAATTCTCTCATTTAGATAATTTATAAAACTGTTGACCAACACTGGGCCTAGGACAGAGCCTTGTTGTACCCTACTTGATACATTCTTCCACTTGGATGTGCAGCCATTTATGACCACTCTTTGAGTATGATCACTCAGCCAGTTGTGAATCCACCTAACAGTTGCCTTGTCAATCCCATATTTTGTTATTTTTTTAAAGGATGGTATGAGATACTTTGTCAAATACCTTACAAAAGTCAAGATATACTATATTTACTGCATTTTCCTGATCAACCCAGTCCATAATTCTGTCATAGAAGGAAATTGGATTCGTCTGGCATAATTGTTTGTTACAAACCCATGCTGGCTCTGGTATATTTACCACAGATGTAAATATACCCTTAATACATTTGCACAATAAATGCATATTTTTTGAAAAATAAATAATATTTGTGTCGCCACATTTCCTTTGCATAGTTAAACAGCCACTATTGCAATTTTCTCTGATCCTTGCTGTTAGATTAGTCCGGGGGTGTCAATCATAGCCACATTCTGTATTGTGATTACATGGGCACTAGGGTATGTTATGTGTCAGTGAAAATTATAATTTTTTATTGCACATTTGGAACCTAAATATTTGGATATGGAGAATTCATTCCTGGTATTATTTTTGTAAAATATTGAGGTTTACCTAGTACATTCTCAGCATGAGCCCAACAGGATCCACTTTTTAGGTAGGGCTTTGAGACATCCTTGACCCTCGCATTTTGCTTCTCCCAAAATTGAAATAACTTTATTAGATGCCAAGGTCCATACTTGATTTCATGTTTCAGGTTGAAAGCAGCTTCAAGACCTCTGTATCCTCAGGTCCAAGATCATGCTTGCTCATATAGAGCAGCATGCCCCTCATGCCACAAGTATGCCACCTACTGTGTGACACTTGACCACATTTAAGAGCTGTTACTTCAGGATCGAGCTTGCCTTTCACTATTGCATGAAGATACTTTCATGCTACTCTGCTGTCAGGGCTCATTTGGCTAGCAGTATTCTCGCTGATATCAACAAGAGGTTCCAGAAACAAAATTGGGTCAAATTCAGTCTTTCTATCCAGAGTCACAACTTTGGAAAAGCGTCTACCAACTGTACCACACCTGCCTTATCTGAAGAGGTTGGTCCATCAAGCTTTGCCACAATATGACAGAATGGCAGCTCATGGATGTAAAGCCAACAGATAAACCTAGAAATTCTTGGTTTGTGGAGTTCCTCAGCACAGTAAAGCATGCCACCTTTCCAGCCAGACATATCATTAGTGCTATCACTGCTAATTAGTTTGAGGCTAAGATCTAGGCCTCTGTCCGTTAACCAGTTGAATAATCCAACCACACTATTTGTCCGTTTTTGCTGTTCTTGCTTTGGACTCAGGTGTATAGTGAGTAAGATAGCAACCTTTTGGCTCTTCTGTAATGGTCATATGACTTTCCAAGATGGTGCATTTACTAAAGGTCCCTGTGGTATCATCATGCATAAGAATTAAAGTGTTATTCTTTCTGCTATCAACAAAAATGCAATTTTTTGCAACATGAGTACTTCATTGCATGCTTTTTGGCACAAAACACCTTCTTGCTATCACATATGAAGTGTTTTACCTAGATGGCCGGCACACAGGCACAGGGATAATCAGTGATAATAGCAAATCCTATGACGAAAACAGTGTTTTCCCGGTAGCAAAAATTGCTTCCCCAAAACTTTTTTTACACCCAACTCTGAATTTGTCAATGCATAAGAAAAGTGATGCACTGAACAAAAAACAAGCATACATGTGCATGACATACCCTAATGGACACAGAGGTTGTGTCTAGCAATTAGTGTGATGTATCTATACAGATTTTGTGAGAATTGCATCCCACCCATGACAGCTGTGTACATAATTGTGCATTAAAAGGGTTGTACCAAGATTGCAAGTAATCCCCTATCCTATGGGGATAACTTTGTGATCATTGGGTGTCTCACTACTAAGACCCTCGCCAGTCTTGAGATTAGGGTCACATGTATCCCATCTTTCTCACTGTGGGGTTACTGCACCTTCTGCAGTGAGGAGGAAACTGAATGCAGTGCAAGTACACCAACACTGCACATTCAATGGAAATGTCAGGATATTTCGTCCGCCTCATTGAAATGAATAGAGCGCTGACCTGCATGCTCGGCCAGCATTCCCTTCAAGCTGATGTGACTGTGGGGGAAGAAGCAACCCCATAAGTAACAGAAGAAATGGACAAAGAAATCCCATTTTGAGATTGCGGGGGTCTCAGCAGTCAAACCCCCATGATCAGCAAGTCATTCCCTATTCTATACATAGGGGATAGCTTGCAATCTTGATACAAACCCTTTAATGGGTTAAGTGAAAAGAAAATATAGAATAATATCTGTTCAATCATCAATTTTTTTTAGTACTATTTACTACTTATCGCTGGGACAACAAATATGATTAAAACCCCCACGTTAAGCATTTGACATAGATTTAATCAAGAATTCATTATCATTTTTTCTAGCGCATTCCGATATATCATTAACATATTATGAAACGACTACTGGGATGTTGTTTAAAGTTCACTCCCTCCTCTGAGACAAAATGCTGTAAGATCTGAAGTTGTGTCTGACAGTTTCTGCTCAGTACTTTGTGTTTAACTCACTTTCTGACTGTATAAATCAAAGCGCCCTGCACCTGCTCTGCATAAATAAAGATAATCACCAAAAGCTACACTTCGCTGTAAAAATATACATTAAGGGGTTCAGATTGTTAGGGATCCTTTTCCGCAGATGTTTTCCAGCATTAAGAAAGTTTACTACTAATCAGGATTAATTGATTTTCTATTTAGCCGACCCGCGCAACCAAGAAGAATCCTTTCTATATAAAGCTGCCCTGGTTTGACTTCTAAGACTTTTTTCCAAAAAGCAGCTAAACTGTAATTTGCAAAGTTTAAGAAGCAGAAAAAATGCTCCTAAGCAGAATTTTCAGACATCATTATTGGAAATGGAGCAGCTTTTAGGATGTAACATTAACTTTCAGTATGAGCCACTATTGTAGCTGGTGAAATTCAATAGTAAGAATAGAAATAATTTACACTAAAACTCCTCTATACAGCATGGGTGTTAAAAGGGGGCCCCACCTTAAAATAACCTTGGCTCTATTGTGGCCACAATATCCAATGAGCTCCATCAAATGCACTACACCTTTTACCACTAAAGACATTTAGCCCCTATGCAGAAGATAGGGAATAAATGTCTGATCACTGGGGGTTCCACAGCTGAGAACAGCGCTCCTGAATGCCCCATATAGATTGAGCAGCAGTGCGTATGCTCAACCGCTGCTCTTTGCACTTTTATGAGACAGATGGAGATTGACGCACTCAGCTATCCCCCAGCAGTTAGACCCCAGTGATTAGGTATATATTCCCTATTATAGGTCCAATATTCTGTTAAGGAAACATGAGGTTAGCTGTGTATAACTGCAGTTCATAGTTAAATGGGTCTACAAATACCCTATTAGGCATTTCTGTGTTTAGAAAAGGATCATACATTCTTGAGTTCCATTAATTAGTCTTAATAAAGAGAGACTACAAAGAGCATCTCTCTCCAGATACCCCACTTGATTGCACATTACTTGAAAAGGTCATAGACTCCCATATAATGCTTCATTTTCCCAGTGGGGGTGTTGCAGGATAGTTGAATATTTGTTATCGGGTTCTCCCACAGCTTATAACTGATCAATCTGGGTCTCTGTGTAAGGGGGCTACCCTGCTGGAACGTGTGAAAATGTACAAAAAGTATAAAAATAAAAAAACTTGTTTTTACAGTGGCATTTAGAAGCCAATTTGTATAACAATATCTCTGGATTGCTTTTTTCTGAGTATTTTGATGATTGTATGTTCCGTCAGCTGCTTGGAGAAGGGCTGGGCACAGTTGAGAAAGCATGCTTAGGTAGTACTGGTGACACAGGAAGATTTGTGATGTTGCAGAACGGAATGTGGGCCCTCAAAGTCAACCCTGCAGACAGAAAGAGTCGGCAGTGTAAGATGAGAGAGCGCTGCTGAGTGCGGGGAAGTGAAGTGCAGTGAGGACAGACCAGGGCTGCTTGAGCGAAAGAAAGCAGCTATACCATATGCCACTCTCAGGAAACTGCAAATGAAACATTGGCAGACATTGATTACTGTGCTGTGGCCAAACGTAGATGACAATTGTAAGTAGGTACTGGTCTCTAAGGCAAGAGTACAATGTGCGTACTTAATAGCTAAGAATGAACTTTAACATCAAAGTGGTCGTCCGCCACTGTTTTGAGTTTGGGACTTTTGTGGCCATCGCCCATGCTGTAGTGTAATGGAGAGTATTTGCCAAGAAGCATGAGGTGCCTAAACCACTAATATAGGCTGTATTATTAGGCTCTTAGGATTGAGGGGATTCAGATTAGTTTACCCTGTTAATTACAAAATAGAAGGACTATTCAAAGAGAGCTTATACTATCTTAGTTATACAGTGCAATGTTAAGGCATTGTAACCAATAGCATTTACCTCCTCCTAGGGCAGATTCCGATTGTAATAGAATTTCAGGCCCAATAACACATTGTTATTTCAGGCTCAATTACACCTGTTAATTGTTTTTCTGTCAAACCCATATGTTTCGAATGGTGCATTTAGGCTGCAGTTCTTGAGATCACTGGAGTCCCAGAAGATTGAACCCCAGTGATTAATTTTTTTTATCCTATTGTAGGTTCCAAATTCTGTTAAAGAAATATGGGGATAGCTGAGGTAACTGGGGTTTATATTTAAATGAGTTGTCTGCTTTAGAAAACATATCTTCAAATATCCCATTGGGGAATTCTGAATTTAAAAAAAGGTTGCACATTCCTGAACTCCACCAATTATCCTTAAAGGGGTTTTCAGAGTAATTGGTGGCAGTGGGGGGATGCAGTATAAATTAAAAAAAAATTACACATTACTCACCTCCACCAGCACCACTCACTGCTCTCCGGTCTTCTGTTTACAAGTGCTTCAGCCATCATGTGGGTTGTTTACTTACATGACCACTGTAGTCAATAGTAGGACTGACAGGGAGGTCTTGTCAAATTGGATCTGGTAAGTCCAAACCGATTCCACTATTTAACAACAAAATTGTAAATTGAACAAAAGTAGCTAATTTGTATGGATTTGATGCTACTAAAAATGAAAATGACAGACAAAATTAAAAAAATACCTCGTTTTTATTTTACAAGGGTCAATTGTGGAGAATTGTAATGCATTAAATGTACCAAAAAGGACATTGAAAAAGACTGGCCTGCAAGAGAAACACTTCAACCTGGACTAAAAATGTACAAAATAAACCATTGGTTGATTCTAAGAAGATTTTACTCTCTCTGCTACACATCAAACTAGGACTAATGAAAAACTTTGTAAAGAGGCTGCAACAAGAAAGTGAAGGTTTCACGTTTTCTTGACATCAAAATTTCCTCAATTAAGTTATGCAAAGTTGAAAGAGGCTATCTTTGTTGGCCCACAGATTAGGAAGCTTTTCAAGGACAATCTGTTCCATGACGTTCTTCAGGCTGACAAGAAGGCTGTGTGGAATAGTTTTAAGAGTGTTTGTTCAGGATTGTTGGGAAACAAGCGTGCGTCCAACTACAATGATCTGCTGGATGAGATGCCCATGTGCTACCACAAGATTGGGGTTCACGTGTCTCTGAAGATTCACTTTCTCCATGCCCACCTCGACTTCTTCCCAGAAAACTGTGGAGTGATCAGTGATGAATGCAGTGAGAGATTCCATCAGTACATTGCTGCTATTGAGAAAAGGTATGAAAAAGAATTGGAGCGCAGCAGTGTTAGGAGACAATCAAGAGAGATGATCCAGAATGGACAATCAGAGAGATGATCCAGAAACACAATACAAATGGCAGGTGAAAAGAAAGCGACAAACTTGACATCGCAATAAATGCAGTTATTTAGTTATTTATTATATACTTTGGTCCATGTAATAATAGTTTGTCATAAAAATTCCCAATAAATATGCGGAAGATTTTTGCAAATTTCACCTTGTAGCCATGAATTGTGTATTTCATTAATTTCATTGTCGCACATCTCCAGTTTTAAATACTAGAGCTAATGATTTAGTGATATGGTAATATTCTATTCCCTTATGGTCATAAAAATGTAAATAACCTAATTTTGAATGCATTTACAAAGACTTCATGGAAAATTTATTGAACAGTGTTTTTACCAAAAATTACTATAAAATGTCAGGTTTATGTTTAGAGTAGAGGGCGTGGGTGTGTTTGATCAGTGCTGCTGTCTTGCAGTGCCAGAGTTCTAGGTTTGACTCTGACCTTAATAGGGATTTGAACCTGGAGCTTCACTACTGCGAGGAAGCAGTGCTGGACCACCATTGCTGCCACCACCTCCGCTGTTGGAGACCAAAGTAGAGAACCTGATTTTACTCCCATTAATTCTAATGAAAATCGGAATCAGAAGTCCCAATTCACAATTAATTTTTTAAAATCGGGATGGTCACTCCTGACCATATTATTTCATTAATCGCTCAACACTACCCGTAACCCTGTTGAGGGGCTTTATCATTAACCCTTTCCAATCCACTGTCTGACCTGTGCAGACATTATGATTTAAGGCTGTACAGCTCTAATGTTGGAAGGCGTCCGTTGGGGCTCTCTTACTGTATATTGCCAGCCTCTCTGCTGTCAGAGCCTATCCATTGTGTCACCTCATGCAGTACGGGCTTTAGCCAGCATATAACGCCATTGTATAATGGCAGAAAAAGAATAAGCCCTCAGCAAAACCAGGATACAAATTGGATTGGAAAGGGTTAAAAGTCCAAGCTTATAGGACATCATCGGTTCTTGACGTCAACTGTCAGATGCCTCGGTGCCGGACAACCAAAATGGTCCACCATGGTAAGCATATTTATTTTATATGGCTTTCGGCACAGGCTACCCAAAACTATATAAAATAAATAACTTGGAAAACCCTTTTAATAAAGAAAGGCTATAAAGAGCATCTCTCCTCAGATGACCCATCTCATTAATGCATTACTTGGAAAGGTCTAGATTTCCATGTAATGCTTCATTTTCCCTGTGGGGATGTTGCAGGACAGTTGAATTCGTGTTACCTGGTTCCCCCAAAGTTAACAATTGATTAAGGGGCTTTTAGGTGTTTTAAAGACATAAACAGGGTTTATACCAAATATACTATTATAAAGGGAATTATTCATGTTTTTACAGCTCTCACTATCAGTAGTACAGACAATATATCAAATATACAATGGATTCCTTGATCTGTTTGTTTCCTGATAATTAGCCATGGTAATGTCATAACCTTTCTAGAGCAAAAATATGAATCGTTTTAGATCCACAAGAGGAATGAAAACACATCTGCTGAATGATAGAAAACATTGCTTTTTACAGTTATTAAATTAGCGACATTTCAAACCATCTGCTTTCTCTCTAAATAAATGGGAGAGCTGTCATATTTAATTTAGGGCTGCTGTCATTTTTACTGTCGGAATTCTTTTAAGCTCGATGTGGAAGAGATTTGATTGACTTATGTTACAGTATTTATATTCGCTAGGAATTTAGTGAAGTTGTTATGAACTTTGCATGGTAGACAAGAATAATCTTTAGGACTACTATTACCTCTATGTGATTTAGTTTTAGTAGGACTGGTAGAATTATCTTAAAGTAATTTCTCCTCATGGCCAAAAATCAGTAATTGGTTAACCTCTATAAATTTATTATGGGTTGCTTTTAAACTTAACTCCCACTACCGCACATTTAAGTTGATCGGGCAATTGAATATAGGGTGTCTGGCTGTTGGCCTTCACCTTCAAACTATGCTTAGGGAGGTGGCAAATGTCGAAGTACCAGCTACACGCATGCCAAGACTCAAAGTTTCTCAGTAGATCACTGCCCAAAACATTTCATGCCTCCTCCTCCACTGGAGAAGAACAAACAAGTGTGGTGGCTCAGTTGTCAGCAATGTTGTCTTGCAGTGCTGTGGTTCTAGGTTCAAATCTGACCAATGACAACATCTGTAACAGGTTTCTCAAAGTCCATGCAGCTGTTGTCCTTGACGGCATTTGAATCTAGGGTGCGAGCACACAAGTCAGCGGTGCTACATTCATTGAAGAGGCAGGACCACTGCCATTATGGAAAAGCCAATTCTCTAGTGATTTTCCTGATGGTCTGATTATGTGAAGGTTTGGCCCCATTGGTAACTACTGTCTGATCACGACAAGCAACAATACTTATGATTACTTGAATATCTGGACTCTTGCTGTCGGTCTACCTGCTCTTGCTGGTGGTCTCTTCCCCAGTGATAACTCAGAACTTGCTGTTGGTAATTGCAGCTGATGTTTCTTTGGACGATCAGCAGACCTCCCTCTGACATTCACGTTGCAACAACCAACATCCAACTTGCACTCTCTCTCTTGTAATGGAAAACCTAGCTCTCCAGTACCAATAGGGCAGCTCATTCTTCACAAGGCTGTTTGCTCTCTGTAAAAACTGTTGATTCTTCACAAAGCCCAAGAACAGGACCTGTCTTTTATACCAAGCCCTTTAGTTAACTAGTAAACAGCTGTTAATCCATAGCAGCAAAGATAGAGTAATAAAACAGTCATGTGAGCTCTCTGAAGTTCTAGCAGGAACATATATAAAGTCCAGTAGTGATATACCTAGATTTATATGCATGGGTATTTAAACTCTTATAAATACATAATATTGTTTGTACTTATGCTTACTATTAGTGATGAGCAATTAGTGGAATAATTGGTTCATGTCGGTATTAGAGTGATTTCAAGAAAATCAGCGTCAATCAGGATGGTCGATTCTCACTCTCATTAAAATGAATGGGAGTAAAAATCAGGTTCACTAATTTGCCCTCCGGAAGGTTCCCAAAATAACCAAAGCACCACAAATTGCATGGTAAGGCAGTCACACATCTGGGGCACAATGTGCTCCACCTAAAAATTGGTATAAATAGTGTATAGTAGTGTAGGGGTCAATCATAGCACAGGGGTGTCACTGAAAACAAAAGAAGGCCCACAAAGGTTCTCCTAGATCACAAATTATGCCAGGGAAGATAGCAGGTGCTCTGGTAGTTATAATAGCCATGTCATAAAGTTTGCAAAGGGAATGTTCTACCAGGTAAACAGAGAAGCCAAGCACAGACCTTCTCCAAGGAAAAGTTGTAGAGCCACAGCTGTTTCTTGTGCTTTAGAAAATCTTCATTTTGGAAGGCGGGGGAGGAATAAATATGGTGGAAGCAGGAGAAGGAGAGCTGCAGCAGTTCCACCAATACCACTGCCACCTACAGCAGCACCCTGAGGGCAAAGTGTGCTCCTTGTGGAAACATAAAAGCTATAACTCCATACAGTTATTGACATATTTTTAATTTGGGGGTAAACAGGAGAATGAAACATGACAGGAGAAGTAGAGCAGCATCATCACGACCACCACCACCAGTAACAGCACTTCGAGGGTGCAATGTGATCTTTAATAGGATAGCTGGGGTTAATGATGAATAAAAGAAACATTGAGTAGCCCCCTCCCTTGTCTCTCCTTCTATATTATCCCTCAACTCTTCATCCTCTTCTTCCTCCTCTATACTTTTCCCATGGGTTGAGAAATTTGTAGAAGAAGACACCTCCCTTTCTTGCCCAACACTACCCACCCTGCACTGTTGAGTAATGGCAGACTGGCCAGACAGTTGGGAGATTGGTATCCCTTCCTCCTCCTATTCTTTCTGTTACAACAACACATCATTGTCCCTGAATCCCATAGCATCTGTTCTAGCAGGCAGACAGCAGGGATGGTAATACTGATCAGTGCGTCATCATGAATATTTTGGTCGCTTCCTCACAGTAGGCTAGAACAGCACACAGATCTTTGATCTGCAGCGACTTCACTGGAGTGTCTGTGCTCACTAACCTAAAGGGAAGCATTTCGATTGCAAGCGACTGTGCAATGTTTTTGTTAAGGCTCGGTGCTTCTGGATGTTTTTTTTTTTTTTTTTACATTCCCATAGCTGAGGGAAGTAGGGCAGGCTGCTAACCTGGGACATGCTGGAATATTGGGTTGATGCCAATGTCATTAAAGGTGGTAGTGACGGTGGCATCCCTAACAACAAACCACGCGTTATATAGGCATATGAACATGATGTAGCTTCTCTGTCCTGTGCTCAACTGCAAAATGGCCACTGCTTACACTGAGCCTGTTATATATGACTAGGTCATTTGATGCAGGTGTCTAATCAAACTGTTGCCCATATGCAAGACACAGGATACAATTGATGACATCATCAAGGAGTCCTAGCTGCTGATTAGCTGCACAGGCATGATGGGAAATTGGATGTTCTTGCAGATTTTCGCCAAAAATCAGTATAGAATCACCCAATTTGATTTTGTGTAAATTACGATGATTTCATTGCCTGGTCAATCAAGATGACCAACACTCTCTATTATATTGTTTCATTTCAACTTTTCACTACCCTACATAGTGAAAACTTTGATATTTCTGGGTCACTTTTCTGCCTCCTATTGGATTCCTTGTACTGAGTAAGGCATTATTTCTACTTTGTTTAATGTCCATAATATCCCTTGCTGCAAAATGTTCGAGCATTGTATTAAAATCAATAATATCTATTTGACCCATGAAGATAGACTACCTCTATTGAATTGTGAGAACATCAATTAAATTGAGATTTTCGAGGACAGCCGGACCAGACTTTTTAATTTAGTAGCATAACAATATTAAAGGAAATATTTCAAAAACATAATATGATAAAAAGAACTGGGTCAATACCTATTGATTTAACCACCGGTGAATTGTTGTTAGTTAGCCTAAGTGTTCCGCGTAAAAACCAAATTGAGCAATTAGCATGCCTGACAGTATGTTCCTGTACGATAGAACAGGTAAAACTATTCTCCAGGTAGTAAAGAAATATAGAAAAAGTAATTTCACGACTGGGAGATCATTGATGATAGCCGAGGATGTGTTTAGCTATAAATAAATAGGATAACCCAGGAAAAATGATACGCTCGTGTTTATTTTGAGTGTAATTTGCCTTATCTCTGGGACCAGATAATTGAATTTACTACTAATAAGAAATGTCTCAAAACTTTGCATTATGAATTCGTCATTTTGAAAAATGTCAGCTTTAAGGAATAAAAAGTTTTATTGACGCGTTTGATTGGCTATCGATTAGTTATTGACCTTCACAATTTATCAATTATTAACCGACAGAGGAGGAAAGAGGAGACACGAGAACTAATTGGCCTTGGATCCGACGTTTTATGGAATTTTTTTGTAAAACTATTAAAAATAAAACAAGTGAAACCGATGTAAAGCTTGAAGGAATACTTCAAGGATATCTTCAATCACAGTACAATTTAATTTTCTGCTTGATGAGTCTTGGTATAATGCAAAGCATATAGATGAAAATCCTTTTTGTTGTGTCATATGAGATGATGTAATCGTTGAATCATTTGATATAATTAAAAACTCATAATCATAGTACGTTTCTAAGCTTGTAAGTATACAGGGTGATTCAAAAGTCAGGGCCACCCAGAATGGTTGGAGATATTAAAAACAAATGACTGCACCTATCAATTTCTGATGAACTTCTACTTCTATCCCATGGCCGCCTTTCTATTGAAGTTTCTTGGGCTAAATCTAAGATGACTGCCACTAAGATGGCTGGCAAGCTCTACCATAGTACCAAAAAGTTTTCCTCCGCCCATTTAAGTGGTCTACAAAGTTTCTTACTTGTATCTCTTTTCATTCAGAAGATATTCTAGGTAACTGTGACATCATTGAGGACTTCCAATATATACCTCCAATGGAAAACTTTAACATATCCCACTGTAAAGACATACTGCAGAATATGTCGCAATATTCTAAAGTATCTTCAGAGTATGTCCAGCATAAAGAAAGGTGTTTGCCTGAAATGTTTCTACTGCATCTGGAATTGGGCAATCAATTTTCATCATTTTTTGTACCTTACATACTAGTGTGAGTTCACCTATTTTTGTTTTGCTAGGATTATAAAGGCAGTCTGGGAAAGGAATAAAGGGATCCTGCTAGAGGGACCCACCCACGCAGAGCCAGTTGTCTTCAGCCAGAACACTTCCCATTTCTTCTCTGCCCACGAAATCTGCAGTGATATATCCATATATGGACAGCAACATCACTGGATATCTCATATGTGTCCATTTATCAGAGGCCACACTTTCATACAATGGTATTCACCATCCGTAGATTAAGATGATCTCCATTAAGTTGATGTTTTTTTTTTTAGGACAACACTGGATGGGATAGCTTATTCTACTACACTATCCCATAACTTGTGTTTAAGTGGTATACTAATGTATAATGCATGATCCAGACAGATGCCAAAAAGAAACTCTTTTGGCCTCTGTGTGACTAGTGGAGCCCTATGGACACACCTATGGGAAATTTACTGAGGTACAATGAAAAACACAGGGCAAAAACATGACATGAATGGGGCCTAACTATCAAAACCCTTGAAGATCTATTAAAATGATGTGCATAGACTTCTTACAGTGGCTATAATTTGATCCCATGTATGGGGTGTAGCTGAGCTTTGTAGTCTCTAAGTTAACTTGGGCTTAGTTTTCCATCTACACTGCTAAATGAGCTGTGCAATGTTTTAAAAATTCCCCTTTCACAAAATTATCATCCGGAAACAGATGGTCTTGCTGAGTGTTTTAATCAAATACTTACGCAGATGTTGAAAAATTAATCAGCAGTGAACCACAACACCAGGATGAATTGTAGAACACGGCTTATTTAGTGAATTGGGAGGTTCCAGTCAAGCGGAGTCTTCTCCCATATTGTAACTTTACAAAGCCCAAGACTGTGCTGGAATTAATTACTAAACACGAACAACACAGAATCTTTGATTTAGACGATTCTAATTAATGTCATGTTGCCGCTAATACTTACTTAAAAGCAGACTTGTTTCTCTAAGGAGGCACAAAGAGTTAAGCTAAAATACATATGACTGCAATAAGGCAAATTCTCCAAATTCACAGTATTAAATAGTTCATGTGATTGTAGGTTTGGTCTGTCAGCCAGGATATTACAGTGACTGCATGGGATGTGGGTTAAGCTACCTGTGTGGGTACAGCTTACCCCCCTCACTACTGAAGGGAGGCAGATCTGCTGTTAAGTACTCAGCAGAGCTGTCAGCTCTGTTTTGTGTGTAGGCATAATAAGACTGTGATTGAGATGTATGAGCAGGGCTGGCCTTATGCTAAATGGCATCCTATGTAGGGCTTTTTTTGGTACCCCTCCATCATAAGAAAAACTCACATATCTCTCCCACTGATGAGCAGTCTGCCAGTATTATGCTTGTGCAGAAAAACAAGCAAGATAGAGGCATACTTACACTAGAAAAGCTCAGTGAATAAATACAGCACCAGAACAAAGCTCATAAATACAGCACAAAACAACTTCAGTGCATAGATACAATAACAGTACCAAGTACATACCCTAAATACAGCACCAGATCCATGCTCAGTACATAAGTACAACACTAGAACCAAGCTCAAAGGATAAATACAGCTCCAGAACTAAGTTTATAGTAAAGCTACAGCACCAGAACCAAGCTCATAACATAAATACAACACCAGAACCTAGCTCAGTACACAAAAAAAGCACCACCACCAAACTCATAAAAGCATAAGCCAACTTCAGTACATCAATAAAGTACTAGAAGCACAAGACACTGCTGAAAGGAGAAAAAATATCACCTGGCCAGGCACACCTACGGGAGGCAATCAACCCCAATCCAAACCTGCCAGAGCTACCCTCTTCAGGCTGGCGGTTAGCAGCTTGAATGACCGTGTGGGTTGCATGTATCTAAGGCTGGTTATGTGTATGGGGCCTGTATTGCACTTCTGTATGGAGCTTTGTGTTTCTGTGCACAAGGCTCCATCATGTGTATGATTCATCAGAGATAACTATGTGTCTTATGAACCTTAAGACTGGAAATGTTTTTTTTTTTTTACCAATAAGAGCTGCCAATGGTTCTAATATAGCAGGAATAAAAAATGCATATGTGATCGAGAAGAAAGGGAGAAGAGATAATGCATAAGGAGAGGTGAAAGAGACAATCTTGGGGAGGGAGGTCATGATCTTTGGGGTTGAAGGTGATGTAGGAAAGAAATGATCCTGGGTGAGGGAAAGGTTGCAAGAGACAATTCTAAGTTGGAAAGCCAATTATGGAGATAAGTGGAGGATGGGAGTTAAAAGATAATATCCTGCTTTGTAAAAGGTTGAGATAAGTGGGTAATCATTAATATACAGCAGAGGAGGATGGGAGGTAAAGGAGACAATTCTGAGATGGAGAGAGGAAGAAGAAAGGGGAAACCACAGTGCTACCACCCAAAGGTCACCCAGACGCAGATATTGGGTCTGTGATACATCAAAGCATAGTGAGTACTTAAAGGGGTTTTACCAAGATTTCAAGTTAGGCTCTATCTATAGCATAGGAGATAACTTGCTGATTGGTGGTCTCACTACTGAAACCCACGCCAATCTCAAGAATGGGTTTCCTGTATCCCCATCCTCCTCACTGCAGGGTTAGCACATGCCCTGTAGTGAGGAGGAGACATACTAGACGGCTCGTCCTGCAAGCGCACCATCTCTCCATTCACTTTCAATGGTGCTGTGGAGATAGCGAAGCGGCACCCACTTGGGTATTTCTATCAGCCCCATTAAAATGAATGGAGCACTGACCATGCATACTCAGCCAGTACTCCCTTCATGCTGACGTCACTGTGAGGGAGGAGGAAGCGAACTCCTTAGTAACAGGAAGAATGGGACATGCAGGTTCTGTTTTGGAGATTGTCAGGGGATAAATTGAACTCTTGGTTTAACCCCTTTAACCCCTTAATGACGGCCCCATCAGGAAACTACATCCTCAGTAAGTGGGCTTTAATCCTAGAGGACGTAGTTTTATGCGTCCTTTTTGGATTAATACCCACTTGCCTGAGGACGTGACAGCTCCATGCTGTCGGTGCCCGCAGGTAGCCGACAGCATGGAGCTGTCATCCCAGGATGCAGGCAGTCACCCCCTGCATTGCGATCGGCGCTATCCAATGGATAGCGCTGATCGCAATAAAGTAAACAAAACTGTGTAAAAAGGTAGATATTCAGCTGCCCTGACAGATCGGATCCATCAGGGCAGCTGAAAATACTCACCCGGCTTGTCCGCTGTGTGCCCAGAAGATCGGGTCCTCCAAGACCCGCCGGCTGTCTTCTTCGCATGCGCGCCAGACGATGACGTCACGCGCATGCGCAGAAGCCCGGGAGCCCCCGGCAAATTTAAAATCTCCTGGCTCCCGCCTCCTGAAGGTAGCCGGGAGCCAGGAGGTGTTACCGCGGTCCCCGTCTGCGCATGCGTGCCCGATGTCACAGAGGGGCTCGAGCCCCGGGAAATTTAAAATCCCTCTGCTCCTGGCTGCCATGTGTAGCCCAGAGCAAAGGGATGTCACCAGGGACATGATCACTGTCATCCAATGGATGACAGTGATCATGTAAAGTAAAAAAAAAGTGTAAAAAAGTTTTTTAAAAGTGTAAAAAGTAAAAAAAAAAAGTTTAAAAAAGTTAAAAAAAAGTTTAAAAATCTTACGTCTCATCGCCCCCCACGGATCATATCCGTGAGGGAGGATGAAATGACGTACCTAAGGCCCCCCAGATTTATCCTCGGACCTTACCCCAGCTTCTGCGCACGCGCCCGTCGCCAAAGTGGCGGACGCATGCGCAAAAGCTGTGGATTGCAAGCGTAATTTAAAATCTCCCTGCTCCTGGCTACAAAACCTAGCCGAGAGCCTGGAGATTTCAAGGAGATCCGCGGTGAACGGTTCCTGGTCACGTGTTCGCCGTTATCCAATGGATAATGGCGATCACGTAAAAGTAAAAAAAAGGTGAAGCTTCACCTCCCCTCACCGATGCGATCAGTGAGAGGAGATGAAACTTTTTACCGGAGGCCTCCGTATTTGCACCCCGACGCGATCTTCTTCCGTGAACGTTCCCGGATTTTGCGCATGCGACCGCCGGCAAAACACCGGACACATGTGCAGGAGTCCGGGAGCCCAGGAAACTTAAAAGCGCCTTACTCCCAGCGACCAACGGTCGCCGAGAGCCTGGAGCAGTGACAGGTGGCCTCGTTGAGCGGTCCCCGGTCATGTGATAAAAAGGTAGCGATCTACCTTTGGCCGGTCTCACATGACCGGATAGGAATTACGGATTCTGCATGCGTCTGATCCGCGGTAATACGCAGATCAATCGCATTGGATTACACAATTCCGCTCACATTAGTGGGTCGGAATTTCGTAATCCACTTGCAGAAAAGAGAACGCAGCAGGTTCTATTTTACCGCGGATATTCGCAACATAGAGCCCATTGTGCTCCGTGGTCGTGGATATACCCGCTGCCCATACGCAACTACGTTGTGTATGGGCTGTGGGTACCCGCGTCATCGCTAAGTGACGGTGCGGGAAATACAAACAAAAAAAAAAAGTACTGCGAATGACCGCCTGTGAGAGTAGGCAGTTACGCACAGTACATTACGTGGCCGTACGCAGGATCATAGCCGGGCTCACAGCTGGGATCCGCTGCGGGCCTCCGCAAGCGGATTCCACTTACGGCCGTGTGAGCCTGGCATTATTCAGACCGCTACCTGTAATACGTATTTTACAAGAAGCCCCAGGAACGCTCGCCTTCCTGCAGTTCCAGGAGCAGCTTGTTGAGCGTCTTTTGTGCGAGACCGCCGCACCTCCGCAAGCTTACGAAGACTCACAGAGCGCCACTTTTTACACCCCATACCCGCCACTGAGGTTATGAAATACCCCCAAAAACCATGAGAGGAGGGGGGATACACGGTTTTATTGCCCCATGTACCCATCCCAACTAGCCTCCGTAATTACCCCTGTCTTCGGAAATACTACACAGTTCACATTATTACTTTTATTTAAGATTTGGGGAACGCCGAAAAAGGTGCGGAGTGTGTGTGTGTGTGGGGGGGGGGGGAATTTTTTTAAGGTGTCAATTTTTATTCCGTACAAGTGGGCAATGGGTCCTGGAATTTATTCAGTTGTGCCCAGAAATCCAATGGGTGTTCCCTCCATTGTAGGCCTAACCATGTGTCCTATAAGTAGATTAGGGCCACAAGGGGTATGTTTTTGAACACGGGACAAATGGGGGGATCCATTTTGGGGTGAACGTCTTCATTCCTATGTACACTGTACAAAAAAACAGTTTTTAAATTGACAAAATTGCCAAAAAAGTGAAAATTGTAATTTTTTTCCTTCTGCTTTGCTTAGATTCATTCAAATACTGTGGGGTCAAAATACGCAGTACACCCCTAGATGAATTCGCTAAGGGGTCTAGTTTTTAAAATGGGGTCATTTGAGGGGGTTCTTTATCATTTTAGACGCTCAATGGCTCTATTAGTGGGCAATGGGGCCTGGAATTTATTCCGTTGTACCCTGAAATCCAATGGGTGCTCCTTCCATTATAGGTCTAGCCATGTGTCCTTTAAGTAGATTAGGGCCTCAATGGGTATGTTTCTGAACACGGGACAAACAGGGATATCCATTTTAGGGTGAAAGTCTTAATTCCTATGTGTGCTGTACAAAAAAAATCAGTTTTTAAATTGATACAACTGCCAAAAAAATGAAAATTGTAATTTTTTCCTACTGCTTTGTTTAGATTTATTCAAAAATTGTAGAGTAAAAATACACAGTACACCCCTAGATAAATTCGTTAAGGGGTCTAGTTTTCAAAATGGGATAATTTGTTGGGGTTTTCTGTCGTTTTGGCCGCTCAAGCGCTCTACAAGTGGGCAATGGGGCCTAAATCACCTTCATGCTAAATTTCAGTTCTAAAAGTCACCGACTACTCCTTACATTTTGGGCCCCGTTGTGCATCCAGACAAAAGATTAGGGCCACAATGGGTATGTCTCTGAACATAGGAGAAACGGGTGTATCACATTTTTTCCCTTTGCTTTGCTAGAATTCATTCAAAAACTATGGGGTCAAAATAGGTAGTACACCCCTAGATAAATTCGTTAAGGGGTCTAGTTTTCAAAATGGGGTCATTTGTGGGGCTTCTCTTTGGTTTTGGCCGCTCAAGAGGTCTACAAATGTGCTATGGGGCCTAAAACGCCTTCAAGGAAAATTTATGTTCTGAAAGCCACCGACTACTCTTACATTTTGGGTCCCGTTGTGCATTCAGACAAAAGATTAGGGCCACAATGGGTATGTCTCTGAACACGGGAAAAACGGGGGTATCCATTTTGGGTGCAAGTCTTCATTCATGTGTGTGCTGTACAAAAAAAGCAGTTTTTAAAATGCTTGAATTGCCAAAAAAACGAAAATCACATTTTTTTCCCGTTGCTTTGCTTGAATTCATTCAAAAACTGTGGGGTCAAAATGGTCAGTACACCCCTAGATAAATTCGTTAAGGGGTCTAGTATTCAAAATGGGGTCACTTGTGGGGGTTCTCTTCGGTTTTGGCCGCTCAAGAGCTCTACAAATGTGCTATGGGGCCTAAAACGCCTTCAAGGAAAATTTATGTTCTGAAAACCACCGACTACTCTTTTCATTTTGGGCCCCGTTGTGCATCCAGACATAAGATTAGGGCCACAATGGGTATGTCTCTGAACACGGGAGAAACAGGGGTATCCATTTTGGGGTGCAAAGCTTCATTCATGTGTGTGCTGTACAAAAAAGCTGTTTTTAAAATGACAGAATTGACAAAAAAACGAAAATCTCAATTTTTTCCTTTTGCTTTGCTAGAATTCATTCAAAAACTGTGGGGTCAAAATAGGTAGTACACCCCTAGATAAATTCGTTAAGGGGTCTAGTTTTCAAAATGGGGTCATTTGTGGGGCTTCTCTATGGTTTTGGCCGCTCAAGAGCTCTACAAAAGTGCTATGGGGCCTAAAACGCCTTCAAGCAAAATTTATGTTCTGAAACACACCGACTACTCCTTTCATTTTAGGCCCCGTTGTGCACTCAGATATAAGATTACGGCCACAATGGGTATGTTTCTGAGCACGGGAGAAACGGGGGTATCCATTTTGGGGTGTAAATCCTCATTTTCCTGGGCACTATAGGAAAAAAATATGTCTTTAAAATGACATATTTGCAAAAATATGAAATTTTATTTTTTCTCCTCTAAATTTAATTAATTCCTGGAAAAAAACGGTGTAGTCAAAATACTCATGACACCCCTCAGTGGATATATTAAGGGGTGTAGTTTTTAAAATGGGGTCATTGGGGGGGTATCTATTATTCTGACACTCATGAGCCTTTGCAAACTTGGCTTGGTGCAGGAAAACAAAGTGTTCCTCAAAATGCTGAAAAGTAATGTTAAATTTGTATGTCATCTAAATGGTTAAAAAAACACAAAAGTTTTTTAAGTGTGCATTCAGAATAAAGTAAACAGATGGAAATATATATCTTATCAAAAATTTGTGCAGTATGTTTGGACATATTTGAGATATTACAGTTGAAAATGTGAAAAAATGACAATTTTTTCAAAATTTTCCCAATTTTGGCGCTTTTAATAAATATACACAAATTATATCGGTCTCTTTTTACAACCAAAATGAAGTACAACATATGGCAAAAAAACAATGTCAGAATCACTTGGATATGTAAAGCCTTTACGGAGTTATGCTACGTTGAACGATGCATGTCAGATTTCCAAAATTTGGCTCCGTCACTAAGGCGCAAACAGGCTTTGTCACTAAGGGGTTAAGGTCCAAAGAGAGTTCTGGAAAAGTGTGACATTACTTGTCACATACACACAATTTAAAACAAGAAGCAACAAGAATAATAGGAGAAAGTGCACTACAGATAAAAATTCAATAAAATAAAATTCCATAAATAAGGAACAGCAAAAAATCGCAGATAAAAAAAACACATATGAAGGTTATAAGGAGTCATGAGCCAGGCTTAATCATTAAAGGACCAATAATGAAATTAATAAAACTGATGCAAGGAATCAAACAGTAACTACATACATGCAGACAAAAATGTGATTAGGAAATAACGAAAATATTTAAAAAAGAGAAAATGTGATAGAAGATGAAGCAAAATATATAAGTGATTAATTTGAGCAATGCTAAGGGAGAAATATATACTGTAACATAGGACAAAGTTAAAAAAACATGAAACAATATAGCAATAGTAAAGGAAAAAAAGCTAAATAAAAAAGTGGAGATGCAAGTAACATCATTAAAATTACATTCCTCAGTTTCAATCGTCTTACTAAGGCCATTAGGGAATAGCATGATGCTCTACCATGTGTACGATTCTTCTGTATCTTCTGTACTTTAAAACTGGAAATCTGTCTCTCTTGGCGAATAAGGCCTGCCAAAGGATCTAATATAGTAGGATTAGAATACACATATGTGGTTGCTAATAGAGGAAAAAGAGATAATGTCTAAGGAGTGGTGAAAGAGACAATCCTAGGGAGGAGGATATGATCTTTTTGGTTGAAGGTGATGTAGGAGAGGAATTATTATTATTTTTTTGGAGATGTTGGCAGATAGGAGGATTATGGAGGTAAAGTGCCACTCCTTGAACATTTGTATAAGGGCTTCCCCTTACTGAGTGGAGTGGTAAAGCCATATAGATAGTGGCCTGAACACCTGGAGATAAGCACCTCAGCCTCCAGAACCCAGCTGCGAGCTATACAGGAAGGAGCAAAAAGTACTTGGTGGTGTCTGTCAGTGCTGCAGCACTATGAGAAAGGCTCCACTCCAGTTTGGGACCTAACCAGCGGGGGGAGGCAGAAAAAGGCACTCAGAGCGCTGGTTTGAGTTTCTTGCTCCCCTTTGAGAGACCAGCCGCAGAGAGCAGGAAGGACAGGAAGTCCTATGAATTGCTGATGAGTGAAGAAGGAGATTGATGCAGTAATGGTGCAGCACACAGGAAACACCCAGAAGATGTAGCAAAGATGTAGCAAAGACATAGCAAAGAGACTGCAGAATATGTGGTAGCAGCCATTAAGAGCAGTGACTGGGCGATATCCTCATGCTAAGGGAATAGCACAAGAGGAGGCCACTGAAGCAGCCGTGACAACTTGTGGACGAAGAATGAGGATACCAGAGGGCCCTGATGATTAGTGGTTAAGCAGGATAGGTAGCATGGAAAGAGAGAGATGCCATCTTCCCGTTGGGAATTGGTCCTTAGGCAGACAACAACACAATGCACCCAAAAAGGATGCAAGACGTGTAAAACTGCTCCAACAAGGTGATCATGTGCACACTATAGGGTCTATGATGATTATATACTCGAGCTGATACTAGTACTAGGAAATAGCTTAGGAAAATCCATCAACGCGTTTCTGCTGCTATCTAGTCGTAAGCAGCATCATCAGGATGGATACTGACAGAGACAAAGACAGAGACAAAGACAGAGAACTGTGCAGCACAGTGGCTGCCAGATAAATGAGCATAGATGGTCAGTGAACTTAGAGTCATGGTTTATATCGCAGAAACCACGCCTCCCAGACAAGGGGATAGGCTACCAAACCACCAATAAGCTGCAGGAGACGTCGCACACCTTCCATCGAAGTCTCGCGATATTACGAATGCTCGCGCATGTGCAATGGATTCTAGACGTCATGTTGCCAATCACTTTGCCAACCAGGCGGCCTGAGCCGTCCGAAGACGTGGCTATGAGTCATTGCTATGGCAACACATAAACGCCAGGTTACAGGACAGCGACGTGCGGAGGATTTGGTGCATCTGCCCCTTGTTTATGGGCGTTTTATGCTAATGAGTGGAAGCGCTGTAGTTTAAGATTGTTAGGATCTCTGGTATGTTGATAATGCTTGGTAAATAGAGCATTTAGTTATAACCTAATATAGTTTGATGTTGGACACCATGAGAAGAAATTAGTGATGTTTATTCATGAATTGATATATTACAGGTATGTCTCATCACGTTCTTCTGTCTATATAACATGCTGTTCTGTATATTGATCCCCTCAGCATTATTAAGGAGATACAATCTTGGTTGATGTTACTAAGGCTTGGTGCATCACCTGAGTTGGCCCCAATAGTTTTTATTCTTTGTATTATTCACGGGTATTCTCATCTACCTTATTATAAGAGAGGGTTGCTCATACATTATGCAGGCAGTGTGGAGAGAGATATCATGTTTATCATACGATAGATGGCATAATCCCAATTCTTTATAAAATGAGAATCCCAGCCTATTGGTATTTCAGATGAATGAAGAAAAGGACTGGCACTCATTTAGGCCTCTGGGAGTGCAGGAATCCAATCGATAAATCCATTGGCTCTCTTTTTGCAACAATCGTCGATCCCTATTGCCGCGTCTCCCATTATCTCTTAGAATCTCAAGACCTTGAAACTTGAGAACATTGGGATCGTTTCCATGATGTTCTTTTACGTGTGTCGCTAAACTGGTTTGTTCCCCCCGTTCTATGTTACCAATATTCGCTAACAACCGTCGGCGCAATTGTTGGGTAGTTTTACCCACGTAGTCGAGGGGACACGGACATGTAGCCTTATATACCACGTACTGGGACCTACAGTTAATGCTTTAACCTATGAATACACCTCATGAGAACTAAGAGGTATATTATAACTGCGTTCATAACTCAAGGGAAGAACAAAACAGACATTAGGTGACATAACAAGTAACTACCTGACGTGCGTTGTGCTCATAGAAGACAATACGTACATAATCTGACATAACGTACACTTATGAGTACGCTCTTGCATCAAGGTCTTGACAAAATCTAATTATTTTGTCCACTATCGAAGAAGAAATAAGAAATCGTGACCTTAGACTTTTGCATACTTCAATCATAAATACATTTTCTGTGTGAATCCCTTGTGATTAATATGACATAGGTCTTCAGGAGTCACTAATAGTTAACTGGACGGATTTTCTTCCCTTTGTTATACTAGCATAGTAAACTCTATCACAGTAACACGCATATATATAGAAAATCACTTCATCTTTTAATCATTTTTGTTTGTCTTTTATTTGTACTAACAATAAAAGTTACGTTTTATCATTCTTGTGGTTCCCCACGGTGAAATATGAGACTAGATGGGGGAGCCAAAATGGGTGGATCAGAGTGCATCCAGACAAAAACAACTGCAGGTAATATACCCCCTGTGCGCTCCGGTTCTAAGACAGAATTCTGTCTTGAACCTGCAGAATCACTTTAAGGGACAAAGAAGCCAAATAGCACAAACAGAGCTGTAATACAAACCATGAAGGAAGGATAAAGCAGCAGTTGAAACCTTTCATAAAACAAAGTAATTTTTGGATTACCAGTGCAGCCCTGACACTCTATTTACATATTTGACGAAGTTTTTGAATAGTCTGTATTTTTAATTGATGATTTTGTATTCAGATATCATTGTTATGAACCAAAGGCAATGCCAAAGTAGATAAAATAAAATAAAATGTGTTTCTTAACTTTTCCGACTAGTTAATATTTAATAAGTAATTATAAAGAACTCTCTTGATGATGAAATAATATCTCCGCATTGTGATCGCTATACAAATATGTGTCTAATATTAGTTTTATGTATTTGGTTATGTAAAATATTGGTTTGTTTTTCATCATTTTCTTCCACTGAGCTAATAACTTCATGTAATTATCAGAAAATATTAAATACGAGGCAGCTCTAATATGCACAACATTTACACTGTAAACCCAAGGGAGGGATACTTCCCAGGAATACAGGGTGATGTATATTATCAATGGCTTCCTGGGTGCCTCATATTTTTCATCTTTGCTTTAATTAGCATTTCCCTATTTTAATGGTTGTATAATTAAAGTGTAATTGGACATTTAAGCAGATACATATTCATAGGAGCGTAGATATAACAAACACAATAGAATAACCTGGGGATACAGATACATAATAAGCTGTTCTTTTTTCCTTTGGACTCTACTGCTCTGCTATTAATCATGGCTACCTGTAGTTTATCTATTTTAATATTTTGGAAATCTTGTCAAGTATAATTCCTGGAATTGTACTGGATAAACACATAGAAAAATTAATGACTTTTCTTCATAACAACATTCAACTTATTACTGAAGGAATAAATATCAGGCAAATGTAAAAATAACTGACTGTGTCATTGACAACCACTTCTGCCTTCTCTTCTGTGTTCCCCTGTAGTCCCTGACAGATAAGGGGGATGCCATTACAAGATTAGCCCTGCTGCAGTACTACATGGCCTCTGACCGCCAGGGGAATGTATGCTCCAGTAAGAAGGGGAATAGGAGCGCAGGGCAGGCTAGATAGGTTCTAGAAAGAATGATGCTTCATTTAGTGCTTAGTGCCAAAAAACATCAGAGCAAAGGACACGTTTCAACCCAATGTGGGTCTTGATCACCTTTGAAGAATGTGTCATACGCATACACATTTGAAAACACTTGGTTGTCATATATTGACACTCCAGCAAAGCTCTGTGATTGTCCCGTCAAAATATGCTACACCCAGTAGGAGTTTCCTTGAAACTTTGACTATCAGATGATTTTAATAATCTTAATTGCAACCAAGTGTTTTTACATGTCGCGAGCACCAAAATGCTCAGGTGCTCGTTACTCGGGACGAAATTATCGCGATGCTCGAGGGTTCGTTTCGAGTAACGAACCCCATTGAAGTCAATGGGCGACCCGAGCATTTTATTATATCGCCGATGCTCGCCAAGGTTTCCATTTGTGAAAATCTGGGCAATTCAAGAAAGTGATGGGAACAACACAGCGAAGGATAGGGCAGGCGAGGGGCTACATGTTGGGCTGCATCTCAAGTTCCCAGGTCCCACTTTTAAGCCACAATAGCGGCAAGAGTGCCCCCCCCCCCTCCCAACAACTTTTACTTCTGAAAAGCCCTCATTAACAATGCATACCTTAGCTAAGCACCACACTACCTCCAAAAAAGCACAATCACTGCCTGCATGACACTCCGCTGCCACTTCTCCTGGGTTACATGCTGCCCAACTCCCCCCCCCCCGCGCACGACCCAGTGTTCACAGCGCACACCAAAGTGTCCCTGCACTCATGCCACACGCTGGCCTCATAGCCACACCACCCTCATGTCTATTTATAAGTGCGTCTGCCATGAGGAGGAACCGCAGGCACACACTGCAGAGGGTTGGCACGGCTAGGCAGCGACCCTCTTTAAAAGGGGCGGGGCGATAGCCCACAATGCTGTACAGAAGCAATGATAAATATAATCCTGTGCCACCGCCATCAGGAGCTGCACACGTGAGCATAGCAATGGGGAACCTATGTGCCACACACTATTCATTCTGTCAAGGTGTCTGCATGCCCTAGTCAGACCGCGTTTTTTTATAAATAGTCACAGGCAGGTACCACTCCGCAATGGGAATTCCGTGTGCACCCACAGCATGGGTGGCTCCCTGGAACCCACCGGCTGTACATATCTGTATCCCATTGCAGTGCCCATCACAGCTGAGGTAACGTCCGAATAAATGCAGGTGGGCTTCGGCCCACACTGCATGCCCCAGTCTGACTGGGGTTCTTTAGAAGTGGACACATGCAGTTACAACTCCGTGTGGACCGACAGCATGGGTGGGTGCCAGGAAGCCACCGGCGGTACATAAATATATCCCATTGCATTGCCCATCACAGCTGAGGTAATGTCATATTTAATGCAGGTGGGCATGCCCCAGTCAGACTGGGGTTCTTTAGAAGTGGACACATGCAGTTACAACTCCGTGTGGACCGACAGCATGGGTGGCTCCCTGGAACCCACCGGCTGTACATAAATGTATCCCATTGCAGTGCCCATCACAGCTGATGTAACGTCAGCTTTAATGCATGTGGGCAAAAAATTAATTGGATTACACTGTAGGCGAGGGCCCCAATAAATTGGTGTACCAACAGTACTAATGTACGTCAGAAAAATTGCCCATGCCCAACCAAGAGGGCAGGTGAAACCCATTAATCGCTTTGGTTAATGTGGCTTAATTTGTAACTAGGCCTGGAGGCAGCCCAGTTAAAATAAAAATTGGTTCAGGTGCAAATTTCAACGCTTTAATGAGCATTGAAACGTATAAAAATTGTTTACAAAAATTATATGACTGAGCCTTGTGGGCCTAAGAAAAATTGCCCGTTCGACGTGATTACGTGAGGTTTCAGGAGGAGGAGCAGGAGGAGGAGTATGAATATTATACACAGATTGATGAAGCTAAAAGGTCCACGTTTTTGATGGTGATAAAGAACAATGCTTCCATCCGCGGGTGCAGCCTACGTATTGTTTAGGTATCGCTGCTGTCCGCTGGTGGAGAATAGAAGTCTGGGGAAATCAAGACTTTGTTCATCTTGATGAGTGTAAGCCTGTCGGCACTGTCGGTTTACAGGCGGGTACGCTTATATGTGATGATTCCCCCAGCCGCACTAAACACCCTCTCTGACAAGACGCTAGCCGCAGGACAAGCAAGCACATCCAGGGCATACAGCGCGAATTCAGGCCACGTGTCCAGTTTCGACACCCAGTAGTTGTAGGGGGCAGAGGCGTCACGGAGGACGGTCGTGCGATCGGCTACGTACTCCCTCACCATCCTTTTACAGTGCTCCCGCCAACTCAGCCTTGACTGGGGAGCGGTGACACAGTCTTGCTGGGGAGCCAGAAAGCTGTCAAAGGCCTTAGAGAGTGTTCCCCTGCCTGTGCTGTACATGCTGCCTGATCTCTGCGCCTACCTGGCCCTTGGAACTGCGCCTTCGGCCACTAGCGCTGTCGGATGGGAATTTTACCATCAGTTTGTCTGCCAGGGTCCTGTGGTATAGCATCGCTCTCAAACCCCTTTCCTCTTCGGGTATGAGAGTGGAAAGGTTCTCCTTATACCGTGGGTCGAGCACTGTGTACACCCAGTAATCCATAGTGGCCAGAATGCGTGTAACGCGAGGGTCACGAGAAAGGCATCCTAACATGAAGTCAGCCATGTGTGCCAGGGTACCCATACGCAACACATGGCTGTCCTCACTAGGAAGATCACTTTCAGGAACCTCCTCCTCCTCCTCAGGCCATACACGCTGAAAGGATGACAGGCAAGCAGCATGGGTACCCTCAGTAGTGAGCCAAGCTGTCTCATCCCCCTCCTCCTCATCCTCCTCATGCTCCTCCTCCTCCTCCTCAACGCGCTGAGATATAGACAGGAGGGTGCTCTGACTATCCAGCGACATACTATCTTCCCCCGCCTCTGTTTCCGAGCGCAAAGCGTCTGCCTTTATGCTTTGCAGGGAACTTCTCAAGAGGCATAGCAGAGGAATGGTGACGCTAATGATTGCAGCATCGCTGCTCACCATCTGGGTAGACTCCTCAAAGTTTCCAAGGACCTGGCAGATGTCTGCCAACCAGGCCCACTCTTCTGTAAAAAATTGAGGAGGCTGACTCCCACTGCGCCGCCCATGTTGGAGTTGGTATTCCACTATAGCTCTACGCTGCTCATAGAGCCTGGCCTACATGTGAAGCGTAGAGTTCCACCGTGTGGGCACGTCGCACAGCAGTCGGTGCACTGGCAGATGAAACCGATGTTGCAGGGTGCGCAGGGTGGCAGCGTCCGTGTGGGACTTGCGGAAATGTACGCAGAGCTGGCGCACCTTTCCGAGCAGGTCTGACAAGTGTGGGTAGCTTTTCAGAAAGGGCTGCACCACCAAATTAAAGACGTGGGCCAGGCATGGCACGTGCGTGAGGCTGCCAAGCTGCAGAGCCGCCACCAGGTTACGCCCGTTGTCTCACACGACCATGCCCGGTTGGAGGCTCAGCGGCGCAAGCCAGCAGTCGGTCTGCTCTGTCAGACCCTGCAGCAGTTCGTGGGCCGTGTGCCTCTTCTCTCCTAAGCTGAGTAGTTTCAGCACAGCCTGCTGACGCTTGCCCACCGCTGTGCTGCCACAACGCGCGACACCGACTGCTGGCGACGTGCTGCTGCTGACACATCTTGATTGCGAGACAGAGGTTGTGTAGGAGGAGGAGGAGGAGGAGGGTGGTTTAGTGGAGGAAGCATACACCGCCGCAGATACCAAAACCGAGCTGGGGACCGCAATTCTGGGGGTGGGTAGGACGTGAGCGGTCCCAGGCTCTGACTCTGTCCCAGCCTCCACTAAATTCACCCAATGTGCCGTCAGGGAGATATAGTGGCCCTGCCCGCCTGTGCTTGTCCACGTGTCCGTTGTTAAGTGGACCTTGGCAGTAACCGCATTGGTGAGGGAGCGTACAATGTTGCGGGAGACGTGGTCGTGCAGGGCTGGGACGGCACATCGGGAAAAGTAGTGGCGACTGGGAACTGAGTAGCGCGGGGCCGCCGCCGCCATCATACCTTTGAAAGCCTCCGTTTCCACAAGCCTATATGGCAGCATCTCCAGGCTGATAAATTTGGCTATGTGCACGTTTAACGCTTGAGCGTGCGTGTGCGTGGCGGCGTACTTGCGCTTGCGCTCCAACACTTGTGCTAGCGACGGCTGGACGGTGCGCTGAGAGACATTGGTGGATGGGGCCGAGCACAGCGGAGGTGAGGGTGTGGGTGCAGGCCAGGAGACGGTAGTGCCTGTGTCCTGAGAGGGGGGTTGGATCTTAGTGGCAGGTTGGGGCACAGGGGGAGAGGCAGCGGTGCAAACCGGAGGCGGTGAACGGCCTTCGTCCCACCTTGTGGGGTGCTTGGCCATCATATGTCTGCGCATGTTGGTGGTGGTGAGGCTGGTGGTGGTGGCTCCCCGGCTGATCTTGGCGCGACAAAATTTGCACACCACTGTTCGTCGGTCGTCTGCACTCTCAGTGAAAAGCTGCCAGACCTTTGAGCACCTCGGCCTCTGCAGGGTGACATGGCGCGAGGGGGCGCTTTGGGAAACAGTTGGTGGATTATTCCATCTGGCCCTGCCTCTACCCCTGGCCACCGCACTGCCTCTTCCAACCTGCCCTGCTGCTGCACTTGCCTCCCACTCTGAAGACCTGTCCTCAGTAGGCATAGCAAACCAGGTGGGGTCAGTCACCTCATCGTCCTGCTGCTCTTCCTCCGAATCCTCTGTGCGCTCCTGCCTCGGACTTACTCCAATTACTACTACCTGAGTGATAGACAACTGTGTCTCATCGTCATCGTCCTCCTCACCCACTGAAAGCTCTTGAGACAGTTGCCGGAAGCCCCCAGCCTCATCCCCCGGACCCCGGGAACTTTCCAAAGGTTGGGCATCGGTCACGACAAACTCCTCCAGTGGGAGAGGATTCAGAACCATTGCTGCTCATTCTGGGCAGGGGCCCGAGAACAGTTCCTGGGAGTCTGCCTGCTCCTCAGAATGTGTCATTGTAATGGAGTGAGGAGGCTGGGAGGAAGGAGGAGCAGCAGCCAGAGGATTGAGAGTTGCAGCAGTGGACGGCGCAGAATTCTGGGTGGTCGATAGATTGCTGGATGCACTTTCTGCCATCCACGACAGGACCTGCTCACGCTGCTCATTTTCTAATAAAGGTCTACCACGTGGACCCATTAATTGTGAGATTAATCTGGGGACGCCAGAAACGTGCCTCTCTCCTAATCCCACAGCAGTCGGCTGCGATACACCTGGATCAGGAGCTCGGCCTGTGCCCACACCCTGACTTGGGCCTCCGCGTCCTCGCCCGCGTCCACGTGCTCTAGGCCAACCCCTGCCCCTCAGCATGCTGTATTACCAGTAGTGCAGAAACAGAACGCTGTAATTAAATGTGCCGCTTATTGGCCTGTGGTTGGAGGCTGACTTCCCTTACGGAACGCACAGCAGATCCAGGAAACAATTTTGCGCAAGCCTGCTGTAACGCCTAGCTGCGTATTAATTAGGACTACTACCCCCAGCAGATAGATACTGTAGGCAGCGTATAATATTATTTATACTGTTTCCCTCTGGCGGGTTGACGGCGCTGATGTAACAGGGACAGCAGATCCAGGAAACAATTTTGCGCAAGCCTGCTGTAACGCTTAGCTGCGTATTAATTAGGACTACTACCCCCAGCAGATAGATACTGTAGGCCGCGTATAATATTATGTATACTGTTTCCCTCTGGCAAGATGACGGTGCTGATGTAACAGAGACAGCAGATCCAGGAAACAATTTTGCGCCAGCCTGCTGTAACGCTTAGCTGCGTATTAATTAGGACTACTACCCCCAGCAGATAGATACTTTAGGCAGCGTATAATATTATGTATACTGTTTCCCTCTGGCGGGATGACGGCGCTGATGTAACAGAGACAGCAGATCCAGGAAACAATTTTGCGCAAGCCTGCTGTAACGCTTAGCTGCGTATTAATTAGGACTACTACCCCCAGCAGATAGATACTGTAGGCAGCGTATAATATTATGTATACTGTTTCCCTCTGGCGGGATGACGGCGCTGATGTAACAGAGACAGCAGATCCAGGAAACAATTTTGCACAAGCCTGCTGTAACGCTTAGCTGCGTATTAATTAGGACTACTACCCCCAGCAGACACGCAGTAAACTGAAGACGGTCACAGGCAGCCCAAATATAGTATTTTTCCCCAATTTTTTTGAAAAAGCCCACTGCCTATATAGCTTGAATAGCTCTTTCCCTGCCTCACCAGTACTGGCCCTATACTCTGTACAATGACTGCAGACTGAGGACGCAATGCTCTGCACGGCCGATATACAAAAAAAAAAAGTGCAACACTGCAAAAAGCAGCCTCAACAGTACTGCACACGGTCAGATGTGGCCCTAAGAAGGACCGTTGGGGTTCTTGAAGCCTAAAATCACTCCTAACGCTCTCCCTATAGCAGCTCCGGCATCAGCAGCACTGTCCCTGATCTCTGTCAGAATGCATCTGTGGTGAGCCGCGGGAGGGGCCGATTTATATACTCGGGTGACACCTGATCTCGCCAGCCACTCACTGCAGCGGGGTGGTATAGGGCTTGAACGTCGCAGGGGGAAGTTGTAATGCCTTCCCTGTCTTTCTATTGGCCAGAAAAGCGCGCCAACGTCTCAAAGATGAAAGTGAAAGTAACTCGAACATCGCGTGGTGCTCGCCTCTAGTAACGAGCATCTCGAACACGCTAATACTCGAACGAGTATAAAGCTCGGACGAGTACGTTCGCTCATCTCTAATGTCTATGTGTATGATATATTCTTCAACGGTGATCACGAATGACATCACTGAATGGCTGTGATTGGTTTATTGAGCACCGGCTGTGATTGGCCGGCACTCGATCCAACCACAGCGCTGACAGCGGGGACTTCAAAAGCAAGCCAGGGAGAAGACAGCGGGGAGAAGACTGCAGCAGCTGGCTGCACCGCTGGGAACAGCATCGCACCGGGGATACAGATGCCGACTGATAGGTGTGTATTGAGGTTTTTTTCTTTACTTCACTTGAGTATAAGCCAAGGGGGGCTTTTTTAGCACATTTTCTGTACTGAAAAACTCGGCTTATACTTGAGTATATACGGTACTTTCTAGAATCCATAGCTTAGCTGGAATTACATGCACATGTATGTTTAATAACAGTAGTAGGGGATTTCTGAATTACATGGCCAATCAAAGATGACAATAATCAGTACACAGAATCCCAATACTGCAAGAGAAAGGGGCAACCCCTCAAACTATGTAATCATGTGTCTGTTGCCACATTTTCTGCAATAATCTGCAGAACTATTTGGATACATTTGGGCTAGACGTGTTGGTGTATACCATCTCAACAAAATCTTAATTGATCTTTCGACATGTGTGCTACATTTAAGTGCTTTAGAGGTTAGGATTAAAGCTCGCTTTCATTGGTTGTCATTAAGTTTTCAGTGGATATGGTTTTTTTTACACTTGTACGGTCATGAAATAATTTGTATATGGGATTCAACCCTTTATTACCCAAGATATTTTAAATACATTTAGATTCCCTCTATACAATGAATGTTGATATGTATTTAGAACTTGTTCAATTGGGATAAGAGATTCTCTTTTTAAAGTCTGGCCAAGAGTTGTCATACCCTGTGAGAACCAATTATTCAAATGAGGAATAATATACTGAAATATTTTGATAGGGATATAATTCCCTGGGAGAATATTTTGAAGACTCATATAGTTATGAAATGTTATCCACGTTTTTAAGGAGATGCAAGTTAATGGAGAAAAGAGTGTAGAAGAAAATTCCATAAAGAGATCATCAGTAGGGATTTGACAGACACTGGATGTTTTTTTTATAGTGTGAGATTTGGCGAAATTCTTTTATTACCTCCAATACGCTGTCTAACGAAGATATAGGGTCTGTTAATGTCAGGATGATATCATTGGTGATTTTATATCTAATCTGGATGCCTTTAATTAAAACATTTTCTTTAAGGGCTTGTGCTAGTGGTTCCAAAGTTATAATAAATATAAGTGGGGATAATGGGCATCCCTGCCTAGTGCCATTTGTAATATTAAATTCTTCCGAGAGCACCCCATTGACAAACATTGACGAAAGATAGTTGCCACCAAAACTCTTTTTTTTTTTTCAAGAGCTGCAAAGGCCCAATTTATTCGATAGAATGCTTTCTCAACATCTAGGGCAAAGAAAACTGTAGTTTTTTTTTATCAGTTTAATATAATTTAGAAGGTTTGAAAGCCGTCTAGTGTTATTTGGGGCTTGTCTACCTTTCACGAATCCTACTTGATCTTCTTAATCAGAGTTGGTAATATCAAAGCTAATCTAGAAGCCAGTAGTCTTGCATACAGTTTAATGTCAGTACTCAATGAAATAGGTCTAACATTTTGAGGGTCATTTAGGTGTTTCCCTGGCTTAGGCCTCATGTCCACAGGCAAAAGAAAAATTAAAATCCGCAACGGATTTTAACTCTTCTCCCGCCCGCGGATCCGCACCCCATAGGGATGCATTGACCACCCGTGGGTAGATAAATACCCGTGGATGGTCAATAAAAGGGAATTAAAAAAAATGGAGCATGAAAAAAAACGTGACATGCTCCATTTTCGTGCGGGTCTCCCGCGGGGACGGCTCCCGCAGGCTTTTATTGAAGCCTATGGAAGCCGTCCGGATCCGCGGGAGACCTAAAATAAGAATAACTTACCCGCAGCAGACCAGGCACCTCTTCTCTTCCTCACGGCCAGATCTTCTTGATTCGGCCCGGCGGATGTGCCCGGCGCATGCGCGCGGCATGCCGCCGACGTGCCGAGTACATCCGCCGGCCGAAGAAAGAAGATCCGGCCGTGAAGAAGAGAAGAGGTGCCCGGTCCGCTGTGGGTAAGTTAATTCTTATAATTCTTCTTTTCAGCGCTCATGTCCGCGGGGCAGGAGGGACCCGCTGCAGATTCTCCATGGAGAATCCGTAGCGGGCCTGATTTTCCCCGTGGACATGAGGCCTTAGGAAGAGTAACTATTAGGGCTTGTTGATTTTCTTTGGGGAAATTACCCCTGTCATTGTTAATTGAAATGTCCTGCATATATATGGGGATAGAATTTCTCGAAAGATCTAATAGGTGTTTGTAAGTCCATCTGGACCTGGTGATTTATCTATTGGTAAAGAATTAATATGCTTGAACATCTCCATGGTGTGATTGTAGTATTGAAGGTTCCTTTCTGTATTACAGAAAAAGTGGGTAAATTAATCTTCTGTAAAAATTGTTGAACTTGCTGTGCAGCACTCGTTAGTGTAAAATGATCGTTAAATTATAAAGTGCAGAATAGTAATCGTTAAAGCTATTTGCTTTGTCTATAGGTTTTGTAAGCTTTCCTTTATTGTTTCAGTCGAACAGATATGGGATTCTTGATTTGATATGTTGGTCTTAAAAGAGGGTGGCTAAAACTTTCCCAGATTTGTTATTTTGTGAGTAACAATGGCCTTTGGTTTTTTAAAGCTTTTTCTCATAGTTTTAGAGTATATGACTTTTGAGTTTATATTTGCACTAGAATAGCTCTTCAGTCAGTTGGGGTGTTTCTTTATGTTGCGTTTCAAGGTTTTTTATTTTATCAAGCTTATTTTTTTTATTTTTTTAATATAGAGGCCTATATTGATAAATGAGCCCCTTGTGTATGCTTTATGTACTTTCCACAGAACATAGGGATTTACATCAGAGGAGTTATTGAGAGCAAAGTATTCTTTTAGATCATGCTCCAGGTTAGCCCAGTGATTCGTCTGTGATAGCAAAAAATTGGTATTAAGCCAAATATATGTTGGGGTTTGGTTATAAAGTTCTGCTAAATATATCTCATCATGGTTAGATCAGGTGATTGTTTCAACTGTCGATTTCTGATAAAGTGAATACATATCTACATAAAACATGTCTATCCATGAGTAGCTGTCATGAACATGTGGATACAAATAGTAATCCCATTTGGAACTATGCATAGCTCAAAAAGTTCCTTCCTTCACCATATAATGTTAAAGGGTTTTGTATGGTTACACAAACCAGAGGTGGAGTCTATACACTCATCTGAAACTGCATTAAAGTTCTTGCAGATAATTAATTTAACTTGTTTACACTTAGTAAATATGTGCAATGTTCTATGGCAAAACATTTTTGCTTTTTGTTTGGGGCATAACTTAAAGCTAGTGTGTATATGAAATTAGTTATAAAAGAAACTATTATAACTAATCTGCCTTATCTATATATATAAATGTGAAAGCCCTCACTGAATGACTGACTGACTTGCCACTAATTCTCTAACTTCCCGGAGTCGCAAAAACGTGAAATTTTGCAGGAGCATTCTTTAGTTCCTAAATAAGAACAGTAAAGGAGTCACAACTCGAATATTCAATGCTAATTGCAAAAGTAAGAGCACCTATATGTAATGTAACTTCTTGGTGTCGTACAAGCGTGAAATTTGGCCCAAGCATTCTTTAGGTCCAAAATGAGGAGAGTGAGAAGGGTGGCACATTCTGAAGAGGGACATTGGTACATGCAGCCTGAGGAGAATCTAATGCTCCTCTATGTGTATACATATTTTATTCCTCGGTTACTCTAAAGTTACCTTGACTTCATAAAATTTTCCATGCAAACCACACGCAAACACATGTATCAAATTATTTTGCACAAGGCCGGATATATCAACTAGTGGGTCTATATGTTGTTGAATGAGTTTAAATGCATAAGATCCTCTTGATTTGGAGCCTAGTTTCCTGGTAGCTTCCAGAGTCTCTTTCTTAACATGGTAAATATGTATACTAGAGATGAGCGAACTTACTCGGTAAGGGCGATTTCGCAATCGAGCACCGCGATTTTCGAGTACTTCACTACTCGGGTGAAAAGTACTCGGGTGCGCTGTGGGGTGGGGAGTAGCAGCAGGAAACAGGGGGGAGCCCTCTCTCTCTCCCTCTCCCCCCCACTCCCCGCTGCAACCCCCCGCTCACCCACAGCACACCCGGGTACTTTTCACCCGAGTAGTGAAGTACTCGAAAATCGCGGTGCTCGATTGCGAAATCGCCCTTACCGAGTACGTTCGCTCATCTCTAATGTATACGTGCCAGAACATCTCTCGGCACATGTTCTGCCAGGTCTTTAGGATGGGAAAATCTATGCATCCTATCTATTACAATTTTTTTGCATAGGGAAATCCAGTAACAGGTTTTTAATTTACGATTATATGTATTTCATTAGCTGTGTGGGGGACACTGTTTCAGGAATCCCTGGAAACTTGATATTGTTGCAGTGTGACCTATACTCCAGGCCTGCCACTTTGCTTTTGAAGAGGTCAAGTTCGAATTCCATTGAATCATGTGCACTGATTAAGTTGTTATGTGAGGATGCACATTCGGCCATTTTTTTCTCCACATTCGTGATTCGCATCTCTGCCTATGATATGGCCACATTAAGCGGTTTAATAAGTGGAGCAAAATTGGATTGCAGAGAGGCTTGTAACACTTTGAACATGGACTTCATAGATGCATTTGTGACTGAAACATCAATAACTTTTATATTAAATATATCTACATCCTCAGACGATGCAGTATTAAAAGTGTTTGTCCACTCATTCCATCTCTGGATTGCCCCTCTATTGATCACAGTCTCTGTCTTTGCTTTACTGGACTAGCAGAGGGAGAAAAGGCCGCGTCTGCCATGTGGGTGGGGAAATGATGATGATGACATCCTTGTTATGGAGGCATTTGCAGGATTTCCATTTGGTTGTGCCAGTGGATAAGCAATGATTTGCTGGAAAGTCTAATTAGCAGCTTCAGCCCCTCGGATGGAGAATGTCCAGGTGACCGTTCAGATGCAGCGGAGCTTCCATGCAGGATTCTGGCGACACTATCTTAGACCCTTGCCAGAGATCGGGAAAAATACAAATTTATGTGTTTCTCCAGTCATGCTTTCTTTCTCTTTCCTCTCTATGGCATCATGGATCTGTTAGCCACAGAGAAAGCCTGTTTTTCAGTAAGTTTGATGCTTTAATGTCGCTTTAGAACCCTGATGGAGCAGGACTCTGTATTTAGGCAGCCATATGCTTTGGCAGCCAAACTCCACCCCTCAGGGATCTTTGAATGTAGCAATAGAAGAAAAAAATACATTTAAAAAAGTGTGAAAAAGTTGCAAAAAAACTATATATATTTGATATCAACGTAATGATACTGACCCATAGATTTTTACTGCATTGCCGTGAAAAAAAAGCATGGCAGAATTGCAAGTTTTGTAATATTGCCTCTATAAAAAATGGAATTAAAAAAGTAAGGGATAACTGAAAATTAGAGCTCATTCCACATAAAACAAGCGCTCATAGAGATCCATCGATGGAAAAATAAACATGTTATGGCTTTGGAATGCGACGTCACAAAAGTAAGTCTTTAAAAAAAGATGTGTTTAGTGTACAAAAATAGCAAAACATAAAAAAGTCTCTAAACTGAACATTATCACATTATTCATTCTGCAGGCTTAACATCATAATAATAAAATCCAAAAACAATGGCGGAATTTCTTCTTTTTACCAATCCTCCTAAAAAAGCAATAAAACAGTTATATTACACATTAACCCCTTAGTGACGAAGCCTGTTTGCGCCTTAGTGACGGAGCCAAATTTTGGAAATCTGACATGCGTCGTTCAACGTGGCATAACTCCGTAAAGGCTTTACATATCCCAGTGATTCTGACATTGTTTTTTCGCCACATGTTGTACTTCATTCAGATTGTAAAAAGAGACCGATATAATTTGTGTATATTTATTAAAAGTACCAATATTGGAAAAATTTTGAAAAAATTGTCATTTTTTCACATTTTCAACCGTAATATCTCAAATATGTCCAAACATACTGTACAAATTTTTGATAAGATATGTATTTCCATCTGTTTACTTTATTCTGAATGCACACTTGAAAAACTTTTGTGTTTTTTTTTAACCATTTAGAGGACGTACAAATTTAACATTACTTTTCAGCATTTTGAGGAGCACTTTGTTTTCCTGCACCAAGCCAAGTTTGCAAAGGCTCATAAGTGTCAGAATAATAGATACACCCACAAATGACCCCATTTTAAAAACTACACCTCTTAGTGTATTCACTCAGGGGGGTCATGAGTATTTTGACCCCACCAGTTTTTTTCAGGAATTAGTTCAATTTAGGGGGAAAAAAATAAAATGTCATATTTTTGCAAATATGTCATTTCAAAGACATATTTTTTTCCTATAGAGCCCATGAAAATGAGGATTTACACACCAAAATGGATACCCCCGTTTCTCCCGTGTTCAGAAACATACCCATTGTGGCCCTAATCTTATGCCTGGATGCATAACGGGAGCCAAAATGAAAGGAGTAGTCGGTGTCTTTCAGAACATAAATTTTGCTTGAAGGCGTTTTAGGCCCCATAGCACTTTTGTAGAGCTCTTGAGTGGCCAAAACCAAAGAGAACCCCCACAAGTGACACCGTTTTGAAAACTAGACCCCTTAACGAATTTATCTAGGGGTGTACTGACCATTTTGACCCCACAGTTTTTGAATGAATTGAAGCAAAGCAAAAGCAAAAAATTGTGATTTTCATTTTTTTGTCAATTCTGTCATTTTAAAAACAGCTTTTTTTGTACAGCACACGCATGAATGAAGCCTTTCACCCCAAAATGGATACCCCTGTTTCTCCCGTGTTCAGAGACATACCCATTGTGGCCCTAATCTCATGTCTGGATGCACAATGGGGCCCAAAACAAAAGGAGTAGTCGGTGGCTTTCAGAACATAGATTTTCCTTGAAGGCGTTTTAGGCCCCATAGCACATTTGTAGAGCTCTTGAGCGGCCAAAATCAAAGAGAACCCCAACAAGTGACCCCATTTTGAAAACTAGACCCCTTAACGAATTTATCTAGGGGTGTACTGACCATTTTGACCCCACAGTTTTTGAGTGAATTCAAGCAAAGCAAAAGCAAAAAATTGTGATTTTCATTTTTTTGTCAATTCTGTCATTTTAAAAACAGCTTTTTTTGTACAGCACACGCATGAATGAAGCCTTTCACCCCAAAATGGATACCCCTGTTTCTCCCGTGTTCAGAAACATACCCATTGTGGCCCTAATCTTATGTCTGGATGCATAACGGGAGCCAAAATGAAAGGAGTAGTCGGTGTCTTTCAGAACATAAATTTTGCTTGAAGGCGTTTTAGGCCCCATAGCACTTTTGTAGAGCTCTTGAGTGGCCAAAACCAAAGAGAACCCCCACAAGTGACCCCATTTTGAAAACTAGACCCCTTAACGAATTTATCTAGGGGTGTACTGACCATTTTGACCCCACAGTTTTTGAATGAATTCAAGCAAAGCAAAAGCAAAAAATTGTGATTTTCATTTTTTTGTCAATTCTGTCATTTTAAAAACAGCTTTTTTTGTACAGCACACACATGAATGAAGCCTTTCACCCCAAAATGGATACCCCTGTTTCTCCTGTGTTCAGAGACATACCCATTGTGGCCCTAATCTCATGTCTGGATGCACAATGGGGCCCAAAACTAAAGGAGTAGTCGGTGGCTTTCAGAACATAGATTTTCCTTGAAGGCGTTTTAGGCCCCATAGCACATTTGTAGAGCTCTTGAGCGGCCAAAATCAAAGAGAACCCCAACAAGTGACCCCATTTTGAAAACTAGACCCCTTAACGAATTTATCTAGGGGTGTACTGACCATTTTGACCCCACAGTTTTTGAATGAATTGAAGCAAAGCAAAAGGAAAAAATTGTGATTTTTGTTTTTTTGGCAATTCTGTCGTTTTAAAAACTGCTTTTTTGGTACAGCACACACATGAATGAAGACTTGCACCCCAAAGTGGATACCCCTGTTTCTCCCGTGTTCAGAGACATACCCATTGTGGCCCTAATCTTTTGTCTGGATGCACAACGGGGCCCAAAATGAAAGGAGTAGTCGGTGGCTTTCAGAACAGAAATTTAGCATAAGGGTGATTTAGGCCCCATTGCCCTCTTGTAGAGCCCTTGAGCGGCCAAAACGACAGAGAACCCCCACAAATGATCCCATTTTGAAAACCAGACCCCCTAACGAATTTATCTAGGGGTGTACTGAGTATTTTTACACTACAATTTTTGAATAAATCTAAGCAAAGCAGTAGGAAAAAAATTACAATTTTCATTTTTTTGGCAGTTGTATCAATTTAAAAACTGTTTTTTTTGTACAGCACACATAGGAATGAAGACTTTCACCCCAAAATGGATACCCCTGTTTGTCCCGTGTTCAGAACCATACCCCTTGTGGCCCTAATCTACTTAAAGGACGCATGGCTAGGCCTATAATGGAAGGAGCACCCGTTGGATTTTAGGGTGCAACGGAATAAATTCCAGGCCCCATTGCCCACTTGTAGAGCCATTGAGCGTCCAAAACTATAAAGAACCCCCACAAATATCCCCATTTAAAAAACTAGACCCCTTAACGAATTCATCTAGGGGTGTACTGCGTATTTTGACCCCACAGTATTTGACTAAATTTCAGCAAAGCAGAAGGAAAAAATTACGATTTTCATTTTTTTGGCAATTTTGTCAATTTAAAAACTTTTTTTTTTGTACAGTGTACATAGGAATGAAGACGTTCACCCCAAATGGATACCCCCGTTTGTCCCGTGTTCAAAAACATACCCATTGTGGCCCTAATCTACTTACAGGAAACATGGCAAGGCCTGTAATGGAGGGAACACCCGTTGGATTGCAGGATACAACTGAATAAATTCCAGGCCCCATTGCTCATTTGTACGGAATAAAAATTGACTCCCTAAAATTCCCCCCCCCCCCCCTCCACGCCCTTTTCGGCGTTCCCCAAATCTTAGATAAAAGTAATAATGTGAACTGTGTAGTATTTCCAAAGACGGGTAATTATGGAGGCTGGTTGGGATGGGCACATAGGGCAATAAAATCGGGTATCCCCCCTCCTCTCATGCTTTTTGGGGGTCATTTTTTGACCTCAGTGGCGGGGATGGGGTGTAAAAAGTGGCGTTCCGTGAGTCTCCATAAGCTTGATGAGGTGCGGCGGTCTCACACAGAAGACGCTCAACAAGCTGCTCCTGGAACTGCAGGAAGGCGAGCGTTCCCGGGGCTTCTTGTAAATTGGTGTATTACAGGTAGCGGTCTGAATAACGCCGGGCTTACGCAGCCGTAGGTGGATCCCGGCTGTGAGCCCGGCTGTGACCCTGCGTACGGCCGCGTAATGTACTGCGCATAACTGCGTACTTACACGGGCGGTCATGCGCAGTACACTTTTTTTGTTGTTGTTTGTATTTCCCGCACCGTCGCTTAGCGATGACGCGGGTACCCGCAGCCCGTATACAACGTAGTTGCATATGGGCTGCGGGTATATCCATGACCATGGAGCACAATTGGCTCTATGTTGTGGATATCCGCGGTAAAATAGAACCTGCTGCATTCTCTTTTCTGCGAGTGGATTACATAATTCCAACCCGCTAATGTGAGCGGAATTGTGTAATCCAATGCGATTGATCTGCGTATTACTGCTAATCAAACACATGCGGAATCCGTAATTCCTATCCGGTCATGTGAGACCGGCCAAAGGTAGATCGCTACCATTTTTTCACGTGTCCGGGGACCGCTCAACGAGGCCACACGTCACTGCTCCGGGCTCTCGGAGACCGTTGGTCGCCGAGAGCAAGGAGATATTAAGTTTCCTGGGCTCCCCAACTCCTGCGCATGTGTCCGGTGTTTTGCCGGCGGTCGCATGCGCAGAATACGGGAAAGTTCACGGAAGACGATTGCGTCGGGGTGCAAATATGGAGGCCTCTGGTAAAAAGTTTTATCTCCTCTCACCGATCGCATCGGTGAGGGGAGATGAACCTTCCCCTTTTTTTAACTTTTACGTGATCGCCATTATTCTTTGGATAACGGCGAACACGTGATCAGGAACCGCTCACCGCGGCCCTCCGTGAAATCTCCAGGCTCTCGGCTAAGTTTTGTAGCCAGGAGCAGGGAGATTTTAAAAAACCACGGCTTTTGCGCATGCGCCTGCCACATTGGCGACGGGCGCGTGCGCAGAAGCTGGGGTGAGGTCCGCGGATAAATCCGCAGGTCTTAGGTACGTCATTTCATCCTCCCTCACGGATATGATCCGTGGGGGGAGATGAAACGCAAGCTTTTTTTAACTTTTTAAAACTTTTTAAAACTTTTTTTTTACTTTTTGCACTATTTTTTTTTACCTCTTACCCCTTTTTTTTTTTTTTTTTTTTTTTTTTTTTTTACTTTTTGCACTTTTTTTTTTACTTGGATGACAGTGATCATGTCCCTGGTGACATCCCTCTGCTCTTGGCTACACATGGCAGCCAGGAGCAGAGCTATTTTGAATTTTCCGGGGCTCGAGCCCCTCTGTGCACGCGGCCGATGTCAATCATCGGGCGCGCATGCGCAGACGGGGATTTCGGGTCCCGGGACATCGGGACATCGCAGAGGACCGGGGGTGAGTATCTTCACCTCCCCTCATGGATCCGATCCATGAGGGGAGGTGAAACTTTACTTTTGTTTTACTTTTTCAACTTTTTCGCGATCACCGCTATCGCAATGGATAGCGATGATCGCGGGCCCGGGGACCGCTCACAGTGGTCCCCGGTAACACCTCCTGGTTCCCGGCTACCTTCAGGAGCCGGGAGCCAGGAGATTTTAAATTTGCCGGGGACACCCGGGCTTCTGCGCATGCGCGTGACATCATCGGCTGGCACGAATGCGCAGAAGGCCGCCGGCGGGTCCGGGAGGACCAGATCTCCGGGGGACACCGCCGACAAGCCATGTGAGTATTTTCAGCTGCCGTGATGGATCCGATCCATCATAGCAGCTGAATTACTACTTTTTTACACTGTTTTATTTACTTTTTTGTGATCGGCGCTATTCATTTTATAGCGCCGATCGCAATGCCGGGGGGGACTGCCCGCATCCTGGGATGACAGCTCCATGCTGTCGGCTACCTGCGGGCACCGACAGCATGGAGCTGTCACGTCCTCAGGCCAGTGGGCATTAATCCAAAGAGGATGCATAAAACTACGTCCTCTAGGATTAAGGCCCACTTTCTGAGGACGTAGTTTCCCGATGGGGCCGTCGTTAAGGGGTTAAATGTACCCCAAAATCATACCATTAAAAAATACAGCTTGTCCCGCAAAAAAGAAGCCTTCTACAGCTACGTCAGTGCAAAAATAAAAAAAAGCTATGGCTCTGAGAATCTAACAATGAAAAAAAAAAAAAAAAAAAGATTATTAACCCTTTGCACACCGATTTTCAATTCAGGGTTTTCTAGGGGGATTTCTCTTTCTGCCATTTTACAATGGCGCCATCTGCTGGCTAGTGACAGTACTGCAGTTTGTGACATGCCAGAGAGGCCCCTGACAACAGAGCAGCCAGTTATATACAGTAAGAATGCCCTGCTAGACGTCTTCCGACATCGGAAAGCTGTACAGGCTTTAATCAGTATGTTGGAAGACGTCAGAAAGTGGATTGGAAAGAGTTAAGGTGGGGGGATGATGGTGGGGTGGGGTAGTGCAAACTGAGTCCAATGTTATATGTGTGTGCTGGGAGGGGGTGAGCACCAAAAGGTTAAACCTAGATACGCCTCTTGTGTCAGTACGCAGCCAGCAGTAAATGTGGCCATGCTACACTCGCATAAAATATCTTTGGAGAGCAGTTATACATCTGGTGCTTTATTGTCATTTAGATATGTACTGAAGCATGTTGTATATCCCAAGCAATGGTCATCTGCTTCTGGTCATGGTTTTACAAATGTTCTGTGAATTGATTTTCAAGAGTTATTTCAAGCTCTAACAGAGAAAAAGGTTTGAAAAAAGACAAAGAAACCGTGAAATTGCAGATCGAGCATGCATCAATAATTGCAGAGTGTGTTCCACAGAAGTGGATAAAGCAAATATCGAAAAAATGTTGTGTCTTACAAATAAACTCAAACTGGAGTCTTTTTATTTTTATGAATTTCAAAAACTGCAGCATTTAAATTTTGAAAGTTCCCATTAACTACACCAGAATCTGAGCATGGCCCGGGATAGACCGTAGGAAGCCACCTAGAGCTCCATAGGGTCAAGGGCACAATTTATAAATTTGAATAAACAAATGCTCTGCTTAAATGTCTTTGTGCAGCCAGTTGGATGATAATACTATTAGTTCTGGGTTGTTATAAAGGTTTCCATTTAGGTCAGTTAAATAAGTGATTGACCATGTGGCCAGAAGCATGACTATTGAGGTCCGGTAGAGTAATACTATCTTTGATACTTGATACACACTCTGAGCTTCACCACCATTGTAGGATACAAAACAGACACTTTGCGTTTCTGGTCACTTTGAGTCCTTTATGACGTGATGATTGTCAGGTGCTTAAGTGACCAAAAGTCGTCTCAGTGATTATTGATCCTCTGCTTTCATACATGATCGCCCAGTGAATGGAGGTGGAGTGGGCTGAAGATGAACAACTGCCTGTTTACACTCAAACTGAATGACGAACCATAACCAAACAAATAAATAAGTCTTGTTATTTGTCTAGCGCGAACTTACCGCAGACACGCTAAAAACACTTATTGTTGCCCTCATCCACTCTCAGCTCGATTATTGCAACTCGTTGCTGATCGGCCTCCCCTGCACCAGACTCTACCCTCTCCAATCCATCCTGAATGCGGCAGCCAGGCTCATCTTCCTGTCCAGCCGCTACTCGGACGCCTCTGCCCTGTGCCGTTCACTGCACTGGCTGCCCGTTAAATACAGAATTCAATTTAAACTCATTACCTTCATCCACAAAGCCCTCCACAGCGCAGCACCACCTTATATTGCCTCCCTCATCTCAATTCATCACCCAGCCGGGGCTCTCCGCTCTGCTAACGAAACTAGACTGCGCACCCCTCTAGTTCGAACTTCTCATTCCCACCTCCGAGACTTCTCCAGAGCAGCACCAGTCCTCTGGAATGTACTACCACAGGATACCCGGGCAATCCAGGACTCGCAGAACTTCAGGTGTGCTCTAAAAACGCACCTCTTCAGGGAGGCATACCGCATTCCCTAAACAAACCACTCTGTACGCCACCTGATAACATGCTCCCTGACCTACTGACTGCAATCCCTGCTCAGCACAATCAACTGCCCCTGCAGTCATACCGATTCTGTGGTGGAAGTCCAGTATTCCTATATTTTGGATCGGTGGGCCTTGGCAGTAGACAGTTATCAATTTAACATTCTGTATACATACTTCTGTCTTGCTACAAATATAGTTCATGACAGTTGTGCAATAAGTACTTCCTACATATGAAAGTATCTGTTTTTCGTAACTCTGCTGACAAAGATGGAATTTAGCCCGTAACCAACATGTATAAATATATTTGACTGTCCAGCTGCATGCACTAATACGGAACTAGGAATCAGACATGGACGACCGCAGAAATTACCCAAGCAATTTTACTGGAAACGTATGCAAATAACATGGGAGGTTTGTGCAATTTATAGTTCATGATGTAACATCCAATCATATCGAAGGAACCCCACGTGGCTCCAAGACAACCCACTCATTTCATCCACCACCTGATGGCCAATCACAGATGACCGGAGGATGGAAGAATTGCAAGATGCTTATCCAATAATTAAACAATACGTTGTATGCATGTAATCTTTGACCTGCCCAGATGGGCGGATTTGTTAAACTCTTAAAATAGGCAACACGCCGATCATTAAAGTTAGAATTGAGGAAGCTATGCATGCTGAACCTCGTGTCAGTGTGGGAACTTCTTATGCGCATTATCAATTCAGAATTAATATGGAGGGCTGTAAACATTCCAAATTGAGTAAGCCGTGATTCCGCAAAGGAATTCTACGATAGTGGTGGCCCGTACGGGGAGTGATCGATGGGTTCCATAGAGCTTGGACAGGAGACACGGACATATGCGACCTTGGACTTGGTGGGCCCAATAAAAAATCTTCAGAACACGGTAAGATAAATTAATTATCTATACCTGTGTGGCTAAGTTCAGACTCGCCTATGTGCCGTGCCAAGGCCAAGTGATTTGGAACCAAACGACAGGTATTTATAAGTCTCGATCACTCGATAAGAACCTGTCATAAGATATAAAGGAATGTTTACATGCCTGTTGTCTTGAGAGTACTAGTTAATTGGTGACATCAATAGCTGCCCCCGGGAGGGTCTGTACGGGGTGTTTCCACTCCTGAGGGAGGAGGGAGCCGTTCAGGTGGCCTGTCGCAGAGACTCAGCAGTCCTGAGGCCCGTTTGGAGGGCCCAGGGAGGGAGAGACTGCCAGAGAAAAGTCTGATATGGGATTTCCGCTCCTGCTAGGCCTGCTTGTAGGGTCCGGGAGAAGGGAGCTATCAGACAGTATCCCGAGGGGCAGTGAGACTAAGCCAGCCGTACTGGTGCTCTGTCTATTTGTGTGTGTCCACAAATATTTGTTTATTGTTTAAATGTCCACGAGTAGATCCCTCCGTCTGAGGGTAGATTGATAAACTGTATAGCGACAGAAATGCTAGAGACTCTAGGGCGGGGCATATTTATATTGTGCCTGGCGTCTGAGGAGACTTCTATAATCTTAAATCTGGCAGCCATGATTGAAATTGAAAGGCACCGATGTTAATTCTTACACCCTCCAGAAAAGTGTGGAAGGGGTGGAGAGTCAAGTTATCATTGATTAATCAAGCAATCTTTCTGTGTGTCCTACCTATATAAAGTTAGTGTGCTTGTTTGTTGTGTAGAGCTAATCCTGCTGAGTTGTTATATAGGAATAGTTTGTTTGTTGGTCATATAGAAGTAGTATCAGTCCTGCTCAACTGTGCCCGTAATTGTTTAGAGAGAAAAAAAAAAAAGCTGCAAACTTCATTTAAAAAGAGGAAGTGGAACTCTTAATAGAAGCGGAGCAATTCCTGTGCTGTAACATTTGTTAGTTATTTAACTAATATTGGATGTTAAAACTACTAGTATGTCTTGTTATGGAATCTAATCTTTGTCATACGCCCGTCATAAATGTAAAAAGTTATATGCCACTCACATCCTGAGGGGGCTCTTAAGAATACAGACTGCGTAGCCCCACCATGCCCACAAGAAAATACATCTATGTTTGCCAAGTCCCCAACAGCGTACATGTTAGCAGACCCCCCTCCCCAATTCAATTGTAACCACATACAAGGTTAGGTGGTCACCGCTGTGACCGTAAGGTTACAACATAAGATTTATGCATTAGATGTTAGAATTTCCCTAAGAAAAGAGGAAGAGAAGGTGGGCTGCAATGGCGTCTGTATTAATACACGCCAAAGACACCAGTTTAGTGATTAAAGAGAATTGCAGTACATTACCAATCAGATGGAGATGCCCGGCGTCTAAGACTGCATCTGCCCGGTCGCTGGAAGTCTGGGACAAAAACTGTTGTAATCCTCTCGCTAGGCTGTCACGGGAGGGAGAGATTCTAAAAAGAGGAAGTTACTTGCCCTGTAGTCCCAGCACAAGTAACGTATATTCACAGACAATATAAAACAAATAAATAAACTACAGGGAGTAAGAAACGGTAGAGAAGCCAAGGAAGAGGAAACAAGCAGGTAACGATAAGGCCAGGTATCCACAGGAGGAACGGGGCAGATTGACCCGTAATTTGTAAAATGTAAATTGTGTGGTGCATAAGACTTTATCTTTATTGAGTTGTGATGTGTACCCAAGGACTGCCAAACATTGAATGAGGGAATAAGGAAGTAAGTGATTAGCCACACTCAGAGGGGTGGAGCTAGATGATGCAAGAACACGTCTCTTATCCAAGGAGGGGGTAAGAATCATAGATAGCCAGAAGAAAAAGTTTTTTTGATTTCCCTCCTGTCTCAAACTCAGCTTTCCACGGTTCCTGACAAATTATGGGACACCCACAAGACAGGCATAGGGAAATTGAATGTATCGACCATGATAATATATACGAGACCCAGATACACACCCCTGGGTCAAACAGTATCCCCCTAGATAATAAAAAAAAAAAAAGGGGGTGAAGGGTCAGCCACACATGTTAGGTGCTGTGTGCTGATGCTTTGGAAAAAACTGCCAACCGGCCACAATTTCACTGTTAATTTCTCTTGCAGAAGGCTGTAAGGCCTGGAGGCCTCCAAAGACTAACCAAGTTCTGCAGGCCATACCTGTACTTACACCCGTTGCCAAATTCCGCACCTTTCTGGGCCTTGTTTCATACTGCCGCCTATATGACAGTATTGACACAAAAGCACGAAGGACAACCACAGCTATGAGGGTGGATCCAGTGACTTGAGGAGCTCCCTCATCTGCTTTTGCGGTGGCAGCAGTACAGGCAATGGTTGACAAATCTTCTAAGTTGGTATTGGACTACCCCCTAGGGGTCCACACCCCAAATGACACCCAGAACATACTCATGCAAGTGCAACCCAAGCACTTATCTCTGGCCTATTAGATCCGACTACAATGTGCTCTTTCCATGCCTCCCCCAATATTGCTCTGGGCTTCCCAATGTTGTAATACCTTGAATCCGGCTACTCTTCTTTTAATCAGGTATTCCTGGGGGGAGGGGAGGCATAGGTGATTTGAGTATGGCGGATCAGCTATTTTTTAAATAGCATTATTGTAGTGATGTACACACTGTTAATGATGCATATTTTGAGTTTTCTTTTGTAGATGGTATCAGGGTGAGGATTGATGATTCCGAACCAGATATGCAGAGGTCACACAACAAGATGTCCTAAACACAGAAGCTCTGCCTCCGCATGTCTCAGGGCAAGAAGCGGAACCGGAGGCCCTCACTGAGGCGTGTGGAGTGGTAGAAGGTAAGTCGGCAACTTTTTACACTGACTCCTGGAATGCATTTGGCATAGCTCATGATTATGGCCCAATATGGAAGGCCAGACAGCTTGTTATCTCAGTAGGACAGCCAATTAAGAATGGTGCAGCGGTGCAGAGTCTCATGGAAACCCTACTACCACTACCTGGCAATGGAGAATCCACACCGATTTCTACAACGGAGAAGCGAGAGATGACACCCTCGCCGACAACACAGCAAAGGCAGCGGCCCTCAAGCCGTGGAAGAAAGAAGAATAGATGCTGACAGCATGAGTCAGTGATAAAAACTTTGGACTTTGATAAAAACTTTGGACTTTGATAAGACTTTGGACTTTGATAAGACTTTGGACTTTGATATGTCAAGGACTTTACAGTTACAAGTCAACGAGGAAAGAAAGCAGATGGGCTAAAATACGGGAGCGACAGCACAGGACGGCGTATGGCGAACAATCAACAGAATTTGCCTACAGAGGTCCCTGTTCCCCATGATGGCCCAGCTGGTACCCAGAATCAAAAGCAGCGATGACGGCGACACTGAACAAGAATGGGTGACACCTGGGTTCTCTGTAGCTGCTGCATCATTTGTCCAGTTAGCATGATCTTTGCCATATGCGAGTCCGGACAGAAGTAAGGTGGCCATATAACACTTGCCTTGACCACTCTACGCATTTCAGAGATTGCCAATTTGACCACATTCAGCTCACACCTGTTGGGGAGTATGAATATGTGCTTGTTGTTGCTCGAGTCTTTTTCAGGTTGGAGGCCCACCCGGATACTAAGGTAAATGAGCAGATAACCACACAGAAGCTCATGAATGAGGTAATCTGCAGATACAGGTACACAGGTGTTCTCTTCCAGACTCAGAGGCAGACACTGGGACACATATCTTGCAGCCTGGGGATTGGGTGCGCATCAAGAAGTTCCCCAGGAAGCACCCTCCTGAGCCCCGATTTGATGGCCCCTACCAGGTGCTTCTGACTACTGCCGCAGCTGTGAAACTAGCCGAAAGACCTTGACGAACATGATGATCATAGCCGACCCTACCTTTGAGGATACCTTGACAGTAGCGACTGGCTACTCTGACCAGAATCTCTGGTTGGAGTTGCTGAGGTACAATGCTAACAGGAGCAACAAGTCTAACTGTTGCGTGTGCGGTAGTGCCCGACTACACTCGGGGATGGTCCCCCTAAATCTCCCTGTAGATGCTGAAGAGTGGTTTATTAGTCTCTTCACGAACATTTCCGCTAATTACACTGTCCGTGAGAAATGGAAGAAGGAATACTCTATAACTACTTAAGTGTTTTGCACCGGAGAGAGTATTACTGACTACCCTGGAAACTACACCTGCCAGGCAATTAGGCAGGGTAGAGGGAGATTTTTGGGGAACGCATCAATATTTCCCTAGTTTAAAAAAGATGAAGAGCCAGTTCCGATAATGCCAACCACATACGCTACCAAAGAAAAGGAGAAATGTACTAATACTGTGCCTGCCCCGATCTCCTAAGATGGATTGTCAGTGGAATTCCCATTTGCCAAGGGATAGTGCAGAAGACCTTAGGTTCCGGCGAGGGCACACCCTGTGGGGTGTTAACTTGTACAGATAGAGGGTATGGATGCCCGGAAATGAGCCCAGGGAATCCATGGCCTCCCTCTGAGGTGAGGTAGGGATCCCCCCCCCCCTAGGAGTAGGGACTTACGGGCAGTGGGGAAACCCTGATGCAAGGGTGAGGCGAACTGGACGTGTTCACCATTAGGACTATCTCCAGGAGGGACATTGGTGTGGGTGAAGATTAAGGAGTCCCACGCCGTGCGTACCTGTGCACGCTATTAGTATTGTAACATTATGCTAGAGCGAGAAGAGAGGCTCCTGGTGATAGTTTTGATCTACACGTATACATTGACATTATAGGATAGCCAAGGGGGGTACCTGACAAGTTTTAAAAATTAGAGACCAAGTTAAAACTAGATTCGAGTCCATTTTCCCGATCATTAGGGTAAATAAATGTTGACTGGATTAATTATGTTTATTATAATTAACAGCGGTTTATAAATTATACTAGAGATGCCTTATAGGGACTAGTCGACCAATAGAACCTACCTCGACTACGACTTTTCAAAATAGAATGGCACTAGGTACGATTTTAGCCAAAAAAGGGGAGTGTCTGTAAGATGATAGGGGAGACTTGTACCTACATTCCAGACAAAACGTGACCCACAGGTAAAAACGCAGTTGCCATTAAGAAGCTGACCGCACTAACTAAAAAGAGCTAACCTTAGTCTGTTTTCCTCAGTTAGGTACCTAACAGGAGAAGGGAAAAATATAGAAAAATAAGTTTTGAAACATTGTGTATTTAGAACACTGTGATAGGTTTTCGCTAAGATTTTGCTTTATTTTATCTGCAGTGCACTCTGCTTATGTCAACGCAACATGCCGGTGTTACAACGCCCCTGGTCCTGTTACCTTGCCGCCTCTGGAAAAGGGAAGTGGGAATAATCAGCTTGTAGCTCTTTCCTTCCAGACTAATATATATGATCATGCACTTACTAATGAGACAGGGATTCAGTCATGTTGATCAGTCATTAGATAGTCCTGACTTTGCACTCTTGTTGATGAATCGAGGTAACGTCAAGAAGGCGGGGTTCTATACAAGTTATGTAGAGTTTACCTGAGATAGTAAAAGTCGCACCTCTCCTAACCTAAATATGGTTGTCACCTTTATAGTCATTCTAATTTCTGTTTGTCGTTGCATACAGTGTATTCCGACCCTGATGACTGCCTGGTCCACCTGTCCCACTACGACGTCCAACAAAAAGCCCACTGTCAGCGCAACCGTCGTCATCATGGATCCAGAATGTGATGATGTCGAACCATCCTATACCCCCATGGCAGTAGTAGGCCCAGTCGTCTACAAAACAATGCGAGTCTAGGGTCAGCGGTGGGGGATTGGGGTGGGACGGAGCAGGGCGAGTTTAGTGAAACAGATAGTTTCAAGGGGGGTCTGTGGTGGAAGTCCAGTATTCCTATATTTTGGATCGGTGGGCCTTGGCAGTAGACAGTTATCAATTTAACATTCTGTATACATACTTCTGTCTTGCTACAAATATAGTTCATGACAGTTGTGCAATAAGTACTTCCTACATATGAAAGTATCTGTTTTTCATAACTCTGCTGACAAAGATGGAATTTAGCCCGTAACCAACATGTATAAATATATTTGACTGTCCAGCTGCATGCACTAATACGGAACTAGGAATCAGACATGGACAACCGCAGAAATTACCCAAGCAATTTTACTGGAAACGTATGCAAATAACATGGGAGGTTTGTGCAATTTATAGTTCATGATGTAACATCCAATCATATCGAAGGAACCCCACGTGGCTCCAAGACAACCCACTCATTTCATCCACCACCTGATGGCCAATCACAGATGACCGGAGGATGGAAGAATTGCAAGATGCTTATCCAATAATTAAACAATACGTTGTATGCATGTAATCTTTGACCTGCCCAGATGGGCGGATTTGTTAAACTCTTAAAATAGGCAACACGCCGATCATTAAAGTTAGAATTGAGGAAGCTATGCATGCTGAACCTCGTGTCAGTGTGGGAACTTCTTATGCGCATTATCAATTCAGAATTAATATGGAGGGCTGTAAACATTCCAAATTGAGTAAGCCGTGATTCCGCAAAGGAATTCTACGACATCTGCCCGCACACGGCTAAACATCTGACCATTGTCTATGTGTATAGCATCCCTCACTGTCCACCTCGCCATACCGTGCACGTCTCCAGCCCCTTTACCTTCTGTATCACCCCATTATTCGTAGTATGAAAGCTCGTTGGAGCCCCTTACCCCTACTGTTTCCATCAATTGATTACTTCATGTAACCGTTGTCTTGTGTTACTTCCCCTGTATTTTAAGCGCTGCGGAATATGTTGGCGCTATATAAATAAAGATTATTATTATTAACTGTAAGAAAACGTAAGAGAAGACCTCTACTACATCTTTATAGGCAAATGTATGTTCATTTTGGCCACCAGAAGGTAATTTATCTATTACCCCTCATGCAGCTGGGTACTCAATTTTCCAACCTCGGAATGATGGAAGGCTGAGTCAACCTTGAGCTGGCTACCTAAACACACAGGGATTGATGTCACAACCTCCAGATCATGAGTGAGAGCTCAGGAATGCATTCCTGCTGCCTAACCACCCTGCGCCACACAAAGTGTTTGTCTTCAGTCACTGGCAGCGCTTACACTAAACAATTATTATTTAGATTCTCGCAATCCAACAAAAATCTGAATGATAATCGTTCCATCTAAAAGTGCCTTTAACGCCATAGGACATACGTTTATGTCCTGGCGGGTGGTAGTTAATACAACAGGATGTAAATTATGTCCTGCGGACGGCACAGACTCAGAAGTTAGCCTGCATCATCACGCAGAGGGAGCTGGCTGTGACTGATAGCCAGCCTCCTCTGCAACAGCAGGGATCAATGAGTACACCGATCCCTGTTCTTTAGCCCTTACATGCCGCTACTATCAATGTACAACTCAGCATGTAAAGGATTCACAGAGGGAGTTCAATGTAGTCTCCAATGTAGTCAATGGGTTACCACGACAACACTGGCGTCTGGGCCTACCATAGTCTGTGATGGCTATTGTGAGTGATAATGTATTACAGTACAGACATACTGCAAGGCATGAACATAGCGATCAGAGCTTTTATTGTTTAAGTCCCCTACAGCAACATAATACACAAAAATACACAAAAAATTACAATGAAACCCTTTTTTGTGTACTTTGCGTTGTTTGTATAAAAAAAAAAAATTAACAAAACACACATATTTGGTATCATCCACGCGTGACAACCTGTACAGTAAGTTGAACACGCTGTTTATCCTGTACGGCAAAAATCTTTAACAAAAAACTAAAAAATGGAGGCTTCTTTTGTTCATTTTGCCTCCCAAAAAAAGAATACAAGTGATCAAGAAAGCACTACAGCTCGTCATGCAAAAAATAGGCCTTCACCAAGCTCCTTCCATGGAAAAAGAAAAAAGTTATGAGACTTTCAATGCAAAGATGTAAAAAAAATTAAAATAATAATAATAATTGGCTGAGGCGCTCAGCCAATCACAGGCAGGTCTCGCCTGTCATTCATTGAATGGCTGAGAGCTGCCTGTGATTGGCTGAGTGCCTCAGCCAATCAGAAGCAGCTCTTCCAGCAGGATTTTGATTCCCCGCCTGCTAAAAGAACTTCAGTGCAGAGACGGGGGACAGCAGTGACAGGTGAGTATGATATATTTTTTACACTAGTTTGCTTTGTTTTTCAGGGAAGGGCTTATATTTAAAGACCTTCCGTGAAAAACAAGGGGTGCTGGCAGCTGGATCCTCTACCGCAGCTGTCATCTGTGACAGCTGTGGTAGGGAATTCTTCATTCCCCGCAAGGATGAAGAATTTCTTTGCCACATCTGTCACATCTGTGACAGGTGCAGCACGAAATTCTTTATTTCCCCATGGGAATGAAGCAAACATCTGCCGCATGTGGCAGATGTGTTCTTCATCCCCGTGGGGGATATGGCAGCGGAGAACAGGTAAGTGTGTGTGTGTATATATATATATATATATATATATATATATATATATATATATATATATATTTATTTATTTTACACTAAAAGGGTTGATTTTCAGGGAAGAGCATATATTTAAAGCTCTTCCCTGAAAATCACTTCAGGGGTGCTGGCAGACCATTGCCTTCAATGGAGCCGCCGACAGCAGCCGCGGCTCCATTGAAAGCAATGCACAGACCTTCATACTTGTTTGTTTTTGTGTGTATATGGGTGCGCACCTATGTACGCATATGCACACACTCGTGTGAATCCACCCAAAGGCTGGGTTCACACAGGGCGGATTTGCCGTGGAAATTCCGTGCAGAATTTCTCCGCGGCAAATCCGCCTGCGGCCGTTAATCTCGGGATTAGCCAGCCAAGTGGACGGCCCATCCGCTGCGGTTAATCAAGCAGAAACCGCGGCTGTGGCGCGGCTTTGCCGACCGCAGCATGTCCATTCTTTTTTTCTTACTGGAAAAGAGCGAGCGGCCGGGCCGCTTCAAAGCTGCCGCAGGTTTTTAGCGGCCAAACCGCGGGATTTCCGTCGGGAATCCGCCCCGTGGGAACCCAGCCTAAGGGGTTAATATGTGTAATCTCTTTGTACTCACAATCTCTTTTTATTCTAAGTCTCGAAACTACTCAACAAGCATTAACCACCTTTAACAGTTCAGACTAATTACCATCTCATAGTCACTTCAGTATAAGGGCTTCTGCTGATGGGCGATCTTGTGTGCGCAAACTGCAGATAATAGAACCTATTAACTTCAATGGGTGACCTCAAATTCAGCATTTTTGTGCGTGAAAATATTGGCGACATGCTCTAATTTTGTGTGCATTTGCACACCCAAGGCACTATAGGAATTTATGGGAGGGTGCAAATACACACCCTGTCTGCACTAAATAGCACACTGAACTGTGCAATCTTACAATGGTAATCAATAACACCTGGGACTAATTAGGCTGCTCAACCACTTCAATCACAGGGTGGGTGTGTCCCACACTAATGTGAATGGGCCCAGCAGCGTAAAAAAATACAGCAGAATGTGCAGATACACGTGCAACAGCGCTCCCTTCACAGTGCTATTACGTCATGCTATCATGAGCATATCTATACATATGCTCATCTGCAGGAATCCATGGGCTCTCTTCCTGATGTCCGCAATTCGACAGATCCTCAACCAAAGCAACCACAGCTACAATTAATTAAATGGCCAAGCATTCTCTCCCTCTGGGAAGGAGGCTGCAGGAATTTCCTCAGCTGCACACATTGAATTTGCACCCAACCTCTTCTCTCTAAGGAAGCATCCAGGCCTCTTCTTGTGGTTCTTGGCTACAGGCCACACCCAAGTTATTCTTTAGACATCACTCACTTCTTGTACATCTCAGCAACATGGAAAACACAACCTCCATTTGTGCACCATACCACACTTTTAAGATTATTACAAGCACCATCCTGTCTGAAGTGCACGCTCCATCTAGCACAGCAACCTATGATGAACACCAAAAACATGGCTACTGTGTCTTGGATGCAAACTAAGTATAGGAAATCCATAAGGAAGCATGCAATGTCCACAGGAGCCACAACAGAGACTATCAAACTCTTCCACTTGCTTGGTCACATGCAATTCTCATCATCAGTCAGACAGTAACCGTTAGTCATCTTCTCAACATCAAACATTTTCATTAAAGACATTTACAATACTTTACAGCATGCATCAAACATCATAGCATTTCCTCTGCTAAACACTAGCATCTAAATGATAGATTATTGCTCGCTTAACATAAGATTGATATATCTTTCTTTCATATGAATTAGTGTTTACATTACTCTGTTCACTAAACATTAGCAGTCTCATTAGTCTACTATCTAAACTCTATCATACTACATATTCTCTTTGAATACACTATATTAGCAATAACATTTGACTATCCACTCTGGGTTAACTTTTCACAAACCCCTAAAGGCCTATCTACATGGAACGACAGTCGGACGCGTAAACACCCAACAGCCATCCCTCAGTCTACCGCCTGACTACTGCTCAAGTAAATGGAGTTGGAGCACCCAGGGATTGCTCCGGCTACCTGCCTCCATTCACAGTAAACATGAGTCAGTGGAACATTGAGTGGCTCCTGTTTACATGGCCCAACAGTCTCTTGATTTTTAGCTCTACTAAAAATCAAATGACTCAGACAAGTGAACGATTACTCACTCAGTGCCTTCTAGGTGGCTACGTGTACATGGGATGATTATCACCCAAATTCTCCACTTCTGGTGATAATTAACCTGTGTATAGTTGCCTTTACAAGTTCACAACATTTATCAAAACTGTCTTAACAGAATAGCAGCCAAAGGCCAGTGTCCAAAATTCAGTGGCCGTTTGCATAATCACATAATCTTCATATAATCTAATTTAAAACTGTGGCATTTTTTATGCAATTTTGTGTGAATAGTGGCAAAATCATACCTAAGAGAGTGGTACAGCACCTTTTGTGACATCATGGTCACATGACAAAGGTCCTGCAGGAGGATGAGAGGAAGGGGAGAGGCTTACACCTAATACAGTCCAGTGTTGTTGCTGCTGCTCTTGAACATGAATTTAATGAGGGAGCAGTATGCAAGAGAGAAGGGTCCATGGAGTGCAGTACACAAAAATGAAGAGCCTTTGAGGGACACAGTAGTGTGTTTATCCAGTGCTTATATTGTGTAGTATATGCTAGTTCTCAATAGAGGTCTGGGTTTATATTTCATTTTTCTCTGATCTAATGTCTGAATTTGTTTAGATTTATGGTCTGGGGTATACATTGATTTGATTCAGAGATCTAGTTTGGGTGCTGAATATTTTTTGGGGTCTAGTTCGGTATCTGAATTAATTGTGAGGTCTGATCAAGAGTCTACATTTTGAGGTTTGGGACCCATCATTTTGTAATTACTTCCCTGCTTTCATCTTCATTCATGTCCTCAGGCACCATGTATCTGAAAAGAAGTATTTGAGGAATCAGGCTCCACTGTGTGTATATAAATGGGGGGCAAATGGAACATTTTGGTGGTAGAAATGGAATGGCAGTATTAAAGAATAGTGAGGGCTGCAGAAGCGAGGGACCAAAGGTATCTGGGCAGCAAACTCTGGAATCATCAATTGGTCTGGGCCACATAGAGAAGTCAATGAAAGAGAGCATCATCAATTGGAGAAGTCACCAGATATAATAACAGTTATATATTCTGTAACTGCATCTGATCAGCTCAGAAAACAGCACCTCACACAGGTGCTTTTTACCATGATTAGCTTGGCGCTTTCAGCACCGCACTAATCATGGTGTAACGCTCCCATTGTTGGCAATGGGAGCTGCTCAGGCAGATGCTCATTCGTAGTGCTTTTCAGTGTCGCAATTTTCGAGCTG